>NC_140180.1:64592986-64670615 GCF_963971535.1 Notolepis coatsorum
AGAGGGAGAGAAGAGGAAGAGAGAGGAAGATATGGCCGGAGCCTGGGGTAGCTATCTCTCCTCACCACTACACACAGCTTAGAGTCCCACCACTTAATGGCTTCTGAGAGAGACGGATGGGAGGAATGGAGGGAGGGATGGAGGGATGGAGGGAGGGAGGGACAAAGGCAGAAAGAAGTAAATGGAATGAGTTATAGTAGGCGATAGATAGAGAGATGAGAAAAGAGAGAAAAGGGACAGAATGAGCACATGAATTCACATGTGGGAAAAAAGACCCACATCATGCTATTCACATGTTATCATCACGTGTGTTTTCATTTATTTAATTTTTTTTTATCCTCTTTTTCTCCACCTGATTTTCTATGCTTTTCTGGGAGGTCACGCTGCCTTCACCACTTCCTGCCTTTCGCTGAGCAGGCGCCCAGACCTGACCTGTAGGCGTCGCTGTCCACAACGCCAGATTACCACCCACGACTTCCCTCCCGCTAACTCAGCCAAACGAGTTAGTATGACGATCGGCCCAAGCCGCAGGCAATGCTGACTCCGGGAGTCGAGACCGCAGCCTCTTGCATTGGTGACGAGCGCAATTTCCGCTACGCCACCCGACCGCCCTTATCACGTGTGTTTTCTAACATTTACAATACAACTATGCATTCCTTGAGTATTCCAGGAGTATATATATATATCCCGGTTAAGGTCTTTAATGGGGTAAGACGTTTATACCTATACAGTACCAGTCATTGTAGAAGTTGGTAAAAATGTTGCCATGGGAACAGAAACTCACTAGTGTTGAGGTGTTTACACGCCCCAGTATTCTGGCTAATTGTTGTGGGAAGCCAAAATCATAACTTGAAATTTAAACTTGATTAATCGCAGAGCCCTAATTCACGCGCTAATATGATGTCCCTTGTGTATTTTCCATCCGTATCACATGTAAGACTCTGGTTTCACACACAATCACATGTTGGCATCGCGATCGATGCGACGATATGTGAAGTTTCACTTGTGATACCGTAAAATGTGTGTACACATGTGACATCACAAGTGAGAATCCTGTAAATTACACGTGAAGTGTTCCAAAAACACATTTGAGATACGTCTGATGTAAACAAGATTTCCTTTTTTTCTTTTCCATACAGTATGTGTTTTTCTCTGTCAGGACGGGGTGGTGGGTTGAAGGAGAGGTGGAGCCAACGGGGGAGAGGAGAAGGACGGAGCACGCATTAATAGCATGTTGCTCTTATTAATTTCACAGCAGGGATAACAACACCTACAGCAGCACCCTGTGTTTACCTACACTGTAAAAACAAAATCCCCACTATGAACAAATCTGGTCAAATAAATTATAAAAGATTCTTCTTGAAAAATAGTATAATTCTAATAATAATAATAATTCATTTATTTTGTAAAGCGCTTCTCAATGACCCGAAGTCGCTGACAATAGGCAAAAAGAAAAACAAAGAAACAAAGAACCACAGGGAAACAAGGAACAATATGAATACACAAGAACAAGAACATAGAGCCACAGTAACAGACAACAAAATACAGGAGCCAGTAGGGGAGGGGAGGCAGTCGGGAGGTGAGTAAGGGAAACCGGGGGGAGAGAATTAAATTCTGTCAATGCGGGAGAGATACTTTTACCTCGTTTCAGTAATTTTCTTAGTTTGAAATGATCACTCCGCTTGTTTCGGGATCATGTGTTTTGACGAAATTCCTTAATGTTGGATTACAAGCCGCCGCTGCCTCATCTATGGAAGAGCCAAAAGGCTGAGAGAAAGGGCTTTGAGGAGCGGAAGCTTCCTCACCTCCTCCAGGGATGACTGCTCGTGGGACATCGTGTCTAGGGTCATCGAGGTTATTGTGCTGCAACTGTATTAAAGGAACATGCCAACTTTTTGGGAAATTTGATTATTTGCCATCTACCCTGGAGTTAGACAAGCAGATACATACCATTTTCTTCTCTGTACATGCATTAGGCGTAGGGAACAGCCGCACTGTTAGCCTAGCTTAGCATCATTCACTGGAAGTAGGTGTGCCAGTGTAGCCTAGTTCCCATCAGTCACAAAATACACTCCAAATACAACTCCAAAACGTTCCTGTAAACATGTTGTGACCTGTGTATTTACCACATGGAGAAATAAAAAAATTTAATTAGAAATGTTTGTTTTCTAAGCAGATATATACTTGGACCACTGCTGCGGCCACACTTTGTACAGTGGCGGTGTACGTTTTATCCGACAACACTGCCACTTTATGCGCCAGTTTACCCCTCTAGGTAAATCAAGGCACACATCATCTCGGGCAAAAGACAGAGGCGATCTGCTTATCAAAGCGCGCCACCAGATCTTAAGCCCCCAGACATGGCCTTACACTTGCGTAAAGGACAGGTAGGCTTAGCTCAAACCCTTTACATTTGACACAATCTCATGCCGACATAAGGGTGTTCTCCCTAAAATACTAATAACATTAGGGACCGGTGGGGGAACAGGGAGCTCACTATCACAGGATTGTGGCCGAAACCGTGATAAGCATGGGGAAGAGCTGGAGTAATTTTTAGACCACTGCAAATCCTCTGCCAGGGATACATTCCATGCGGTCAGGGTGATTAGCCCTGACGTGCCAAAACGGCACGTATGTTTTGGGGTCCTTCATCTCTATTTCTTCAGATAGAGGACAACACACCAGGGTAGTGACACAGTCCCTTTCATCTGAGAGCAGGGCTATGGTCCAGGAAGCCTTCAGAGACTTGTAGCCTACCTCCACAGACTGGCCGCTGCTCTCATGTGGGTGCACTGATGTCGTCAGCCATCAAGGGAACTGAAGTCGGGAGGCCCTGAGGCAAAACCTGCTTCGTCCCCAAGACACCACTGAAACCATGCAAGGGTCTTTTTCCTGTGAGAGGGACTCACCATGGCCGCTGGCTGGCTCACACATGTATCCCTCCACCACACCTCCTCTGGACACCTGTGAGCTTGGTGAGAGCACGCTGTTCCAAAGATCCCCCACGATGGCTGGAACGCTGGTGGTGATGTAGTCCTGAAAAGGACTATTGTGGTAGTGGAACTTGGTCCATCTCACGGTCAGTAGAATTTTCTTCTTGTCTTCCAAACATGATCACTCTTGTAGCTGCAGATGCGTATGAGTTGTCCTTTTGTGTGAAAGAGCGAGGAAGGGTGGTGGGCATGGCTAGGTGAATGATATGTAGCAGGGTGGATTATCCCTGCTTCGTGGGAACGGGTGTGCACAGTCACTGGGTAGCGAGACACAGTAGAGCTCCGTCTGACTGCACCCTCGTCTTTGGGCCTGGAGCGTCAAACTGGAGGCCGGCAGTGGGAGTGGATGGGGCCCGGGATTTACCAACCTAGTCTGGTACTCTGGTCTTCCTCGCCTTTTCCGGGGCGGTCAGCAGTACTCCCCAACTCGCTCTCACTTCCCCCAATACCTCCGTTAACCCTCCCACACCTAGTGACTGATATGTAAATAAGTAGCTTAGTTCCTCCCTCTGTGACATTAGAGACCTTAATAGCTGAAAGGGGAAGTTGGGTAGGAAGGGGTTAAGTGTGTTAACGTTACCCGCACCAAAAGGGTTAATGTTAAGACTCAGGAATTGACACGCACACAAGACTCCCATCTACATTCTTTATCGTTATTTAAGGACTGGTCAGCTACAAATATTTAATAGCAATGGGTCAAATGGAAGGTAGTTCTATTATTACTTCAGTTGTAATTCAATACCTTGCAGACACTTATATTGTACACCCACACCGTATAGAACCAGGTATTGCAGACCCAAATATAATAGACCCAGATATTGTAGACTTCAATGTACTGGACTCATTACCCACGTCTGGGCTAGTACCAATAATAATACCTCTCTAAGGCTTTACTTATATGGCAGCGTTACGTTTACCTCCAAGAGGGGAAGGGTTAAGTAGATGGGAAAGTAATATTAAGGAACATACACGTTATCACACTCAAAGGAAATGAAAAAGGTGGGCCCACTTTACCAAACAAAAGTCCTAAACTAATGCCAGCATGTAATGTTTATGGGGTACCCCTATGAACTGTGGTTAGCAACCATTAGCTTCGCCCGTAGGCCGCGACACACTGTGTAATGTATGATACGATCTTGGTCACCGAAGTGCCAGTGTACTCAACCAAGATGGCGGCCTCGCCGCACCACCACTAGTCCGGGTGGTAAGATGGCGTCGAACGCTCTCGTCCCAGGAGCTAGCAAGCTGTGTTAGGCAGGGGGGCAGTAGCGGGCTGGAAGCGCGTGCTGGGTGATGGCGACCTCTGCTGGATGGGACGAACTCCCGTGCTAGGCTGCTGACTGCCGGTGCTGACAAGCTGCTGACTGCCGGTGCTGACAAGCTGCTGACTGCCGGTGCTGACAAGCTGTGTTGACGCGCGTGGTAATCTGGTGGCTACCTTAACTGAAGCTACTCTGTGGGTCCTAGACAGCCCTCCTGCTAGTCGAACATGCAACAACGCACGGTGCCTCTAACCACCAGTTCTCTTCAGGCAACGCTTGCCGGGGGCACCTCGCTGGAGGGGATAACGTTAGCATTAGCCACTTTGATATACCGCTTTCTTCTAGGATAACTCGCTGTATCACTAGGGTTATTCCGTTGGGATATTCAACACGCTACTACGCTTATATTTCTACTATAACCCGAAATATACTCAAGTCCAATACATTCACCCGCGTGCTTCACTACAGGGCTCTACAACGACACGACCATCCAGGTTCACGTTCAACGTCGAAGAAACTGGTTCTCTCCACTTCCGTTTCAGTTGACTTGCTTCTCCTGGGCGCCTCCCTCCTGCGCTCCGCCTGCCACCGCCGCCCCCTGCTGGGACCGCCAACTAGCCCCACAGGAAGAACTGGATGAATTGAATATGATTCAGTTTAGTGTTTATAATCCATATTCCAGCCGGTGAGAGAAGGAGAAACTCGCGTCATTGTTCAGGAGAATATCAAGGGAAACTGGTTAACATGTCTTTGTGCACAAAGGGGAGATAAAAGGCCAAGTCAGCACTTCTGAATAATAGTAGAATATTCAGGGTGCTACATTTCCCCCCACTTTGAACTTGCTAAGTCCTCTGCAAGTTAATTCAATGGAACACCGGTTAACGCATGCATGAATACGGGCCTTAGACCAACAGTTTCATACATTAGATCGACAGTCTCACACATTAGATCGACAGTCTCACACATTAGGCCAACAGTTTCACACACTCCTTCATGAATTGGAAACACTGTTCAACAAACACGCTCTTCAGCACGTAGTCCTGGCGATACCGAGCGGGTAGCCGACCTCTGGTGCTCCTCTGGGGTCGGGTTGTGCGCCTCTGGACTTTCTGTCATAAATCCTCTTGCGTCGATGAGACGCGTGCTTCGCCGTGGCCTCGGCGGCCTCCGCAGCGGCCTTCAGTCGCTCGTGGTGACCCTGGACCCACTCGTCTAGGTCCTCCGCCCCTTCGTCAATGACGTCTCTGCCACCCAGGACATCTCGGGGCATCCTAGCGTCCCTCCCGAAGAGCAGGTAAAAGGGGGAGTATCCCGTGGAGGAGTGCACGTGGCAGTTGTACGTAAGTACCAACTCGGGTAGGTGCTCCTTCCAGTTCCACTTCTTGTCTGCGGGCAGACTACGCTGCATGTCATGCATCGTTCGATTGAACCTCTCACATTGCCTATTCCCCTGGGGGTGGTAAGGCGTGGTGCGGCTCTTTGAAATCCTGTATAGTCGACAGAGCTCCTTGATGACACTGGACTCGAAATTTCGCCCTTGGTCGGCATGGAGTCGGGCAGGGCAGCCGTAATACACGAACCAGTACTTGATGATGGCGGCGGCGGTGGTCTTCGCAGTCTGGTCTTTGGTCGGTATGGCAATAGTGAATCTGGTGAACATATCGGTCAGCACCAGTACGTTCTCGTAGCCACCCGCCGACCTTTCCAACACGGTAAAGTCCATGGCAAGGACCTCCATGGGTGCCGTCACATTAGTGCAGGTCATCTGGGCCTGGGCTTTAGGGAACACATCATTGGTGAACCCCTTCTTCTCTTTCCCCATCAGGGCATGCAGTGGCTGGGCCACCTGGGTGAAGCGGGGCATGAACCGCCGACAGTAGGACAGGAACCCGATTACCTGCCTCACTTCCTCCGCCGAGCGTGGCGCCAGCCAGTCCTCCAGCGCCTTCACTTTGTCGGTGTCGACCTGTATGCCGGCTGCTGAGACGATGTGTCCCAGAGATTTTACTTCGGTCTTCAGAAGGAAGCACTTCTGGGGCTTGAGTTTGAGCCCATGCTCCCGAAGCCGTCCAAACACCAGGTCCAACTTCTGACAGTGACTCTCGAAGTCGCTGGCGAACACCAAGACGTCGTCTAGATAGACGAGCAGGACGTCGAAGGCCAGGTCCCCCAGCACGGCGGTCATAAACCGCTGGAATGTCGCTGGTGCGTTGCACAGCCCAAAGGGCACTGGTAGAGGCCGAAGGGCGTCGTGACGGCCATCTTCTCTTGGTCTTCTTCTTTCACCGCCACCTGGAAGTAGCCGGCGGTGAGATCAAGAGAGGAGAAGATCTTGGCCTGCCCCAAGGCGTCTAGGGACTCCTCGATGCGAGGTAGGGGGTACGCATCCCGGTGCGTCACGTTATTTAGGCGGCGGTAGTCGCAGCAGAACCGCACAGAGCCGTCCTTTTTTATGACGATCACGGCTGGTGACGCCCATGGACTGCAGCTCTCTACCAGGACACCCTGGCCCACCAGGTCTTGTACGTGCCGCTTTACTTCTTGGAACACGTGGGGCGGTGAATGGAATGGCTGGCTCTCCGCCGTTTTGAAGAAAAGGTGCCGGTTGGCTTAGGGTCAACATCGACATCGTCGTCGCCAATATGTTATGTCGTAGTAAGAATGAGTAATGGACACTTTAGTACCAGCGTCTGTCTTTATTCACATCCATACCAAGAGCTAACTTGCTCAGTCATTCACTCCACCTGGTGTGTCACACCGGGGCACATCCAGCCCGGTGTAACCCATGCTATAGGTTAGAGCTCTGCCTACAGGCCTAATGGAGACACCACATATCCTTCTCAATAAGACAACACTTACATGGCTGGTTATAACTGTAACCACGGCTCTTGGATTATGCTTTGTGTGCTTTGATTATTCCATGGATAAAGGCCAACACTGTCGAGTGTTGGAATTACCCCCCGGAGAGGACTCCAGGTGAGGCGGCGCTCTACACGTGAGGTCGCACCACGTCTCTCCGTTGTGGACCGGCAGATACCGTTCCACAGAGGGTCCAGCTGTATTCGTCTGTGGCCCGAGGTTCTGTGGGCACTGTGTCCAAGACTTTGGATTCTCCCAAGACACCGTCGGCCAGATGGGATACCGCCAGCGGCTTCTCTAACCCCCCCCCTCCTACTGTCTTACAACCAGCGGGACCCCCCCCCCCCTTAGTGTATCCAGCTATAATCATTTAAGTACCATCGCTATCGTTTCCTAAATATTCCAGGTTGTATACTTACTCCCTGCGCAACCAGAGATTGGACATTCAATGTTGATTTACCTACGAATACTCATTTGCCATAAAAGTGCATATTCAATATTTCAAATCATAAATGTAATTAAGTGAATGTTGTATACACCTTTTGCTGTATTAAATATTCGATTTGGTACATTTGTGTTGGTTCGTTTCATCAGGTGGGAAAGTGTTCATCATACTTATATCTTGTACTGGGTGGCCAGAAGTTAAAGTACATGAGGTAGTGGTATTAAATATCATATCTAACAATACAGTCAGGGAATTGTACCCCTCAGCTACAATTGGTCCTTCGAGCCGGATGGTAACTAGTGTAATATTAATATAGTGTTATTAATATCGAAATGGCCTATGATGAACACTCCACGAAACGATCCTCCTAACCTAGAACGCCCGCGGCGCAGACGACAGACACCTCAGTACTTAGAGGCTTACACTGTCAGTCAACTACCTAGCCTTCGACAAACGGTAAACGTGGTAAAAGTAGAAAGTAAAATTATGTCTGACCTTAACGACCAGGTTTCCCCGACCACAGAGGCCCTAGTAGGTCCTAATGTAACTGACCAAGCCCACGGTGGGGACCAGGAGGGAATTGACATGCCTTTACCCCCCGCCACTACTAAAGAAGTAGTCCCCGACACGCCCCGGGAGGAAGACAACCCTACAGAGAGAGAACTCTGCACGGAAGAAGAAGAGGAGAGCGCCGAGGAACTAGAGCTCCAGGACTCCCCAACGAGTACCCCCAGGAGCGGTTCACGCAGGAGCGGCTCACCTCCACTACCGCCTTCCCCCAGCGAAGCGGAGAGGATACTACAACAGGCGTTCCTCGTCAGCCTGACAGCCTCTACCGAACGCGATCGGCTCCAAGCACAGACGCTTAGCGAGCGCGAACGTCTCCAAGCACAGGCGACCAGCGAGCGCGAACACCTCCAAGCACAGCAACGGAGCGAAGAACAGCGCACAAGTCTGGAGATGAGACGCTTCCAGATGGAAGAGAATATGGCAAGAGACCGGGCCGACGCCCAGCGCGCCGCTGCCGGTGCCCAAAGAGAAACAGAGCGCGACAGACTACAAGCGCAACTAATAGAGCAGCTGATCAAAAGGACAACTCCCTCTCCCTCCGCCAGGGGCTCAAGGAACTCGTCGAGACAGCAGTCAAGAGCAGCGTCACCGCAACGAGTAAGCGACCCTGAACTTGACCAACAGACCGAGTCTAGACCCCCCGCAGACCCCCTTCCCATACCGGTCCAAGCGAGACCCAGCTACAGATACAGCACTCAAAACTCAAACCTCTCATGCCTCTCTACCACTCTCTACCACTCCTCTATTGTTCTTGACCGGGCCAGATTTCACACCTCCACTTCCTCCCACAGGCTGGGCAGATTTTCATCTTAAATTTTTATTCGTCCCAAATGTCCCAGCCCCATCAGATTTCTTAGCTTTTTTCACTGTTTACTTATCATGCATTGCAACACTAATATATGGTCAGTACCCCAAGTCAGACTGCCCATATAAAAATTATTTTGGGGGTCTGAGGGCAGTAGCCCCCGACCCCCTCCCTGGGGAAGCACTTAAGTTAACTACCCTCCCTTTGTTCCCCCAGCCAACACCCCCGGAAAATTAACACCTGAGTAGACTTAAGTGGCACACAAGCAGCAACAAGCAGCAGACAAGCAGCAGAATTGGTTTGATTTTTGAGCGCTGCGTCTGTACAAGGAAGGAGCGGCCTACACTGCGGAGAAGCTAAATAAACTATTACAAGATCTGGAAGATTTGATAGAAGAAGAAGAGGGAGAAGAGGAGAACCAAGCCCGACGACAGCACAGTACTCCACTGGACCAGGAGGTCCCATACAGTCCAGGCTATACCCCTGCGGCGCTGCGCTACAGACCCCCGACTCTATTTACGGGTGAGCACGACGCACGACCAGCCCCGAGGAACAGTACCTGGACCAGCGGGCCATGGTACCCTGCCAGTACCAGCCCACAGCGAGGCGCAAGAGGGGACTCGCCCAGGAGGTCTCTCCCCCAACGCTCGCCGATGTATCAGCCATCCACGGCGTCATACAACGCCACGCCGTCATTCCCAGACTTCGCCTATGAGAGTCGAGCACAGTACACGGAGCTCCGGATGTGTTTAGAGACAATGATGGTGGATGTCGCTGATGAACGCCACAAGTATGCAATATTATTGAAGCACCTGAAAGTACCGCGAGCGCACAATATAGCGCTAGCCTATGCTACCTCCTCGACCCCATACACAGCGGCCCTTGCAGCGCTGGATCAAAGATATGGACGTATATGGGATTACGTAATCCAGGAGATAAGGCATATTGACCGCCTACCCCCAGCCACAGACAATCGCTCACTAGACGACCTGTCAATCAAAGTGCAGTCCCTGGTGGGGATGCTGGGAGCTCAACGGGAGAAGGGCAGGCATGAGCTGTACGCCAACTCTAACGTTGAGAGGATTTTGGAGAAGCTGCCACCCGCAAGACAGGAGCGCTTTCGGCGGCAGAGGGACTACCGAGATCCCGACGGCCCCGAGCCATCCCTCCTTGATCTGGCCGACTTCCTGGCGAGAGAGGTCAGCAGCTTACGACTGGACACCTTCGGGCGGAGCACGCCAAGCTCCAGAGAGGGACCCAGGAGAATAAGTGATGGAAGAAGATCGGTGACTGTCATGCACCAATCAGAGTCAGTACCGAGCAGTAAGAGTCACAGCACCCCCTCGAGAAAGGAGAAGTGGAAGATAGCGTGTCCCTACTGTGAGAAAGAACACTGGCTGTCACAATGTGACTCATTCACAAAGATGAATGCAGAAGAAGTGAGCCAATGGATAAAGTCCAACCGGCGCTGTTATCGATGTGCGCGGCCCCACATGGCAGCCGAATGCCGCCTAAAGAAAAGGTGTAGCCGGTGCGATGGAGCCCATCTAGATATACTACACGATAGTAACGGAAGACGGCCTATACCTGCACCACGGAGCGGCACCAAGGCAAGTGTCATGTACATTGACCCCGCCAGCAGCAACGGAGCTCAAGTGCTCTTAAAGGTAGTCCGTGTGACATTGAGCTACCAGGATAAAGTCATGGACACTTACGCCGTCCTTGATGACAGGTCAGAGAAGACCCTTCTGCTCGCCTCCGCTGCGACTCAGCTGGGACTGCGGGGGAGCAAGAACGAAATGACGATTCGGACAATAAGAAGAGATTTAAAGACGATAAAGGGCGAGAATGTCTCCTTCACTATCGCAGCCAACGGGCAGCCAGAGCGACGGTACAAGATCACAAATGCTTTCACCAGCCAAGAAATAGGACTCTCGCAGTACACCTACCCTGTCACCAAGTTGATGGATAAATATGTGCACCTGCGCCAATTACCTATCCCGCTCATAGACGGCGCTACCCCGACCCTGTTGATAGGCTCCGACCATGCAGAACTCATAGTCCCGATTGACCGGGTCCATACAGGCCCCCGAGGCTGTCCTGCAGCAGTCGAGACCCGCCTAGGATGGACATTACAAGGCCCCCTCGCTAAATCTCTCAACCGAACCGCAGCCACTAGCTGCTTCCACTCCAGAACGACAGAAGAAGACACCACTCTCCTGCAGCATGTCGAGAGGCTATGGACCCTAGAGACAATGCCCTTTAAGAACGAAAAGAAAGACATTCGCTCTAAAGAAGACATTTACGCCATCCACCTACTCGAGCAGGGGACAAAGAGAGTCACAGTCGGCGGAGTGATGAGATACGCAACTCCACTCCTGAGGCGAGAGGGAATGCCCCCCTTTCACGCAAAGAAAGACGCCACGGAGCGCTATCTACTGAACACAGAGCGGCGCCTAGCCAAAGACCCCGCTCAACAGAGTGTGTACCGAGCTGAGATTGAGAAGCTAATCACAGCGGGACATGTAACAAAGATTGACATTAAAGAGGCCGATCAGATGACCGAATCATGGTACGTGCCGCATCACAAGGTCCATCACAATGGCAAGGATCGCATTGTGTTTAACTGCAGCTACCAGATCGGATCCCAAAATCTGAATAAGGAGCTCTTGCCCGGCCCCACACTCGGCCCCTCCCTACTAGGCGTGCTACTGCGCTTCCGCCAGGACAAGGTGGCTATAAGCGGGGATATCAAAGGGATGTTCTTGCAAGTGAGACTAGTAGAGGAAGACAAGCCTCTGCTACGGTTCCTATGGAGAGAGAAGATCGGAGATGAGAACCCATCCATCTACCAGTGGGAAGTACTCCCCTTCGGAACCACATGCAGCCCGTGCTGTGCTACATTTGCACTACAGAAACACGTCACAGAGGACCCAGCAGCAGATGAAGAGGTCCAACACAGTGTGAAGAACAGTTACTACGTAGACAACTGTCTACAAAGCGTCTCGACTCAAGAAGAAGCCGAGGCTCTCCTAATCAAGTTACGCGCCTCCCTAATCAAAGGAGGCTTTGATCTCAGGCAGTGGGCCAGCAGTGACCCGCACGTATTGCGCAGCCTCTCCTCCGCAGACAAGGCTGCCAGCAGCGAGACCTGGATGGCGACAATCCCAGGAGAAGCCCAAGAAATGACACTAGGATTAGTCTGGCGCTTCAAAACAGACTCGCTCCACTATAGACACAAACCCTTGGCTCCAGAGCAAGGAAGGTCGGCGGCGATACCGACCACCAGACGGAGTGTGTACAGAACACTCGCCAGACAATATGACCCGCTTGGATGTATTCTACCTTACACCAACAGGGCAAAGATGATTGTACGAGCACTATGGGACAAGGACCAGGGCTGGGACGACCCAATACCCGCACACCTTGCCTCAACATGGAGAGAGTGGGAGACGGAACTCCGCTCACTCCCAGGTGTCAATATACGCCGCAGCTACTTCCCATCCACAGTGAGGCCAGAGACATGCGAGATTGAGCTACACGTCTTCAGCGACGCCTCCGAAGTAGCCTACGGATCGGTTGCCTATTTGCGTGCCCAAGAGATGGGAGGAGAGATACACACTGCTTTCATACTGGCCCGCTCAAGAATAGCCCCACGTAAGCAACAATCTATCCCACGTCTAGAGCTCTGCGCAGCCCTCGCAGGAGCGCATCTAGCCACGTTAATCCAACGTGAACTCACCATTCCGGTGCATAGAACAATCTTGTGGTCAGATTCCACGACAGTACTCACATGGATTAAGTCTGATTCATGCAGATACAAAGTCTTCGTGGGAGTCAGAGTCACAGAGATTCAAGAATTAACAGAAGAAGCAAGCTGGAGGTATGTGGATACCAAACACAACCCAGCTGACGTCATCACCCGGGGAATGTCCCTGGATGACCTAACCCGTCGCAACATCTACAGTGACGGACCAGCATTCCTCCAGCTCCCGGAAGGAGATTGGCCTACGCCCACCCCGAGGGAAGCAAGTAGCGAGGAGGCTGAGAACAAGAAGCCTATGTTCTGTGGACTGAGCACTGTCGCCTCCACAGACCCGAACATAGAGGACTGCATTACCCTAGAGAGTGCGCAACAAAGAACATTCCTGCGGCACCACCCAGAGATTCAGTCCACCACTGACATGTCAGCAGCTGACTACGAAGAAGCAGAACTTCTTCTACTACAACGAGCCCAGAGAGACTCGTTCCCCGATGAGCTAGACAGTGAGGAAACCCCGTCCCATCAGACAGCAGACTGATTCACCTGGCACCAGAGAGTGACGCACATAATCTCATCAGAGTGGGTGGTCGCCTGCGGAGAGCCCCCGATCTACCAGATGACATTAAGCACCCGATCGTCTTGAACAGCCGACACAAGGTCACAGAGCTGATCATAAAGAAATACGACGAGGATGTGCACCACGCAGGAGCAGAGAGAGTCTTCGCGGAGATCAGACGTCGTTATTGGATATTGCAAGGGAGAGAAGCAGTACGGCGCTTCCAGCGAACCTGTCTAGACTGTCGTAAGTGGCGCGCGCAGCCCAGCATACCACGGATGGCTGACCTACCCCCCTGACGCCTCCGAATCGGCGACAAGCCATTCCACTCCACAGGCATGGACTGTTTTGGCCCGTTGTATATAAAGAGAGGAAGAGGCACCGAGAAGCGGTGGGGTATTGTATTCAAATGCATGACCACCAGAGCGATACATATCGAGCTCCTTCCGACCATGAGCACAGACTCATTCCTTATGGCCTTCCGGAGATTCATATCACGGAAAGGACAACCGTCTACATTGTTGTCTGATCACGGGACCAACTTCAAAGGCGGAGAAAGAGAGCTGAGAGAGAGCTTCCAAGCTATGGGCCCAGAACTTAAGACCCACCTCGCTCCAGCCCAGGTTGACTTCCAGTTTAATCCCCCGAACGCACCCCACTTCGGTGGAACCTGGGAACGAGAAGTACGTTCTATAAAGACAGCCCTGTATGCCGTACTCGGAGCCCAGACTGTGGCAGAGGAAGTCCTAATGACAGTCCTCACGGAGATCGAGGGAGTATTGAACTCAAAGCCCCTCGGTTACGTCTCCAGTGATGTAGCAGATGTCGACCCAGTCACCCCCAACACACTCCTAATGGGGCGGCTGGACCCCGCGCTACCCCAGACAATGTACAGGCCCGAAGAAGCGAACGGCCGAAGAATGTGGAGGTACAGCCAAGTACTAGCTGACAAGTTTTGGAGCAGCTTCCTACTTCACTACCTACCGTCTCTACAGACCCGCCAGAAGTGGGTAAAAGAGAGAGACAATTTGACAGAAGGAACAGTCGTCATGATAGTTGACCAGTCACTCCCCAGAGCTATGTGGCCGGCTGGCCGCGTAAGCAAAGTGATCACCGGTGCCGATGGCAAGGTCCGAGCAGCTGAAGTACTCGTCCAAGGGCGCACCTACACACGGCCCGTGGCGAGGCTCATAGAACTGCCCCGACTCCCAGATACTATCGATGATGACCATGACCCTATGACTTTGTGAGTTGACTGACCCTTACAGCGGACCTTGAGTGGAAGACAGTGCGGTTAATCTGTCTCTGCTTAGCTAATTAGGTGGGACTAATTAGGGGGCGGCTGTTGCGAAGGATCAGATTAAACCGAATATGTATATTTATTTATATATATTTAATTGTATTTGTATATCGTTTGATATCCCCTGTATATTCCTTGTACAATATGCATTGAATATCCCCGTTTCTACTAAACAGCCCATAATAGTTTCATTCTACCATTGGACGAGAACCTGGCGCCAGGTTGCCATACCCCTAGGTCCAAGTTCAATCGTGCCGCCTAACATGTCGAGGCAACCCCCTATTCCGCGCAGTAATATGCCGGGCGAAATACGAATGGTACTATTTGTTCATAGCGCATATATATATGGCGCTCGTAAAGTAGAACTTTTTTTTAGTCCAGTTCTTTACCCTCCAACAGAGTGACAGACGCAAAAGCCTCCCCACGACGCACGTGCGGTGTAGTAGGGCCTACTTGGCCCAGAATAGGCATTGAGATATCGTGTAGATTAATAGTTGAATGGTCATAGTTTGGCACCATACCGTCGAGTTGGACGTATTCTATCAAGCTAATAATAGTCTATTTATGTATGGTGCATCGTTCGGTTCGAGTCCTACAGTTATCAGTACCCCCATCGTTCCTGACGTTATCTGGACGCTTATCCAGGCTGGTCAGACCCCTAGTGGTGATTGCATCCGAGGAGCTCCGGGTCAAGAGCGACTGGACCTGTATATTGGATTACTCTACCCGACGACGGCGAGCCTTCCACGGCTCTTGGATTATGCTTTGTGTGCTTTGATTATTCCATGGATAAAGGCCAACACTGTCGAGTGTTGGAATTACCCCCCGGAGAGGACTCCAGGTGAGGCGGCGCTCTACACGTGAGGTCGCACCACGTCTCTCCGTTGTGGACCGGCAGATACCGTTCCACAGAGGGTCCAGCTGTATTCGTCTGTGGCCCGAGGTTCTGTGGGCACTGTGTCCAAGACTTTGGATTCTCCCAAGACACCGTCGGCCAGATGGGATACCGCCAGCGGCTTCTCTAACCCCCCCCCTCCTACTGTCTTACAACCAGCGGGACCCCCCCCCCCCCCCTTAGTGTATCCAGCTATAATCATTTAAGTACCATCGCTATCGTTTCCTAAATATTCCAGGTTGTATACTTACTCCCTGCGCAACCAGAGATTGGACATTCAATGTTGATTTACCTACGAATACTCATTTGCCATAAAAGTGCATATTCAATATTTCAAATCATAAATGTAATTAAGTGAATGTTGTATACACCTTTTGCTGTATTAAATATTCGATTTGGTACATTTGTGTTGGTTCGTTTCATCAGGTGGGAAAGTGTTCATCATACTTATATCTTGTACTGGGTGGCCAGAAGTTAAAGTACATGAGGTAGTGGTATTAAATATCATATCTAACAATACAGTCAGGGAATTGTACCCCTCAGCTACAATTTGTATACATATTTCAATTCTATGCATTACTAGCATTCAAGTCTGCCACAATTATAATTAACCAGACCCGTTAACTCTTTCACCTTTCAGCATTACTAATATCAATATTACATAACACTTTTCTCAGTGGCTCATCACAAAGTCCTGAGTCCACACAGGTGCTCGTCTTGGCCTGGCCTGTCTTACAGGTTCTGTGTGTGTGTCAGAAGGTGGCCCTGCTGTAATGTCACCGTCCAAAGGCGACCCCTCGCCGTCCCCCTCTCCTCTCCAAAGAGAGACCGGTGCCAGATGGGAAGCATTCCAACAGCGTCCATCCGCCAGCATGTAGGTGTGCGGCCCTTTCTGTCCCACCACCTTGAGTGGCTTGGAGAACTTGCACTGAGTCTTAGGAAGAATGCCAGGTTTCTTAACCCGAACGTATGAGCCACATGGGAATGACACACTCTTCGCACCTCGCCTTTGATCCGTGTACGCCTTGCTTCTGTCCTGTTGCACGGCTACTCTGGCGGCTATGTCCTTCGACGAGTGTGGTGTGGCTTGTGGAATCTGAAATCCAGCCACATGGAGTTTGGTGCGCATAGGCTTACCATGCAACAGTTCTGCTGGTGAGTGCTGTGTCGCAGAGTGAGGAGTAGACCGGTAGGCCTGTAAGAAGTCTGTTGTAAACTCCTTCCATTGCTTGCCTTCCAGCGAGGCCGTCTGCAAGCTGTCTTTCAAACTGCGGTTAAAGCGTTCTATTTCCCCATTTGCCCGTGGATAATACACCGATGACTTCCTGTGCACTATGCCCCTGTCTTGGAGAAACGCCTCAAACTCCCGAGACACAAACTGAGAGCCATTGTCAGAGACGAGCTCTTTCGGATTGCCCTCTCTGCTGAAAACTGTAGATAGGAATATTGTCACAGTCCGTGATGTAACCTGTGGCACAAAAGCTATCTCAGGCCACTTACTGTAGTAGTCTATTAGTGTGATTGCAAAGCGACAGTCCAGGGGCGCTTTAACAAAGGGCCCCACCACGTCAATTGCCAGTTTCTCCCAAGCCCCAGTAGGATAGGGCACAGGCTGCAGTGGAGAGGTGCGTGTGACTGCTGACTTGTCATGTGACTGGCATGTGTTGCATGCTTTGATAGCCGACTCAACCTGGGCATCCATGCCAGGCCACCAGTATACTTCTCTGAGTCTCTGTTTTGTCCTCACGATTCCCTGGTGAGTGTCGTGAGCCAGGGAGATCAGTTTGGGCTGTAGACTCTCTGGGACGAGCAGTCTATATAGGCCTCGCACGACACAGTCATCGTGTAGAGAGAGAGAGTTCTGTAGTTTGAAGAACATCCGTAGGTCCGGGTCTAGATCCTTTTCGGATTTAGGCCATCTGGAGGTGAGTATCTCACGTAGTTTCAGTTGCACCGGGCAGGCAGTGCATGCAGCTTTGAACTTCGCCCCCGTGATAGCTGAGAGATTAGAGACAAGGGCTACCACTTCCACGTCCTCCTCCTGGCTAGGTTCTGAGCCGGGTAGTGGGAGACGGGACAGGCAGTCCGCAGTGACATTTTCTCTGCCGGGCTTGTACTGAATGTCATAGCAGAATGACATTAGCCTAGCGGACCACCTGGCCACGCGGCCACCTGGCCCCTTTTGAAGAGAGCAGTGTGGTCAGGGGACTGTGGTCTGTCCGTAGTGTGAAGTGTCTTCCCCACAGGTATGTCCTCCACTTTTCCGTTGCCCACACACAGCCCAGCGCCTCTTTTTCCACAGTAGAATATTTTCTCTCTGCCTGGGACATCGTGCGGGAGGCGAACGCCACAGTCCTTTCTGAGGCGTCCGGATGCATCTGGGTGAGGACGGCGCCCAGACCGTAGTCCGATGCGTCTGTAGTGACGACCGTGGGCAGCTCAGGGTCAAAGAGTGAGAGTGCAGGGCTAGCAACTATGAGTCCTTTAACTGCCTCAAAACTCTGCTGAGCCTCAGGAGTCCAGTCAAATGTTGCTGACCCTTGGAGCAGCGCTCGCAGCGGCTCCACGACAACGGCGTAGAATGGGATGAATTTTGAATACCACCATGTGAGCCCCAGGAATGACCTCAGTCTGATGAGATCTGTAGGTGGGGGTAGCTCAGACACAGCAGCAGCGTGAGATGCGTCAGGTTGTAGTCCTTTTGCTGACACTGTGTGCCCCAGGAAAGTCAGCTCTGTTTTCCTGACGTGACACTTGGAGTAGTTGAGCTTGAGCCCCGCGTCGTCTATGCGTCGCAGCACCGCCGTCAGGTTCCTGTCATGCTCCTCCACTGATGTACCTGTGACAATGATGTCATCGAGATAGCACTGGACCCCCGACAGACCTTTAAGGATTATTGACATCATCCGTTGGAAACAGCTGGGTGCCGATGCCAGTCCGTACGGCACTCTCTTAAAGCGAAACAGTCCATCATGGGTAATGAATGTCGTCAAGCTACGGCTGTCCTTGTGTAGTGTAACCTGGTGATAAGCACTCTGAAGGTCTAATGTCGAAAACAGTGTCGCGCCCCTCAATTCTGTAAACAGTTCCTCCATGTGGGGTAGTGGAAACCCATCTTACATTTACATTTACATTTAGTCATTTAGCTGACGCTTTTATCCAAAGCGACTTACAAGTTCTGTACGACAAGCCATCAGGAAGGGCACAACTCTATCAGCTGAGTAACAATGTTCATCAAAGTGTTGAGTGCTACAGTGTAGGTTAGTTTATTAGGACAAGTGCATGACAGTATGGTTAGTTTTTTTTTTTTTTTTTTTTTTAGATAATGGTTGAAGAAGTGCGTCTTTAGTAGACGGTGAAAGATTGGACGTGTTTCGGCTGTCCTAACTGGGGTGGGTAGTTCATTCCACCATTGTGGGGCAAGGACTGAAAATAGGCGACTTCTCTTTGATGACCCTCCCGGAGCTTGGATAGGAGTAGGTCTGAGGCGGCCAGAAGATGCAGAGCGTAGGGGTCTTGAGGGTGTGTAGTTAGAGACCATTGACCGGAGGTAGGCGGGAGCAGTTCCCTTTGCCGCACGGTATGCTAGTTCGAGGGCCTTGAAGCGGATTCGTGCAGCAATGGGGAGCGAGTGCAGGTCCCTAAGAAGTGGGGTGACATGGGCCGACTTCGGTAGGTTTGAGATCAGGCGGGCTGCTGCGTTCTGAATGAGTTGAAGAGGCTTAGTGGCAGTGGCCGGGAGGCCAGCGAGCAGTGCGTTGCAGTAGTCGAGGCGGGAGATGACTGTTGATTGGACGAGGAGTTGTGTGGCTTCTTTTGTCAGGAAGGGGCGAATCCTTCTGACGTTGCTCAGGAGGAATCGGCAGGTTCTGGTTGTCGCTGCGATGTGAGCAGAGAAGTTCAACTGCTCGTCGAGGACAACACCAAGGTTCTTGGCGGTCGGGGACGCGGTCACAGCTGCATTCTCGACTGTGATGGAAAGGTCGGTCAGGGGGGAGGATTTGGCCGGCAGGTGGAGCAATTCTGTTTTTCTTAGGTTCAGTTTGAGGTGGTTGGTCGTCATCCAGGCGGAGATGTCGCACAGACAGGCCGAGATCCGCTCAGAGATGTGGATATCTGAGGGAGGGAAGGAGAGGAAGAGTTGAGTATCGTCGGCATAACAGTGGTAGGAGAAGCCATGAGACGTGATAATGTTACCCAGTGATTTAGTGTAGAGGGAGAAGAGAAGGGGTCCTAAAACCGAGCCCTGGGGGACACCCGTCCGCAGGGGGCGGGTGGCCGACAGGGTCCCTCTCCATGACACTTGGTAGGAGCGGTCATTGAGGTATGATGACAACCATGTCAGCGCAGAGCCAGCCACTCCCATTCCTGCGAGGGCCGCGAGGAGGATCTGGTGGTTGACTGTGTCAAAGGCTGCAGATAGATCTAGGAGAATCAGGACAGAGGAGAGGCCTTTCGCTTTTGCTAAGTGAAGTGCCTCTGTGACCGCAATGAGGGCTGTCTCTGTGGAGTGACCAGTCCTGAAGCCTGACTGATTAGGGGCTAGGAGGTCATTCTGTAAGAGATAAGCAGTAAGTTGGTTGGATACAGCACGTTCAAGTGTTTTAGAAAGGAAGGAGAGAAGAGAGACAGGATGGTAGTTGCCTATGACGGTAGGGTTCAGGGATGGTTTTTTTATGAGGGGCGTAACTCTGGCTTGTTTTAGGGAGGTGGGGACCACCCCCGAGTTGAGTGAGGAGTTGATGGTTGCAGTTAGGAATGGGAGGATGTCTGGTGCTATGGTCTGGAGGAGTGGGGAAGGTAGCCGGTCAAGCTGGCATGTAGTCTGACGGTTCGACGTTACCAGTGTCAGGGTCTCGGCTTCTGTAATGGGAGAGAAAGATGACAGAGTGAAGGATGAGGTTCTCGATTCAGCATTTGGAATGGGTGGGGGTTGGGAGAAGGAGCTGCGGATGTTCTCCACTTTTTCCTCAAAGAAGATCGCAAAGTCTTCGGCAGAGAAATATGAGGGAGGGGGGGGTGGGGGGGGAGTGAGGAGGGAGGACATGGTAGCATGCAGTTTGCGAAGATTCTTGGCAGAGGCCTCGATCCTATGGTGAAAGAAAGAAGCTTTGGCATTAGTAATGGTTTTGTAGAATGTTAACAAGAGGTTGTGATATGTGTCGATGTCAGCAGTGAGGCGTGACTTTCTATACTTCCTTTCAGCTGCTCTCAGGACCTGTCTTTGTTCTCTCACTGGATCTGTCAGCCATGGACTGGGTGGGGAACGGCGCGCAGGTTTCTCAACGAGGGGACAGAGCTTGTCGAAGGAGGTTGCAAGGGCTGAGAGGAGGGTGGAGGTTGCCATCTCTGTGGAGAGAGCAGAGAAGGTGTCACTCAAAGGTAGAGCGGATAGTATGTCAGAGGAGAGGGTGGAGGGGGATAGGGAGGGCAGGTTGCGTCTGAGTGAGACGGTTTGAGTTGGGGTGAAGACCTTTCGGTTAAGCATGAGAGTTAGTTAGAAGGATATGAAGGAATGGTCAGATACATGTAGGGGAGTTACCGTGGTGTTAATGCTGGAGTTACGGGAAAATATGAGATCCAAGGAGTTGCCTGCTTTGTGGGTGGGAGGCATGGCAGTGGGAGTCAGGTCAAATGATTGTAGGAGGGAGACTACTATGACTGACTGAGATGAGTCAGGCAGGTTGAAGTCGCCCAATAGAAGGAGAGGGGTACCATCTTCCGGTAAGGAGCTTAGAAGCATGTCCAGCTCATCTGTGAAGTGATCGAGCGGACCTGGAGGGCGGTAGAGTGTAACAATGGTGAGATTGAAAGGATTAGAGACAGATACTGCATGATATTCAAATACTGCATGATATTCAAAATTCTATAACTACTGCCTTAATTGGCTCCCTCAGGTCCACACAGAGGCGTAATTCTGCGTTTTTCTTTGTAGTAACGACTATGCTGCCCTGTCAAGGCAGACCGCAGTAACTTCAAAAAAGTGAAACTGAGAAAAATGGCTTTAAAGTTTTTTGACTTGCCATCCAAAATGTGTTATAGGTAGATAGATGATAGTACCCAGATTTAACATGTATTAATGAAGTAATCTTTAGGCATACAAAAATATGACATAATTATTTTAATTAACCCCCAAAAAGCAGATACTGCACTCTGCTGCACAGTTCCCTTAAATAATTATACAGGTAATGTACAGGCAAAGTGCAGTAACTTCAAATACAATGTTGTTTTCCCTCCAGCTTTCATAACTTAACCTAGCCATTTTATTTGGATCATCATCATTCCAATATATTCAGGTGTTAAATTTCATTTTCAAAATGGCTAGGTTAAGGTTTGATTTTCGATTATGTCCTGCTCTACCAGTCTCTTTATCTCCTGGGATACAGCTGCTCTAATTGAGAATGGCAACCTATGTAGTGGTTGTTGTACAGGTCTGACTTCTGGACGTATTTTCACCCTATGTGTGAATGCCTTTGCACAGCCAGGTGTATTTTTCTCAACACTGGTCGCAACAGAATTTGTCTGGTTGCACTGAGCTGACGTGACCTTGCCGTCTAGTATCTGCATCTGTAACGCAGTAAACAGGTCCCTCCCTAACACTGGAGACCCATTCTGCACAATGTCAATTTCTGCGTCAGTGCAGCGGTCACCAAAAGCTACACTAGCCTTCAAGCATCCATGAACGGGGATTGCATTACCTCCGTAGCTGACTAGACTTAGCTTTGGTGTTGTAAGAGATGCATTAGGGAATAATTGCATGTAACTCGCTCTGGGCAAAATAGACACAGCTGAACCTGTATCTAGCATGAGCTCAATGTCCTGACCGTCTCGTTCATCTGTGCTAACCTGCACTGTACACACTATCTTTTCAACCGAACGTGCACCATCTACCATGCACAATACAGTCACTTCAGGTACAGTCTCAGACTCGGTTACCTCACTCACTCTGTTAGAACCCCGACACACTTTTGAAAAATGTCCCTTCTTTTTACATGTGTTGCACAGTGCATCCCTAGCAGGGCATCCATCAAAGCTGGCGATGTGTTGAGGAAAGCCACATCTGTAACATGTCTTACCCTGCATAGACTGTGTAGGCAAGGGTTGCGGTGACGCATTAAAATTACCCCGCTGTGACTTGTACTGTCGCGAGCGTGAAAACTGGACCGCCTCTACCGTGCTCTCCGGCTGTCCCTGAAGCATGACTTTTGCCTCCGACACCGCAGTTTCAATCTGAGCAGCGATCATTACAGCCTTGGTCAGTGTCAGTGGAACTTCCAGTAGTAATCGCTCCCTGATGCGTGCTGAGTTGGTCTTTTCGACCAGCTGGTCCCGGATCATTTCCTCTTCCATCCCCCCGAACTCACAAGTTGTAGCTAGCTCTTTTAGAGAGGCAACGTACTGGTCCGTGCTCTCGCCATTGCGTTGGCTACGTTGACGAAAATGGTAGCGCTCCGCCACTACATTAACTTTCCGTGTAAAGAACTTTCTAATAACTGATAAAGCTGTGGCGTACTTATCATCTGCCACCGTCATTGTATAGAAAAGTCTCTGCCCTTCTACTCCCAAACAATGGACGAGCAGGGCACGCTTGCGCGCGTCAGGTAGCTCCTTCTCGGACATGGCTAGTAGGTAATTTTCGAACGAGCGGATCCATACCGTGAATGGAATGGCTGGCTCTCCGCCGTTTTGAAGAAAAGGTGCCGGTTGGCTTAGGTTAAACATCGACATCGTCGTCGCCAATATGTTATGTCGCAGTAAGAATGAGTAATGGACACTTTAGTACCAGCGTCTGTCTTTATTCACATCCATACCAAGAGCTAACTTGCTCAGTCATTCATTCCACCTGGTGTGTCACACCAGGGCACATCCAGCCCGGTGTAACCCATGCTCTAGGTTAGAGCTCCGCCTACAGGCCTAATGGAGACACCACAATTGCAGACCCAAATATAATAGACCCAGATATTGTAGACTTCAATGTACTGGACTCATTACCCACGTCTGGGCTAGTACCAATAATAATACCTCTCTAAGGCTTTACTTATATGGCAGCGTTACGTTTACCTCCAAGAGGAGAAGGGTTAAGTAGATGGGAAAGTAATATTAAGGAACATACACGTTATCACACTCAAAGGAAATGAAAAAGGTGGGCCCACTTTACCAAACAAAAGTCCTAAACTAATGCCGGCATGTAATGTTTATGGGGTACCCCTATGAACTGTGGTTAGCAACCATTAGCTTCGCCCGTAGGCCGCGACACACTGTAATGTACGATAGGATCTTGGTCACCGAAGTGCCAGTGTACTCAACCAAGATGGCGGCCTCGCCGCACCACCACTAGTCCGGGTGGTAAGATGGCGTCGAACGCTCTCGTCCCAGGAGCTAGCAAGCTGTGTTAGGCAGGGGGGCAGTAGCGGGCTGGAGGCGCGTGCTGGGTGATGGCGACCTCTGCTGGACGAGACGAACTCCCGTGCTAGGCTGCTGACTGCCGGTGCTGACAAGCTGCTGACTGCCGGTGCTGACAAGCTGCTGACTGCCGGTGCTGACAAGCTGCTGACTGCCGGTGCTGACAAGCTGTGTTGACGCGTGTGGTAATCTGGTGGCTACCTTAACTGAAGCTACTCTGTGGGTCCTAGACAGCCCTCCTGCTAGTCGAACATGCAACAACGCACGGTGCCTCTAACCACCAGTTCTCTTCAGGCAACGCTTGCCGGGGGCACCTCGCTGGAGGGGATAACGTTAGCATTAGCCACTTTGATATGCCGCTTTCTTCTAGGATAACTCGCTGTATCACTAGGGTTATTCCGTTGGGATATTCAACACGCTACTACGCTTATATTTCTACTATAACCCGAAATATACTCAAGTCCAATACATTCACCCGCGTGCTTCACTACGGGGCTCTACAACGACACGACCATCCAGGTTCACGTTCAACATCGAAGAGACTGGTTCTCTCCACTTCCGTTTCAGTTGACTTGCTTCTCCTGGGCGCCTCCCTCCTGCGCTCCGCCTGCCACCGCCGCCCCCTGCTGGCAATGCCAACTAGCCCCACAGGAAGAACTGGGTGAATTGAATATGATTCAGTTTAGTGTTTATAATCCATATTCCAGCCGGTGAGAGAAGGAGAAACTCGCGTCATTGTTCAGGAGAATATCAAGGGAAACTGGTTAACATGTCTTTGTGCACAAAGGGGAGATAAAAGGCCAAGTCAGCACTTCTGAATAATAGTCGAATATTCAGGGTGCTACAGATAGGTGCATGAAAAGTTCTTTCAATGAGCGCCCATAGGCGTGAGCATAGTTTAATAGGCAAAGCAAGGCGTGCAGCCAGTATGAAATATAATTCATAAGCACTATAAAACGGAAATTGAATGTCACAGAATGTTTTAGAAAAACACACATAGAACAATAACGTAACTAGATTTTTGGCTTCAGAAAGTTGTTTGGATTCTATCCAACACACATCAAAAACGAATCAAATTCTTTCAAGATATGTCTATGCGTTTTGTGTCCAAAGGGTTAGTTTTGCCATAGATGCTATAGTTTATTTTTTATTTGTTCACATAAACATTTACATTTACATTTTGTCATTTAGCTGACGCTTTTATCCAAAGCGACTTAAAAGTTCTGTACAACAAGTCAGCCAGGAAGGGTACAACTCTGGGAGGTAAGGGTAAGTAACATTGTTCGTCAAACAGTGTCAAACTTGAGTACTACAGACTTGAGTGCATACTAGTAGGTATTATGGTAGGTAATAATATAGTAGGTAATAATATAGGCAAGGTAGATTCCTTAGTAGCAGAGTGCATACTAGTCCTCTCCTGTCCTGTCCTGTCCTCTCATCACGCCCCTGCTCCTCATCAAACAGTTCAGTTGACATAATATGTCATGACATAATATATATAGTGACAATATTCATAGTTTGGATTGTTGAGCCATCTCTTCCTTGTTTTAACCCTTTTTTTCTTTTCTTTTTTATATATTCCTCTATCTTCCTCCCTCATTCTCTTCACTCCTTACCTCTCCCTCCCCCTCCCTATCTCCCTCCCTCTCCCTCTCCCTCTCCCTCTCCCCCCCCCCCCCCCCCCCCGCTCTCTGTCTCTCTCTCTCTCTCTCTCTCTCTCTCTCTCTCTCTCTCTCTCTCTCTCTCTCTCTCTCTCTCTCTCTCTCTCTCTCTAACTCCCCCACACTGTGGGTTCTCAGAAGGTTTGGAGGCCAAAATAATCCTTCCTTGCCTTGTGCCTCCTGTCCTCTTTTTGTCATTCAATACTCCTCCACACTCCTGGTCTTCTCCTAACCACAATACCTCCTTCTCTATGCTTGTCTGCCTCAGGTGCACCCACACTCCCCCACCCCTATCTCTCTCTCTCTCTCTCTCTCTCTCTCTCTCTCTCTCTCTCTCTCTCTCTCTCTCTCTCTCTCTCTCTCTCTCTCTCGCTCTCTCTCTCTCTTTCTCAATTAAATTAAATTTCAATTCAAAGAGGCTTTATTGACATGCAAACATACATTTTCATTGCCAAAGCCAGTGTTAAAACAATCAAAAGCAATCCATTGGATTCCATATTCCATTGGATGTCCTTTTCATGTCACAACAGCTCGCAAATCTTGCTGCTGTGTTTGCACATTGTTGTACTTCACCCAGTAGGTACAGTATGGGAGTTTTCCATTGTTTGCCATGTTTTCAAACTCTCTTGTGGCTCCCTAGCGCCTTTTTCCTGTATTTAGCCTTTTTTTTTGTGTTTGTGTGTATAACGGTGGCTGTGTTGCTGATTATGTCATGAAATTGGGTCCATGTTGTTATTTTCCATATATTTACAATATGTGAGAAGATTATCATTTGAATGTCTCTAAAAAAAAAGTTACACATATTAGCTATGAAAACGTCCCTAATGGTTTATTTCCTGCCATTGACTCCCATGTTAAACGCTGTTTTTTTATCTGCAATGACCAAAATGCCGCAAATCGTTACGTAAGTACAACACTGTGTAAATGTATAATGTAGTAGTAGTAGTAGTAGAAGTTTAGCAAACAGATTGACAATCGATTAGTTAGTTTGCAGTAAAGTGTGTGGGGCTCAGATTGGCTCTCACGGGATGAATCTTGAATGAATCCAGCCGGGCCTTGGCCAACGTGTACATATCGGCCCCCCAGCCATATTCCGAAATCGCTTCCATTAGCTAAAATATCGGGAAAGACCCGATATTTAGGAGACGCACACACATGCACACATCCTCCGGTCTGGTGGGGTGCTGGTGGGAGACGCACGGCCCGCTGTGTGGTTACCTCGAGGCGGGCTGCTTCAGCGCGAGGCAGGGGGTGCGGCATATCTCTCTCCCAGGACCCGTGATAAGCTCACTGTAACCCCGCTACATATGTAACCGATGTCAGGGTATTTCATAACGTTAGCGTTTGGCCATTTCCTGACCAAATGAGTAAATTATTTTTCTAAATCACCACATGAGGTGAATCACAACTAATGTGCGCTGGTTTGACACGCTGGAATATGATGTCGAAAACATATAGAAATAATATAAATATCCCGTTTTGTGTATTTTTTTGTCATAAAAATGCAGGTACTATCAAACAAACAGGAATATAAGTGGTTACAATTCGGAAATCATTGAAATCTTTGATAGATATGTTGTGTTAGGTTCTTAGTGGTAATCATGAAAAAAATAAATTGGAACAAAATATTAAAAATAAAAAATTGTATGACCTTGAACTTGATGCAACACTTTCATGCTCTAAGCATCTACCTCTGCTAAGTTGTGAGGGAGGCACAAGGGTAAGGTGTTTGCAATTTGTGGGAAGTATATGTCTCTGATGTCTTGGTATAGTGGGTAGGTTGTTAGGAAGTGTAGCTCGGTTTCCACCTTGTCTTGTGTGCAGTGGGTGCACAGTCTGTCTTCTCTTGGGAGCCAGGTCTGCCTATGGCAGCCTTTCTCGATGGCAAGGCTGTGTATTCTCTGTTTAGGGCCAAATAGCATTCAAATTTGCTCTGGTTTTGGGTTTGTGACGACCCCCACTCTACCTGCAAATGGGGAGTCTTCTGACTCAGGCCATGTCCCCACGTATCTGGATCTTTTGCCAAACGGATATTCTCAGGCTCTGTTTAAAAAGAAATCCTTGTCCACACGACAATGTAAAAAAAAACTGATCCAGACGCAAACACGTAAACGCATATAAATTGATCCAACAAGCATGCGGGCCAGTAGGTGGCGATAAGCGATATCCCAAATACCATAGTGGTACGAGCGGTCAGGACGACTGAGAAACGATAGGAATTGTCCATTGGTTCACCCAGCCCACGTGACCATTCCTAGCATTTCCATTGGCTATATTGACATACATAGATGATAAATAGATAGATATAGCAGAGGATTATGCAGTCCAGAGGAAACAACCAATCTAGATATGTCACGATTCAATGCTTTACTTCTGCGCACTGGGCGACGGAGAGGTACAATGTCAATGTTGAGATCACAATCTCCTAGCCCCTTTCGGCATTATTTCCGGCGTTGGGTGCATGATGCACATGCGCTGTGATCACACCAGGCAGCCAACGCCGGAAATAATGCCGTTTTGAGCCGTTTATAAAAAAATATAAAAAATGTTTATTAGCAACGCCGAGCTTTCAAACCATCCCGTATCTCTGTTCGAAACCCTCGTGCAACTGTGAGTACCTTTGACATTTCTCTGTGATACTTGTATAACGAACAGTTCGGTTAGAACCAGTCCTTCATGGTAAATCTATGTTGGTTTCCTATTGAGGAGCAAGTGACTGTGGATTCACTCGGTGCATCAGTCACGAAAGGGGCTAACAATCTCCGGATTCTGAAACTAAATATGGCGAGTCCTTATCACAAACTATATATATACTAATTACAACAAAACATTCATTAATTGCATTGTACTGTTCACGTGTGGTGCCGTCGTCGCATATAATAAGTAAGGATAGTTTGAATGACAATTCAGCACCAAGTCCACCGAAGTTATTATTACTTCAAACCGCTACTGCCTATATGGATAAAACAAGGTGTAATAATGATGTTTTAGGTGGTGGTAGTTTCTCTGTTAGGACATTATAGCTGAAATATATAGCCTAGCTAGCCTATAGTCGGTCTGATATATATTAGAGAAATAGTAAAGTAATATTCGCCAAACAATCTGACGGGCCAGATATTATTACGGCCCGCCACAGTCTGAGCATGCGTAGTGAGCTGTGGCGTCATCGTTTATCTAGACTATGCGTTTACAGTGGCTGCACGGATCCACTGAACGGATATTTTGGAAAATCTTCACTGAGGCCATGTCCCCACGTATATGGATCTTTTGCCAAATGCACATTTTATTCCACGATTGGGCCTCTCATCCACACGTAAAGGGTGTTTTCAGAGATATAAACGGAGACTTTCTTAAACGCATTTTAAAGTGAAGATTTTCCAAAATATCCGTTCAGTGGATCCGTGCAGCCACTGTAAACGCATAGTCTAGATAAACGATGACGCCACAGCTCACTACGCATGCTCAGACAGACTGTTGTTCCATCCATACAATAGGCGCCCGTAGCCTTGAAGTGCACAGAGGCAATAAGATGGACAGCGCCTGGTGCTGAAATGACAGAAATAGCATGTAGTTTCTTCCCCCTCGAATGTATATATTTTCTCTTATTGATCTCTGCCTCTTAAGCAGTACTGTATATTTGTATATCTTGTATATCATTCATGAATGTCTAGATGTAACAGCTACTGTATACTCCAGTGCCGACAGATTCGGCCATCAGACGCTAATAGGGATGTATCTGTTATTTAGTTATACTGGACATTTTCGTTTACATAAGTAGATATTTCGTTTCTGTTTATTTATTAAGTTAATATAAACCGTGTTTCGAACGTTTTTGAGGTTGTTAAACACACGCTTTTGATTTATTTAAGTGGCGAGTGGCGTTTCTTTCATCCGCTTATTTCTCGAGAGATATCATACAATGTCATGTTGAGACCTTGAGATCACAATATCGCGATTCCGAAACAAAATAAGGCAAGGCATTATCACAAACTGTAGCAAAGATATTTAATGTTTTGCTAAACATGTCTAGTTTTGCGCCCTGCTTCAGTTAAAAGCCAAATTGCATTCTAAATTCAGTTAATAGACTCGCGACAGAAGAGGTCTGCACCTGATGCGCTCTGATGTTGCGGATAGTTGAGGATGTTGGCATCACGCGTGAGTGGTCCCAGAATGACCTAATAATAACTTAACATAATTAGTTGAATAGTTACTGTACAGGAATTACAGGAATCATTTGAATATGTGAGTTACGTGAATATAGCTTGCCCGTGGACACAGACATTCATACGCATTAACAGCTCGACATATTTGGTCGACGTTCTCCTGTGGCTTGGTCGTCTTGTACTGTAGAGTTACACTCAGCAGCAACTCCACCTCGTCATCTGTCCATAGAAAGGAATCACGTTTTGCTGTCTGTTTCGCCATAACTTCTTTTTTTGAGAGGTTTTTCTGTCACTACAGGATTTCAATTTGTAGTTGCCGGCGCCAATATAAATCAGCTCACTACGCATGCTCAGACTGTGGCGGGCCGTAATAATATCTTGCCCGTCAGATTGTTTGGCGAATATTACTTTACTATTTCTCTAATATATATCAGACCGACTATGTCCTAACAGAGAAACTACCACCACCTAAAACATCCTTATTACACCTTGTTTTATCCATATAGGCAGTAGCGCTTTGAAGTAATAATAACTTCGGTGGACAGCGCCTGCGTGCTGAAATGTCATTCAAACGATCCTTACTTATATATGCGACGACGGCACGTGAACAGTACAATGCAATTAATGAATGTCTTGTTGTAATTAGTATATATATAGTTTGTGATAAGGACTCGCCATATTTAGTTTCAGAATCCGTTGAATACATTGTCATTGTATCTCTCCGTCGCCCAGTGCACAGAAGTAAAGCATTAAATCGTGACATATCTAGATTGGTTGTTTACTCTGGACTGCATCTAATCCACCTCTATATCTATCTATTTATTATCTACTGTATGTATGTCAATATAGCCAATGGAAATGCTAAGAATGGTGAAGTGGGCTGGGTGAACCAATGGACAATTTCTATCATTTCTCTGTCGTCCTGAACGCTCGTATAGGATATCGCTTATCGCCACCTGCTGGCCCGCATGCTTGTTGGAGCAATTCATATGCGTTTATGTGTTTGTGTCTGGATGGAGTTTTTTTTTTTTAACACTGTGGTGTGGACGGGGATTTTATTTTAAACGGAGCCTGAGAATATCCGTTTGGCAAAAGATCCATATACGTGAGGACATGGCCTGAATGCGTTTAAGAAAATCTCCGTTTATGTCTCTGAAATCACCCTTTACGTGTGGATGAAAGGCCCAATTGTGGAATAAAATGTGCGTTTGGCAAAAGATCCAGATACGTGGGGACATGGCCTCAAAGAGCATGGTGGAGTGGGTAGGTCGTTAACCTAATTACCCTCACCTGTGCAGTGCAGAGAGCTGCCTGCACACACAGTATATATGTTTCCCTTGTCTAACCCTTCTGTCTGCTTCTCCCATCTGCTTTCCCACTTCAGACACCACAGGTTGTATCAGCCACTATGTGAACTGTGGGATATTTGTGGATATCCTGATGAAGAATGTCTCAGTCAACCGAGGCTTGGATAATAACAAGGTTTATTAACCAAACAGATAGAATACATAGAGAGAATGGCTGAGGCTCTCGCCCCAGGTGATCAGCTGAAATTACCCAGGTAAGAACCTGGATAGATCTCAAGAGGAGATCTATATAGTTAACAGGAGGGGGTGTGGTCCCATTTGATAGGTCAGATGGGGGGGGGGGGGGTACAGGTAATGGGGACACAGGGGAGGGGAGTGTCTTATTCCACAGAGAGGGGGGGGGGGCACAGGTAAAGGGAACACAGGGGAGGGGGATATATTTACATGAGGACATAATTATACCACAATACTCACTTTTCTTTCTTATAATGTGGGTGAGATTAATGTATAATATACCAGGATTGTTTGGAACAGGTAAAAGTGGGGATAATAGTTTAAAATAGAATTATTTACATACATGATTAATAGAATTATTTACATACATGATTCATGACATGATCGACTGGACTGCGGTCTGTGTTATTTTGATATCAGAGATGTGGGAATAGATATCACCCTTTTCTTTTATTAATCGCTCAAAATACCTATATCAATGAGTGGTCCTCATCTCTGATATCAAACAACAATTAACATAATCATTTGAAGCTATCGCTGTGCAAATATCTTGGCATACCTTCAGTCGTTCATGTCGTGACTTCTGGGGAGCTAATGTGATCGTTGTGCATACAGGCATCGTAATAAACCAATTAAATACATGCACTGTCTGTGTGGTCAGATTGCACAGGGTGAAAAAACAAAATTGTGTGCATAATTAGGCTAATGTGTACAAAAACATTTTAACAACCGTTAACCTGGTGGTTAATAAAACTAACATGATTGATTATGGGAAACTGTTCAAAAATATATATATATATTTTTGCACGTTTTATGATGATTCTTGATGAAATTACTTAGGATCCAGTTGTATTTACCCTGAGTTTGAGTGTCACATTCATCTGTGATTGCCTCAGTTTTGTTGGTCTTTACTTAGAATCAGGCAATTTTCTCCATTTCTTCTCTATAAATGAGGAGATAAAACGTCTTATGCATCGCTTCTGTATGTAATTCTAGTGCATATACTATCAATGGTTCACTATACAGGTGCAAAACAACGTTACATGTCCTCTTCTATGAGAGAATAAAACAACTGATTCTTTCTTGTCTGACAATACAATTTTGTAACCTAAGTAATTCTAATGTGATGTAATGTGATCATGTGGTCACTTCTTCCTTCAGCAATACATTTTAGCTCATTATTACTGGTCATTGTTAATGCTTTCTCATTGATTTCTTTTCATCACATCCCTAGTTCATCGTTTTGCAGATACATACAATTGTGTGAAAAGTTTCCTGCTTGTGAAGGTATTAATCTGAATGATGTTGCGTCGTTGTTGACAAGGTGTTCTCTGTCGGTCGTGTGGCAGGGCCAAACAGTAACACATAAAAATTAAATAAATAGATACAATAGACATTACCTTAGTGGCTAATGTGTCAAAATAAAATTGAAAACCGTTAACCTAGTGGTTAATATAAAAGGTGATTATGATAATCGTTATGCATTGTTCTGTGGTCAAAACAAACTTGGTGTCTTGGAACAATCCAACTGGTTCTGCCTTGTTTAACAATACCATTTTGCAATGTGACTCTGTGATCATTTCTCATTGTCATTATAAAATTACAGTTCTTGTTTGTGAATCTGACAGTTGCTGTGAAGTGTTGATCATCTGTTCTCGGTCGGGGATGTGTCCTTCTGTGTGACCTGCTGTGTGTTGAACGTATCGTACATTCAGTTGATGTTTCTGTGAGCCTGTCGTGTGGCAGTAAGACAGTCTCATTTGCTATGTGTCTCTTCTTGACGATGCAGTCGGGAATATTCACTGGTCGTCGTTCATTCAGAGGGGGCCTACAGGAGGTCGCCGTCCGCTCCCTGTGTACCTTGTCAAGGGTCACCGGTAGCAGTCAACTATAGTGGTCTTTTCCTGCAGCCTATGTTGTTCTCCACCACCACCACACATCCGCCACTGTGCTCACGCTTGGCTCCCATCAGGCCCAGAGACATGGTGGTCAGGGCGTTTTTGAATGTGTTGTGCTGGTTTCGCTGTCCTCTCCTCGTCATTGCGGCACCACTTGATGGAGGGCGAGGGCCCGCCGGTGTAGTGGCTAGTCAGTAGGATGCTCTCTCTCACACGGATGACAATCTTGTCATGGGAATCCACCTTGATGGTCGGGGCTCTGGTTCCCATCTGCAGGTGATGGGTTTGGTCTGCAGTGCCGGGGTGGAGGCCGTCAAAGGTTGATCTCCTCTTCGTCAGTGTCTCCTTGGTCAGTCTCCTTCGTGGTCCTCTGCTCCACTTTCTTGGGGATGTCTGTGGGCTGGGTTGGATGGTTCTCCCACGGTTGTTGTCGTCGCCTCTGGTTGTCAATTTTCTTTATGTGTCCCGCTGTGATTAGCTTGTTAATCTCAGCGCGGTACACAGTCTCTTGAGCGGGGTCTCTGGCTAGGCGCCGCTCTGTGTTCAATAGATACCGCTCCGTCGCTTCTTTTGGGGCGTGGAAGGTGGGCATACCCTCTCGCCTCAAGAGTGGAGTTGCGTATCTCATCACTCCGTTGACTTTGACTCTCTTTGTCCCTTGCTCGAGGAGTGCTATGGCGTAAATGTCTTCCTTGGAACGAATGTCTTTCTTTTCGTTCTTAAAGGGCATTGTCTCTAGTGTCCATAGCCTCTCGACATGCTGTAGGAGGGTGGTGTCTTCTTCTGTCACTCTGGAGTGGAGGCAGCTAGTGGCTGCTGTTCGGTTAAGAGACTTAGCGAGGGGGCCTTGTAATGTCCATCCTAGGCGGGTCTCGATTGCTGCAGGACAGCCTCTGGGCCCTGTGTGGACCCGGCCTATCGGGACTATGAGGTCTGCATGGTCGGAGCCTATCAGCAGGGTCGGGGTGGCACCGTCTATGAGCGGGATAGGTAGTTGACGCAGGTGCACATATTTATCCATCAGCTTGGCGATGGGGTAGGTGTACTGCGACAGGTCTATTTCTTGGCTGGTGAAAGCATTAGTAATCCTATACCGTCTCTCTGGCTGCCCGCTTGCTGCGATAGTGAAGGAGACATTCTCGCCCTTTATCGTCTTTAGATCTCTTCTTATTGTCCGAATCGTCATTGGTTGTGTCCGCAGCTTCGTGGTTCAGGTCGCGCATCGTCTCACTCGTCCTGTCCTCTCACCAATTCGTGATCTGAGGGTGATAAACACTGCCTTAGAAAACTCCTCACATAAATGATTCAACGCCTTTCTGCTAAAGTGGAAAATCATTTTGGGATTAATTCATTTCATTTTAAATACAATCACTTAATTGACAATAGGAAATGCAAGCCAATTGCATTAGCAGTGATTCCTTACGTCAAGAAGGTCACATTCACTACAATTTTATCAGATCTTGTGTTTAACTAGATCTTCCAGCATTACACTTTAAATAAAATTTGTAAATGAATGGCCAAAGTCTTGAATCAGATAAAATAGTCTGTGGTGTTAAATTGAAGTTGATCTTACCTCAGGATGCGTTGGGTGTGCCTCAGGATACTTACCTCGCCACGACTTCTCTGGCGTTTTTCACATCTCAGTATGGCTCATCATAGCATAGCATGGGGAAAAAACATAAAATCTAGGTAGCCAGTTAATTTTTGCATGAAAAACAATCATTTGTTTTGTCATCTACGTTTTAACTAACCTTACTGTCATGCATTTGTCCTAATAAACTAATCTACACTGTAGCACTCAACACTTTGATGACCATTGTTACTCAGCTGATAGAGGTGTGCCTTGCCTGATGTCCTGTCGTACAGAACCTGTGAGTCGCTTTGGATAAAAGTGTCAGCTAAATGATCAATGTTGTTGATATCTTGTACATTTAGATAATTGTGCTGCAATTTTGGTGGTTGATAATTTTGCAATCATGGAAAGTATTAGTTGTTAAAAGAATAGTCTAAGGAAAGTCATGCATGTTATTGGTTATAAACAGAGAATAGAAGGAGGGGATTGTAAGTAGTTGTTTTCATCATTAATCTTTCATCTCGGGCACTTCTCTAATTCATGTGTCTTTTGAAAAGAGATGATGAAAACGACTGGTTAGTTATTGTTAGTATGGGAGTTAGGTAGATTTTCATAACTGCAAATTCATCACCGGTGTCTAATTCATGTTAATTAAGTGGTTCTCTGTTGTCATCCACCGCCAGGTGAGTTCATCAAGTCTGTGGTCACGAGTGTAGGCATTTGCATTGCTTTGTCTCCCAAGTGCCCACTCTGAAGAATTTACATGTGGGTATTTGGATGTAGATTTGTTCCAAATGGTCAATCGATTGTCTCTCAGCTCTGCACTGTCTCTCGGTTGACATGCAAATTGTTGGATTTTCTGTCTTTTGTGATACAATTTGGGTGTAGTCATTCACTGTTTTGCATCTCGCCTCAGAGCCAGATCTGTAAATACAAACACATGTTAATTTTCCACTCTTTTCTAAAACCTGGGTGAATCCTCTTTGACTGTCTGTGTGCTCAACAAACATTAGCTAGATCTCATCCATCCCGTTCTTGGATGTAATGATAGTGTTATCATTTATCAATCATATCGCATATGTACACAAGCATATGAATGTGGACCCACACATTTTGAATCATGTTTAAAATGTCTTACAATGGAAAGGGCTAGTTATCTTTCATTGGTTCTTTAGATAAACACATTAACTCAAGTGAATATAACCTAAACATCTTACTTTTAAACATGATCTATGTTGTTTGTGTTCCAAGTTTTCAACATTGAAAGCTTATAAAGTCTAATCTAACGCTGTTTATGTGGACTACAATTCCTGTACTGCCATATATTGGGAACCGGAAGTGTTTGTTTAGCTCCCATGGTCAGTATGACCGGTACGCCCACAGATGTATTATAATTCTGAAACAGACATTGTAATTAGCTTTATGTGACTTATAATGTGTAAATTAAAGCACATAAACACTCAAGTGATCTGAGATAGTTGTAATTTGCTTTAACTGATAGTTGTGTATATGTACAGTTTCTACGTCAAATGACTCCCTTTTCTTGACTCCTTTTGTATCACAAAAAGTACTGAATTTGCAAATCTGGTATGTCATAAATGTACAGATGTAGCAGTACTGACTATCTGTCTGTCATGTATGTCATAATATGTTCTGATAAATTGAAAATGGGGGACCCTGATGTAAACAAATCTGGTATTGAAAATGGGGGACCCTGATGTAAACAAGACTAAAGTCTCTCTCTGGTCTGCATCCCCTTAACAATTGTGTATTGAGCTGTGCTGTATTGTACCCATTCTGCAATCTGTTAATAAAGTTTTCAATCAATCAATGCATCTATATTTATGATTGTCATACTCACCGGGGACAGCTGTTGTGTTGGGTTGGATCCGTTACGTGTCGTCAGCAACCCGCATCTCGCCACCTCAACTCAACATTTTCCAATAGCAGCGCGCACATACATATACAAATAAAACATATACTACACGTGGATTTCACGCACCCTTGGCCTTGGGTACATTACACTTTACGTTCGCTTATGGATAGTTTAATATAAAATAATAACTTCACGGCGCGCATAGCGTGACGTCATTGCTCCATGCGACGTTCGTGTGTTCTCATTCGCCTCGGAAATAACGCTTTGTAATTCATACAGTATTTTTCCCACGAGCTCTCAATAGCCTGGAATTCCTATACCAGCGTTTTGTTACCGAATGAACGCGCCTGTGCATATGTGAAACGTAAACAAACTGAAACGATAAAACTATACTTCTCCAAATGGCCGTTCCCGTGGGCCGGTGTTCTGCGGAATCCGGAAATTACTATCCTAGTTTGTTCCCGTGAACTGCACTTCAATGTTATTCTTTGTATAACGGTAATTCGTCTCTCAATGCTCGTCGCGCTATCCGCAGCCGGTTCTTGACTCAATAAAGCAACGCGACGGGTCCTATAATACTTGTGCACATACGAACGAGACTTAAACAGACAAACAAACAATAATACATATAAGTTAACGTGTGTGTATATCTGACTGTATTGGATCGCTTTACGTTTAGTCGGCCAACATCTGTTGCGACAAGGCATTAATACCCTTGATATATAACTACACATCGTTATTAAAATCATAACGACCGAACCTGACTTCGAAATTTACCAGCGATATATTAGATTATATATACCTTTTAATCATACTCTCGGCCTCTTAACCCGCGACTAACGTCCTGTTTAATGTACTTTCCGCGACTGATGTCCCGTTTAATGTACATTTACGTACTCCCGGGACATCGCGTAATCATGTACTAACTAGGACATCGCGTGATCATCTTCCCGCTATCTGTATTGATCAATTGGTTAATTTAATCCAAAATACATCGTTTTCAGGAATGAGATTGTGGGCTTAGTTTGAGGTTGAAACAATGAATATTATGACGCTACTCTGGTAATTTCTAATTATGATTCCATCAGCTTCTCGGTCCTAACTTCCCGCCTCTTTGCAAAGGAATCACAGAACGTTTTTAACAGAGTAGCGTTTTCCAAGGATATCACATCATAATAAGCTCACGTATCTATTTTGTTGCCTATATTTTTAGTCTGCATCAGCTAGACTAGGGGTAGCAATCCAACAACCTGTGTGTGCCTTAGCTTTCGGTCGGCTCCGACTCGACCAGGAATAGCACCTCAACCTTTGTGCCTAAACTTTTGGGAATAGCACTATAACCCATCCTCTCAGAACCGCCTGATAAAGGACCCAGGTGCACGCGCGCCCTGGTAACGATTCTCAATACAGATCAGATATATTAATGCACATTATTCTACTCAGCCATGATCTCAATATTGGACAACATTCTGTAATATTCACCTGGCACAGAGAAAAGCGGGAAAGTTTTAATTCCTTCCATACATTTTTTGGTCGACCATCCTATTATACTCACTTTTCTCTGTATAGTTGAATGATACAGCACGCCGGGAGGACGCAAAAAGTCCGTCACAAGTTCGTAGACGCCAATTGTGGGATATTTGTGGATATCCTGATGAAGAATGTCTCAGTCAACCGAGGCTTGGATAATAACAAGGTTTATTAACCAAACAGATAGAATACATAGAGAGAATGGCTGAGGCTCTCGCCCCAGGTGATCAGCTGAAATTACCCAGGTAAGAAGCTGGATAGATCTCAAGAGGAGATCTATATAGTTAACAGGAGGGGGTGTGGTCCCATTTGATAGGTCAGATGGGGGGGGGGGGGGGTACAGGTAATGGGGACACAGGGGAGGGGAGTGTCTTATTCCACAGAGAGGGGGGGGGGGCACAGGTAAAGGGAACACAGGGGAGGGGGATATATTTACATGAGGACATAATTATACCACAGAACCATCTTGGGATCCTTATCCATTCTGATACATACCTATTTGTTTATGTTATTATGCTTTTGTTGTTTAATCAATTATTGTTTTTAGATAGGATTAAATAAATCATCTTTGTTAAATTGAACTCTCATGTGTTGACTTCCTTTATATGACAAACCTCTTATGGTTCGTCATATATGGGGGCTCAAGCCTTTTGGTGGACCTTTTGTAGCACTTAGACATTGATTTGTTTGTAATTTGGCCTAGTGTGGTTGAATTGGTATTTGTGCTTGATGATTTTTCTGGCATTTGGAGTTTGTGATTTGGCTGGCATTTGTGTTTTGGTTCCTGTTGGGACAATTTGTTTGAGCTCTGTCTTAGTATAGAAGGGCTAATTAGGAAAGGTGATTAGGCTGCTTCTTTGGACTAGTGTCTGTGACCTGAGATTTGCAGCTAGTATTTGTAGCCTGTTGGCTGGAATTTGTTTGTAGCCTAATTATTTGTATGCCAGTGTTGGGGAGTTAGCACGTGATTTGTTCTTGGGGGTGTTTGTTGTTTGGTATTTGGGGGAAAGTAGCAGTTTGTTAGTGCAGATTTCTTGTGGTAGGGATTTGTTACTTTGTTTTGTTTGTTTGTTATTGCTTGTGTTGAGGCTTTGGAGTTTGATGCCTTAATAATACAGTCTGTGTGTTTTGGGAACCATAAGTCCCCAGGTAGGCAAAGATGGCAGGTTTCCAATAAGGGGACTTGTCTTGGTATATTCTTTTTTAGGCGGCTGCAAAAGAGACAGGCACTGGCATTGGCCCTTGTGTCCTCTCGGGAGCACGTCTCTGGCTCAGGAGTGGCTGTATAACAGGTACTTTTTCTGCCCAGAGAGTTTCAGTGCATTAGTACCCCCTGCATGTAGTGGTACGAAGATTGAGGTTTTGAAGTAGTTAGTTAGGCCCTGTAGCTAGTCAGGGGTCAGGGGGGGAGGTTTCATTTGATCAGACTGTTTGTTTTTTCTTGGTATTCACGCTTCATTGTCCCAGCATAGGTTTTGTTTGTTTTGTAGGCCTGTGTCGTATGGCACTTTGTTTGTGAGTGTGGCTCACTTTGTTAAGGCCAATAGTGCGCTATGGCGCTCAGTTTTGAGCAGCAGAAGGAACTTCTGCTACGAGAGTTGGCTTTACAAGAAGCAAACCACAGACTAGAGTTCGCTTTGGAGGAGATTAAGCAAAAGGCTGAGCTTGCCAAAATAGATCTGCAGCATAGGGAGCTAGATTTATTGCTTTCTCCTCGTCCAACGTTGTCTGTGTTCCCTGTTCCTGTATGTGACGTTTCTCTCATTTCAGGTTTGGGGAGTGGTGATGTGCAAAGAGGTGTGCGCGCTGAGTTGCCTCTTGATGGTGTGGACATCGAACTGGGTAACAATCTTGCTTAGGTGCGGGTGTGGGCAGAGGAGCCTCTCCCAAGTGTAGTCACCCATGACTCTCCTAGTCCAGACTCACAAGACTCTCCTAGTCCAGACTCACAAGACTCTCCTAGTCCAGGCTCACACGACTCTCCTAGTCCTAGGTTAGACGACATGTCAGGTGTTGTCCTTGGTCATCCGGCCTGTGCAGTGACGCAGGAAATGACGGCAACGTGTGATGCGCAGGGGGCTACCCGAGGCGCGGATGTTGAGACTGCTCATGTTAGTTTGGTTCTGCCTGGCCCATTACAGTCCGTGTCGCAGACTGATTCGGGTAAAGGGCAGGGCAGTGATCCGGCTTTGGAAAAGCTGTTAGATACAGCCATGCCGTTTGGAAGAATTGTTAAGACAAATGTTATTGCCAAAGGAAAAAATGCAATAACATGTGAACCTCCTACAGCCCACCAACTTTTGCCCATCTGAAGGGGGGGGGGATAATGGGGACTACAATAATGTTTCTCTCTGTTCCACTTCTCCAGTACCCGTTCCTGAGAAGGGACTGCCATGGCTCCTACTGGCTTCCAGAGAGGTCGCCCAGGAGATCACAGGGTTTAGCCCTAATGACCTGAGGTTTGGTCAGAAAGTTGGTGGTCCCATGACTATTCGGAGTGAGATGGTTGGGAAGGAGAAAATGAAAACTGGAAGAAAGAGAAAGGAAAAGAGAACTAGAAAGAAAAAAAAAAGATAAAATCTCTTTATGGTCGTTGTGCTGAGATGGAGGATGTTGTTGTGCCTGCAACTTTCCAGCACCTGATGACATGCGTCTGAGTATGGTTGACCGTTTAAGTTTACGTCTGGGCATGGTTGACCATTTAAGTTTAAATGGTAGAGTGACCTTATAGGGTTGACTCCATTGTTTTGAAGTGCATCATCTTTTAACATTCTGTTCTTCTCGTCTCGTTTGTTCCCCCAATCTCTTCCGTCTCTTGTTCTCTTAATTTGCTTCTTAGGATCCTATGTTGCGGAGGCAGGAGGGTGAGGGAAAGGGTGACCGGTCAGCAGGGGTGTTGGAGATGATGTGTGCCTAAAATTGTGCTGTTTGTTTAAATTGATGTTGTTTATTTGTATATACCAGGGTTTTTACATTGTAGAGTTCTGGCTATGAGGTTTTTGAACCAATGACCCTTAGTTTGCTTTAATTAGCTCTGTAAAAATATATTGTTGGCAAATGTGTTGGATTGTGGACATTTGTATTGGTATGTGCTGTTATCTAATGTGTAACCCTTGTTTTGTCTGTTCCCCAATCCCTACTGTCTCCTGCTCTTAAAATTGCTACCTAGGGCCCTATGTTGCGGAGGCAGGATGGTGAGGGGAATGGGGATTTTGATTTGAATTTGGGAAAAAGTATTATTGTTACATTTGAGATTTGGGTTAGCTTGTTGTAAATAAAACTGTAATTTGGTAATAGGGTAGAACCCTTATCTTTAGGGGGAGGGTGTGACGACCCCCACTCTACCTGCAAATGGGGAGTCTTCTGACTCAAGAGCATGGTGGAGTGGGTAGGTTGTTAACCCAATTACCCTCACCTGTGCAGTGCAGAGCTGCCTGCACACACAGTATATATGTTTCCCTTGTCTAACCCTTCTGTCTGCTTTCCCACTTCAGACACCACAGGTTGTATCAGCCACCATGTGAACCATCTTGGGATCCTTATCCATTCTGATACATACCTATTTGTTTATGTTATTATGCTTTTGTTGTTTAATCAATTATTGTTTTTAGATAGGATTAAATAATCTTTGTTAAATTGAACTCTCATGTGTTGACTTCCTTTATGACAAACCTTTTATGGTTCGCCATAGGTTCATTCTTTCCAATGTGTCCGTGTTTGTTTTCTTATAATTTGGTTTATTCCAGTGTGGTTCTGTCTGGTGGCTCTGTGTTTGTAAGCAGAGTCCCAGAACCAGCTGGCTGAGCGGGCATCTCTAGGGTCTCTCTGTAGGTGAGGGCTTTGTTATGGAGTGTCTCTGGATCACTTTGGGTATTTTCCTAATTCTGCTCTATATGCATTATTTTGTGTTTTCCGTTGGGTGCAGATAATGGATTTGCTCATTTCTGCATGCAGAGTCTCAATTTGGTGTTTGTCCCATTAGTTAACTCTTGGTTAGTAAGTGGGCCCCAGACCTTGCAACGATAAAGGGAAATGTGTTCTATGACGGAGGTCTAATATTTTGAGACGGATTTGAATTGGAATGTCTAGCTTCATGTTCCTTTAGGGCTGTCAGTTTATCGCGTTAATTAATTACACAGCAAATTAACTCGATGTATTAAAAAAAAAGAACTTTATAACTTTTTTTTTTAAATCTCATTCATTCCATAAGAGCGTAGAATACACATTTACAGACTTTTTTTAATATGGTCCATTTGCATGTTCTTGGTATCTGATTATAAGGACATCTATGGATCTCAGGGAATGTATTCCCAGTGTCAGAAATACTGTGTCTGTTACTAGGCTTGAGTAAAATTGTAATGAACCAAATGAGAATATAAATAACATTCTTTGACTGTGAATAACACCATGCTCAAATATCAGACCTGAAAAATCTAAGCAAATTAATAGATGGAAGATGATTAAACAGAAGGTTTTGTAGAGATACAGTACTGAATTCTGCCATCCGGACACATGCAATTTGAAATATGATTATAGAATATCAGGCATAAAATGGTTATGCGATTAAAATGTGATTAATTAGATTAATTAATTACAAATCCTGTAATTAATTAGATTAATTTTTTTAATCGCCTGACAGCACTAATAAAAAGCCCTTCTTGCTTCATCTTTCAGGTCATTCACAGCTTGGTTGAAGTTCCCTGTGGCACTAATGTTTAGGCCGAGCTAGATGTCGTTTTTTGTCTGTTCTAGGGCAATTGTATCTGTGTTTGTGGTGCTGGAGGGTGGGTCTTTTTTGGTATATCATAACTTTTGTTTTGGTTAGATTCACTGTCAGTGCCCAGGTCTGGGATAATATGTATAGAAGGTGTTATGGTTTGTAACCGACCCCAATCGCACAACACAAGACACGTATGAGAGTAAGCCAAAACAGGGCAAAATATTTATTATTGAACAAAAGGCGGCACAGTCTTAAGGGAAAACACAAAAACACTGGAGTCAAAGAAAATAGGGAAAATGCGGCACTGTGCCTTTAAGAGGCGAACAGGCTAAGGGACTAAGGCTAAGGGAGAGGGCTAAAATGTCAAGGACCAGGACCAGGGGCACTGGAGGGGGGAACAGGGGAAAGGCCCGGAGAGGCGGGCTGGAGACAGGGACAGAGAACAGGGTTAAGGCCTTGGACAGGGCGAGGGCCAGAGCTGCTTACAGGGAATGAGGAACAGGGGCCCGACGGCGGAGGCCTGGCACGGGGACCAGGGTCCCGACGGCGGAGGCCTGGCACGGAGATCCTCCTCGGATGCTGTAGACGGGCAGCGCAGAACACAGGGGTCCCAGGGGACCGGGGCGAAGAGACGCATCCTCCCGTGGAACTAGGAAGCGATGCGCGCCGGCTTGACGTCTGGAGTGGGAGCGCGCCGGCTTGACGTCTGGAGTGGGAACACCACTCCAGGCCTGGCACGGAGATCCCCCCTCGGATGCTGCAGATGGGCAGCGCAGAACACAGGGGTCCCAGGGGACCGGGGCGAAGAGACGCATCCTCCCGTGGAAATAGGAAGCGATGCGCGCCGGCTTGACGTCTGGAGTGGGAACACTGGAAAACCTCCCGTAGAGAATTAGAGAGCGTAGACGGCGTCCCACTCCAGGCAAACGGTGACAGGTGGTGAAGTACAGGGGTGGCACGACGTCTCACGCCGGAGACGCGGCAGTAGATTGTAGGAACAAGAACGACCCGACCAGGACTGGAGGGAGGTCCAGGTATTTAAAGCCCTCTGGGGCGATAATCAAAAACTATGACAGCTGCGAAAGGTAGTCCAAGGGTGGGGGCTGGTGAAGAGTAGAGGAGAGTAAATCATTGCAAGGGTGGGGGCTGGTGAAGGAGAGTAGACAGGGAAAGTCCAAAGGTGGGGGCTGGTGAGGTGAGGAGACAGGGAATAAAGGTCCAGGGAACAGGCGAATCCTCACAGTACCTCCCCCTCCACGGGAGCCACCGGGCGACCCAAAAAAATCAGACAGCGGGGCAGGGGACATGATAAAGCAACAAACAAACAAAAAAACTGGGCCATGCTAGCAGGGGAGCTAACGAGGCTAACAGGGGAGCTAACAGGGGAGTCAACAAGGGAACTAACAGGGGAACTAACAAGGGGAACTAGAGGGAGCTAGAGGGAACTAGAGGGAGCTAGAGTGGGTTAGAGGGAACTAGAGGGAACTAACAGGGGCTAACTCACATACAGTACACTGTCTGTGCTGGCTGGGGTCGTCGACGGGTCGGGTCGTACTGTTATGGTTTGTAACCGACCCCAATCGCACAACACAAGACAGGTATGAGAGTAAGCCAAAACAGGGCAAAATATTTATTATTGAACAAAAGGCGGCACAGTCCCTTTAAGGGAAAACACAAAAACACTGGAGTCAAAGAAAATAGGGAAAATGCGGCACTGTGCCTTTAAGAGGCGAACAGGCTAAGGGACTAAGGCTAAGGGAGAGGGCCAGGGCTAAAATGTCAAGGACCAGGACCAGGGGCACTGGAGGGGGGAACAGGGGAGAGGCCCGGAGAGGCGGGCTGGAGACAGGGACAGAGAACAGGGTTAAGGCCTTGGACAGGGCGAGGGCCAGAGCTGCTTACAGGGAATGAGGAACAGGGGCCCGACGGCGGAGGCCTGGCACGGGGACCAGGGGCCCGACGGCGGAGGCCTGGCATGGAGATCCTCCTCGGATGCTGTAGACGGGCAGCGCAGAACACAGGGGTCCCAGGGGACCGGGGCGAAGAGACGCATCCTCCCGTGGAACTAGGAAGCGATGCGCGCCGGCTTGACGTCTGGAGTGGGAGCGCGCCGGCTTGACGTCTGGAATGGGAGCGCGCCGGCTTGACGTCTGGAGTGGGAACACCACTCCAGGCCTGGCACGGAGATCCCCCCTCGGATGCTGCAGACGGGCAGCGCAGAACACAGGGGTCCCAGGGGACCGGGGCGAAGAGACGCATCCTCCCGTGGAAATAGGAAGCGATGCGCGCCGGCTTGACGTCTGGAGTGGGAACACTGGAAAACCTCCCGTAGAGAATTAGAGAGCGTAGACGGCGTCCCACTCCAGGCAAACGGCGACAGGTGGTGAAGTACAGGGGTGGCACGACGTCTCACGCCGGAGACGCGGCAGTAGATTGTAGGAACAAGAACGACCCGACCAGGACTGGAGGGAGGTCCAGGTATTTAAAGCCCTCTGGGGCGCTAATCAAAAACTATGACAGCTGCGAAAGGTAGTCCAAGGGTGGGGGCTGGTGAAGAGTAGAGGAGAGTAAATCATTGCAAGGGTGGGGGCTGGTGAAGGAGAGTAGACAGGGAAAGTCCAAAGGTGGGGGCTGGTGAGGTGAGGAGACAGGGAATAAAGGTCCAGGGAACAGGCGAATCCTCACAGAAGGTCAAAGTGCTGCTGTAGCCCTGGAGACAACAGCACCAGATCATCTGCAAACAGTAGGCATTTTAATTCTGTGTCTACTTGGGGGATGCCAGGTGGCGTGTATCACTTCCGCAACGGATTTAGTCGGATTTCAGTTTCCGGGTTCGCCTGATTGGCCACTAAGCCCACATGACCCTACGCTAGCACGTCCCCCTTACCCCGCTTACGCCTGAGAGTCACACACAGCTAGCGGCAGTATCTGTTTCACCTAACAGCACTATTGCTCCGTGATCATAGCCATCCATCTCTAAAGCTAACCACTATTTGTAAAAGCCACAACCACGTTACCATATGTAATAATGTAAATCATTGTGTCGTTGTACATATTGTGTATACACCGTTAGAAGCTAACGTAGCTTAGCTTGGTAGCTATTGTTGTGCTAACGCCATCCCGACACCCAGCTTGTTAGCCAGCATGAATGCCCGATGTAGAAGGCATAGACGCAGGTCGCTTGTTGGCCGGCATGAGTGCCCGATTTGGGGTGGTTCTCTCCTCTTTGTGTGCCTTTGTCCTTGCGGGTGTTCTACCGGGGGAGCTTGTGGACGCGACAATAGTGGTGGTTGTAGGGTGTTTGAGCTTGTAGCGCTAGTTAGCTCATAGCTACCCAGCTTGTTAGCCAGCATGAATACCCGATTTAAAATGGTTCTCTCCTCCTTGTATACCCTTGTCCTCACAAGTATTCTGCCAGGGAACTTATGGACATGACAATAGTATTTATAAGGTGTTTGATCATTGTGTCGTTGTACATATTGTGTATACACCGTTAGAAGCTAACGATAGCTATGAGCTAACTAGCGCTACAAGCTCAAACACCCTACAACCACCACTATCAGGCGAACCCGGAAACCGAAATCCGACTAAATCCGTTGCGGAAGTGATACACGCTGCCAGGTGCTGGTACTGTAGATCCTCGTGGTTTTGTGGTTTTTCAGAAGTTGTTTGTTTTTATGGATTCCTCTATACCATGTAGCTGGTTTCCAACCTTTTTTTCCTGACTGTATTTTTATAATGTTTCAATGTTTCGAAATGTTTACATTATCATACCATTTGTCGTGCACATTATTATTTTTCCCCGCTTTCCTATTTGAGGCCTTTAGGTTGGATAAGGAGGCTGTGAGGTCAAATATATTATTGAGGCTTTCTACTGCCTCGTTTACACCTTCGCTGTTGTGTTGGAAGTTTTTTCCCAGGAACTGGTCTAAACATGATTGGACCTTTTGTTGCCTGATAGCATTTTGGAATGCTTCTACACTACTTTCCTTCCAGTTGTAGCATTTTTTAATGGTGAGTAGTTTGTTTGGTTTTTATACTTCCTGATTGGGTGTTGATCTGTTCAGATAGACAGTGGTTTTGTTGTGGTTTGACCGGGGTGTTAGCGGCCTGACTGTGAAAGTTCTGAGAGACACTAGGCTGAGGTCAAGTGATAAAGTAGTCTTGATACAAAAAAGTCTACTGTATTGTCTTCCACTGCTAATTAGGTCTGCCCAGACCCTAGAGAGTTTTAAAACACAGCTGAAGACTCACCTGTTTTTATTGGCTTTTTGAGGGTTGGTAAGCCATACATCCCTGGTCGTGTCGTGATTGTTTTTAATGTATTGTAGTTTTTTACTTTGTTTATACTGTATTTTTTTGTATTTCTGTTTTTATATTGTAAAGCACTTTGGTGCAACTTTGAGTGGTTTTAAATGTGCTATAGAAATAAAGTTGACCTTGACTGACCTTGTTACCCAGACATGAGCTGTATGTGTACCTACCGTAGGAGTCCCCTCAAAGCCTACCACTGACTATGTACAGTCCCAGCGAGCGACAGAGCTGTAGGAGTTGTGACCCATGTTTATTTGTTGCTTGGTCATAGTTGTTTCTAGGGGGGCATATTTGGGAGGGGATGTTTCCACCTCCTGGTAGGTGGTTGTCTCCCTGTTTGCTGAGAGTGTCTGGTTCTCTGTCCTGGCATTGAAGTCCTTACAAACTACAATGTGACCACAAGTCTGGAACGGTTTCATTTTGTCCTCTAGGATGGAGAAGATGTCCTCCTTATAATATGGGGATTCAATTGGGGGGATGTAAGTGGCACACTGGAAGACATCTTTCTCGGTTGAGGTAAGTTCCTTGAGTGGGTCAGTTCTGTTTAGATTTGCACCATATTAACATACCTCCCGAGTCCCGAGTCTCTCCCCTGTTTGACCCCCCCCCCCCCCCCTCTGTGTGTGTGTGTGTGTGTGTGTGTGTGTGTGTGTGTGTGTGTGTGTGTGTGTGTGTGTGTGCGTGTCTCTCTCTCTCTCTCTGCCCCTCTCTCTCTGCCTCTCTTTCTCTCTCTCTCTCTCTCTCTCTCTCTCTCTCTCTCTCTCTCTCTCTCTCTCTCTCTCTCTCTCTCTCTCTCTCTCTCTCTCTCTCTCTCTCTCTCTCTCTCTCTCTCTCTCTCTCTCTCTCTCTCTCTCTCTCTCTCTCTCTCTCTCTCTCTCTCTCTCTCTCTCTCTCTCTCTCTATGATTCTCTCTTTCTCTCTTGATTTTACTTCAGTAAGCTTTATTGACATACTACAGGACAATACAGCATATTTTTCCAAAGTGTACCCTAGTCAAAAAGTCCATTAGGAATGCAATGGGAAAAATCCTTTAAGAATTAAATTGGAATCGACTGTTTTTGGAACCAATCCTTTTAGGATTTTTATTTTATTTTGCTCAGTGCTTTCTAGTGGCCAGCACATTGAGATGGCTTGAGTTGTACATGGACAGACAAAAAATATATATTTTTGTACTAATGCTCAATGTATCATGAATTGAATCACAAAACAATGGACCTCATTCACCAACATTGTCATTAAGTTTTTTCTTACGACAACCTCCTTGGAAATCCGTAAGAGAAAGGCTGCGTCCCATGTCTCCCCTTGGCCCTACCCCTCGAGTCACCCTTCAGAGCGGAGCCACAAAGGGTGAATTGCACTACGAAATGGGACAGCACTAGCACTCAGTTGCCGACAGCGTAATGACGCAACTCACCCACACGCTGACTGTTTACATTACTTACAGGCAGCTTACATCAGAAGGACCATGAAGCTTGGCTCTGCATACCATGTAAATTATAACGAATGTCTTCAGTGTTTATGCTTGTATATAAAAAGGTTTTTGGTATCAAACTCTTGACATTTTGTGTTGTTATTTTGTAAGTTTAATCCAATGTTAGTCAGGTTCTTTACGCACGTGTGTGTGTGCACCAGGCAGGTGGCCAGGAGCACAACAAGATGGTATAAATATGGAATATTAATACAGTCTATTCCACTATAACTATATCCACACGATTGTCATTTGCAGTGTTGGTGTAGTGCTTGTATTTATTTTCAGACTACACGATGCCTCTTGATGCCTGACTGTAAATGTAAAACGTAATTTTTTATCATACAAATATTGTCGTATTTATTATTATTATGATTATCTAATTCCAAGGATGTCTGTAGAGACGACGTGAATGGAATCACCATGATTACCCCCAAATAAAGCCATTAAGAACCCGGCACACCAGTCTGTCCGACTTACGACTGCTCTATTCTTAATTCTGCGAATCCCCGAGAAGGGACCGTTCGCGAATCCCAAAAATCGTCCCGAAAAGGTCTTAACCACTTAAGCTTACCACACATTTTGCATAAAACTGATGATTGCATACCCAAAGTAATTTGCGATTTATTATACTTTATACATAGCACATGAATGTGTCTGGTCTCTTTTGAAAGGTAACATTCTGAAGTTTCTCACACAATACAGAAATATCACTTTGAGTGCTAATGTAATAGAGAAACAGAGGGTTGAACACACTGAAATAAAATATTTGATCCTTACTTTTGTGTTGACTTGTTGCCAGATTCCTGTTTTGGGGTTCCTGCTGAGAGGTAGGAGCTGGAAAACATAAGCATGAAGTCTTATGTAGTACAGGTCGAAAGTTTATACAAATCCCGAAGAAAATGAGTGTTTAACAAAGGTTTTTGTAATGTGTGTACCGCAATAATTCAGCATGATTAATAAAGTAAGTCACCGTATACGGTACGCCGGACGTTAAGAGATTTTAAGTGGGGCTACGACAAAATGTGTTCTTAACTTTTGTCTTAAGTCCATTGGTGAATGAGACCCAATGAGAATAATAATAATGATGATGATGATTATGGTGACCATGATGATGATGATGATGATGATGATGACAATGATGATGACGATGATGGTGATAATGATGATGATGATGATAATGATGATGATGGTGGTGATGATGAAGATGGTGGTGATGATGATGATGGTGGTGATGATGATGATGATGATGATGATGATGATGATGATGATGATGATGATGATGATGATGATGATGATGATGATGATGGTGGTGGTGGTGGTGGTGGTGATGATGATGGTGGTGGTGGTGATGATCATGCCTGCATTGCTGATCACACTGTGATGAGTGTGACATACTTGTGTGTGTAACAGTGTGTAAGGTAAACCACACATACCTCATTCCTATGGTGGCCTGGTGGTCAATGAGTCACATGATCATGATACCGTATATTTCTGCTTCTCATCTTGGAGAAAGTTGTCTTCTCTGTTTAGGACCAGATAACAATTAATCTTCTTCCAGATCTATGTCCCCGAATAGGAGGATGTCTTTTCTCTAATGATTATGGCTAACTGTAATCGTGTTGGCTTAGGAGTGGTATTAGTCTAGTGTTTGCTCTGCAGCAGTCGTTTGGTGCTTGTTTGGTATTTTAGAACACGCTGTGTTCTCTCTATATACTTGATGTTTGTCCAACAACACGGCAAAGTCTAAAAAGGCTTTTTTAATTGTACTGAAAGCTCTCCAGCCATCTTCTCCCAGTGCATTTTCACTTCCACTGTTAAGACTTCAACTATCCTCAGGCACTGTTTTCCAATTCCAGGTAGGATACTCTCACCACTCTACCCCCCGGTGTTTGTTCTACCTCCTCTCTCTCTCTCTCTCTCTCTCTCTCTCTCTCTCTCTCTCTCTCTCTCTCTCTCTCTCTCTCTCTCTCTCTCTCTCTCTCTCTTGCTCATTGCTCATTGAGACTCTCTCTCTCTTCCAATATCTGCTCATGTTATTTCTTCCTGTGACTTCTCAGCAAGAAAGACAAACATCCTACACACACATAGGTACATGCACACACACACACACACACACACACACACACACACACACACACACACACACACACACACACACACACAGACACACACACACAGAGAAAGAGAAAGAGACACATTTAATTTTATTACTGTTGGTTTTGTTCACTCATTCACAAAACACACACCGACATGCAAACACACATGGACGACAATGGATGTCAAACAGACAGAGGGGGAGAGAGAGAGAGAGAGAGAGAGAGAGAGAGAGAGAGAGAGAGAGAGAGAGAGAGATGACTTAGTTGATCAACAAAAGAAAAAAGACAATTTCACCCTTGATAATTCTAACTCTATTTAGTCTCTCTGCTCTCCATTTTCTGAGTACTCAGAATGTCTTCACTCTCAACTGTTAGCGCTCCCCCCAATCATCCCACTCTGGTATAGGAGCAGTAAACTGCTAAACAAGACTAGGTCAAAACCTAGTGTGTGGCTGGACCGTGTATGGTCAATGTTTGAAATTGTGGCAAATTCCACAATTTAATTTAATTAAAACCACAGTGTTTACCAGTGATGTCGTCGGTCAGTCACCTGATCCAGCGGCCCAACAGTGTAACTACTTCATCACTCAGCGACAGAAATTGACTAGTGAGCAGCTGCTACAGCTTTTGGTGCTTCACATCTAAAAACGATGATAGATTATAGCCAATTTATTTATAATTTATGGTCAGGGATTGATATTTTTAATGGTTGGACCTTTCTGTTTTGGCAGATATTTACATTTCCATTTTGTCATTTAGCTGATGCTTTTATCCAAAGCAACTTACAAGTTTTGTACAACAAGACAGCAGGAAGGGTAAAAAATGTACTCTGCAAAATGTACTGTGTATATAGTTGACTGGCTGAGCTCTTGAGTCAAGGACTAACACAGGACACCAGGTAAACTAGTTCTTAATTCTACTCACTGTATTTTGTGGCTAGAACATCTTTTTTTGCATTGGTCATTCAAGGGTACTACGGCATGGTACCAAAGCACCTCAAAGGCGCTAAAAACAAAATTACAAACATCTCAAAACAAACTGGTCAGACTACTGCTTGACCTTACTCCTAGAACCCACCTCACCCCTGCCCACTTTGACAACCTAGGATGGCTTAGAGTAGACGACAGAGTACAGCAACTTGCAATGGGCCTGGTCTACAAGATACACTACACGACCAAGGTACCCATGTACATGTGTGGTAATATTGAGTTGAATTTCATAAACAGCCTTGTATACTGTTTAGCAGAAGTGGTGGCAGGGATAGTTGAATAGACAAAGGTCACACCCACTATGTGGCCAGATTAGTACTGTATGGTAATAAGGCCCAAAGGGTCAAAGCGTATTCACACCCCCCACCCGAGGACATCATGTCACACCCCCCCTCGTGAGACAAGACAGGCCCCTTCATCTCAGCAAAAGATCACATGGACGTGGGCCACCGATGGGCCCCTTCTGTCTCTGTCCCATCACGTCGCCACACCCCAGGGGGGGGGGGGCTGCCAGCGCCCACAGGAGACCCCCCACAGGAGACGCCTGATTGGATCAACTGTAATAGTGAACTGTATTCTATTTTGGCTAGAAATTGTAGTATAAAGGAGGGGACATTTTGGTAATTCGGGAGCTCTCAGACCGGACCAACCCCAGGGGGTCTGGGGGCTCCACCGCTCCTTCCACCATCGAGAGACTGCTGTGCTGTTTGCATTTTATGTGAGTAAATCATGGGAAAACACCATTTGTTGTTTAAAGTTTAGTGTAAATCCTTAATATCTGAAACCAGATTTACTCATGTATAATGTGTGCAGTATGGTTAATGTATGTTCAGATTATGTTAACCAAGTGACTGTTTTATGTACATTATTGAGGTTTGAGATGCAAACCTGATTGTGATATTTCTGTACACAGACAGCCCTGTTAATGTTCTCTGATAATCTCTTGTATGTAAAAGGCAACCTTCTATTCACTCTTGGCCCTGGCTCAAATAAATCAGTTGAGTTGAACTACAGTTCTGGTTTGTCTGGTGTACACGTTTTATTCCTCATCTGCTAAGTCAGATGAGGAGACCAACAATTCTATCAAGTATGGTCCCTTTCCTCCTCCTTCCAGATAGTCAATCTCATTGTATTGTACTACAATAACCTCACATTATTGTAGAAAGTCTGTGGGAATTTACCACAGAAATGGTGCCGTTCTTCCCATCCTTTGTGTCTCCCCCTGAAAAGGTGCGGTAGGGTCTTGTCATATCAAATCTGGACCTTGCTGTGTGTTGGGGACACGGGGCAAAGAGCTGGGGTGTTGCTGCGTTTGGAGTTATGAACAAGGGGCTTGTTGTCTGAATGGAGGAGAGAGAGGGACAGGATGAAGGTTGGTTGTGTACGCCACTGGTTGGGACCCGCGGTGAATAGGGCTTTTGCATGCACGGTTGGGGGAGCGGTGTCTTAGGTTAGGATGTCCGGAGGTATGAAGATCGCGCTTGTTGTGCAGTGAACATGCAAACGTGGGCTTTTTATGTTTGTATGTTTATTCAGACACAAGAGGCCGGTCTCGGCCTATGCGGGCCACGGGGGTTGGGTTGGTTAACTCGTATGGAATATACTTTATGAACTGTACGGGGGAGTTGAAGTAATTACAAGGCCTCATGTTATAGTAATGTGATTGCGTATTGGTGGCGCACAGACTATCTGGTCATGATATAACGGGGGTGGCGTCGCATGACGGCAGATAAAAGGCTTTTCTTGCTAGGAAGCACGGTTATTCTGGTGTGTACGACAGGAGCGCGTTCTGAGTATGTAATTGCCCTAAAATTATTCTCAGGAAGAGGGCGCGGGTAAGTTGGGGAGATTTGGTTGTTCTGAAATAGAAAGAGGGCTGTGTCCAATGTGCATTGTGACCCTGCTTAGAGCCACAGAATAGGCGGGACGGGGACCGTGAGTGGGTCAGTATGGGCATAAATGCGTCGGGCTAAGGGCTCTGTTACTATTTCAGAACATGCAAGTCAAGTATGGTGGAAGATGGGTAGACCCTGTCATGATCAGCGCAGGGGTCTGTGCGATTACAGGATAAAAACGTAGTAATTAATAGAAGTGTAGGGTGCCGGCGTGTTCAGGACAAGGCTTGGGAAGGGACGGACTGGAGTCTGGGGGACCACTCGGCCTATTTTAAATGTAGATATATTTGCCGTCCTTAGGCATAGTATCCTTTTTAATCTTGAGCGAAACCGGCCTGTTAATCGATTACGTTCGCTGTGATACAAAAACGATTCGGTCGGAATGACTGATAATGTCATGACTGACTGATGGTTGTATGGGGACTATGGCTATGGTTAGGAATTGTATGGGGGACTATGGCTATGGTTATGAATGATTGGCGAAACGTGGGAGCTTATTGTTGTTTTGTTATGATATTTTAATGACCAACGGACATATGTTTGAGGCGAGTCCTACTGGTGGTTGGAGCTAGCTAGCTTAGCTCTGTGGAAGAGTCCGCGGTGGAACTGGGGACGTTACGATGGCGTTATAGGAGAATTGTTTGAACACTGTGGCGGCGATTACAGGTAAGAAGCGGATCGAGACGTAGACTGGAGAGATTGTGGCCGTTTTGAGGGTTATTATTGATGCGGTAGCGGTAGTGTAGGATATTAAGGAGTCGCTGCTTGATGACGTCATGGTGTTGTGGAAGAGTATGTAACGTTCGCGGTGCTATGAAGTGAGGCGGAGTAGGTAGGAGAAAGGATTCGTGTTGAACTATATGTGCGGCGCTGGTTGGTGAGAATGTTTTAAAAATTATTTTCTGTTAGAGTGGTTGGCTATTTTAAGCTTGTGTGAGTTGTTTATGCTTTGGTTGGTACTGAGCGAATTGCGTGGATGAACGGATCTTGAAAGGCACGGCTCCCGTGAGGGCCTTGTACGTCGCATTAGAGCTGGCTAAGCTAGTTAGCTTGCGTGCCATTGTTTTGTGGCGTTTGCGGGCGGCATATGTTACGTTTTGAGTTTTGAGAATGATGTTGGGGAAGGGGTAGAGAACGTGATGAATGTCGTGGCAGGTTATGAATGTCGGGGCATGTTATGAATGTCGTGGCAGACTTTGGTTGTCATGGCAACGTTATAACGGTCGCATCGGTTGCTACTGCGCATGCGCGGTACAGCGTGGATTGGGTCTGGTGCATTCGTGATAGTTCGCTCGGGGGACAGAAATAACGGGTAAGAGAATATTTAGCTTTGTGTTATATGGTGGTATTTGTATATTGTACATTGTATTTTTGTGTAAACAGGGGAAGAGATGTAACATGTATGGTGGTTAGGTTAGGGGAGATAGTCAGTAGGGTTTACTTAGGCTGCAAACAAGGCAGTGAGCCTATTGAGGAGAAATGAAATAATGGATACAATGCCCATAATTAGACTGGGATTCATAAAACCGGCTATACTGGGTAGATTGTATTATTGTCTTTGATACACAGGGGTATATTTTTAACCAGGGGGGAATGAGTAGTGATTGATTAAAAATATTGTTTAGTTAAAAACATACAGTTGTTAAAAACATACAGTTGTTAAGGGGAGGCAGACCAGAGATGGAGTCACCCGTTTTAAATACATCATAACTTTTATTGAAAATTGGTAAAATGTTCTACAAAGTAGAATGCAGTAGAATCAATTTATCACTCGTGTATGGAGAAAGGAGCATTTGGACCTAACCACTAGTAATGTTTTTCTAAATGAAAGATGCTGGTGTTTGTAATATGCATAAATATTGTTTTGTGAAGATGTGAGTTTTAAAATCTGTTTAGAGTGCAATTGTTCAGAGAGGAATGAGGTTGTGTTTATGCTTGTTTTAGATTGTTAAATCTTTAATACACTGTTAATATGGTTAGGACATGTGTTTATGCTTGTTTTAGATTGGTAAATCTTTAATACACTGTTAAAATGTTGACACAAGCCTCCGACTTGTAGGATAATTTATTGATGGAGGCTTGCTGCAATGACAAATTTTGATATGGTTGTGTTTACAGTGATAGAAATGATTGTTTTTATTAATCCTTAATAAGTTTCATTGCTATGTTGAAGTATGGTTAAGAATGTTATGTCTTTAAATGCCATTTGCAAAATCCTTGGGTCACAGTGGGATAATTTAGTGACAAGGGGTTTGGTTTATATGCTGTTTTGGTTTATATGCTGTTTTGATGACTGTATGATTGTGTTTTTGCAGTAATTGTAATGATTTGCTGTCTAGTCTGTAATTTTTCTGTGTTTGGCTGTTAGGGACGGGAAAATGTATTACTTTTAGACTCTGGGGGACAGCTGCCTCCGGGGGATGAAATGTGTGAATTTAACCCTTTTTTGGTGTTTACAGGAGGGCCCAAGGGGGGTCGTGTATACAGCTGCTTACAATGTCTGTTCTTTTTATGACAGGATGGCGTGAGATTAGATGCAACAGGAGAGAGGTCAGAGGTGAAGATGCAGGAGACAGTTGTAGAGTGAGAGAACAGTTGGCAGTTATTTTTATGACGGGGGAAATGTTGAGACAGAGAGCGGCTAATTTAAGAAGAGGGTAGGAGACGGTTGAGTAGGAGCCAAATCAGATGAGGTTATTTACCTTTGATTAGGGCGGCCTGTTTGATTGAAGGAATAACCTGGAGTTATCACCAGTTCTAGCAGGCTGGGGTGACTTCAGGTTGAAAAAGGGGTTCTGCTAGACCTTTTTGAGTGCAGAGATTAAGAAGAGATGGTATTAGCCTGATAATGAGTGTAGCCTGATGAGAGAGCAGAAGAGGGAGGAACAAACTAAACCATTGTCGGTCTGTGGTTGATTAATGAGTTGTATGAGAGGGAGTTTTGGAAGTATTTGTTTAGTTTCAAATGATCAGTGTGAACGGTAGATGATTGTGTGCCAGGTGGTATGCAAGTGTGGGAGCAGCGTGAAAGTATATGTTTATAATGCTGAGAATGAGAGAGAGTGTTGGTTATTTTGTGTGGTTGAGAGATTATTTTGTATAAAAGGGATTTTGATGCAGGAGTGAAGGAGTGAGCGATGTCATTTTTTTATTTCAGTTCATGTCATTTGAATGAGAAAGTTTGTTTTGGTTAAGGTAACAGCCACTGTGGTGTGCTCAGGATGTGTGGATGATGTTGAATTGTGGTGTTTGATTGGTTTTTGCTTTTATTTCTTTTCTAACTCTAAATGTTCAGGATCGAATGAATGTGACTATGAGAAATTGGATGAAAGCGTTTGATTAAGTCATATTCAAAGTGTTAAGTTTTATTTTGGTACAGATAGTACTTTTATTTAAATTTAATTTTTGTATGTATGTGTGAGATTGAGATGTCCTTTTGATTTCAGTGAATGATTGAGCGGGGGATGGGGGCCAGGAGGCCTTGATTACCCATTCACACACAGGCACACACACACACACCCGCACGCAGACACACACACACACCCACAGACACACACAGACACACACACACACACACAGACACGCACACACACAGACACACACAGGCACACGTTCACGCAATCTGATTGACACATACATACACACACACAACTTAGCTTTCACTTAAGGTGAAACTAGTCTTAAAAATATCAAAATGTGTTTAAGTATGATATGTCTGGGTTGATGTAATCAATTGGATGAGGGTATTGAATTTAGATTTCTATTCTATTTTTGATCTATGGTTGTGTGGCCTGATTGGGTGTGAATGGGGCCTGTGGAGGGTGGATGTGCTGGCTTAAGAGGTGTCAAAGTCACTGACATGTGTGAATGGAACGGTTGGGTGATGAGATGTTGAATGGGTGGTTTTGGAAAACCTGGTTTTTATTTTGTTTCATTGATTTACTGTTTTAGGTATGAAGGGTTTAGATGTAGGGTTTTATATTTATTTTCTTTTCTTTCTAAATGACCATTAAGGTGGTCTGCGGTTGGAGCTGGTTAATTTCATTGATTTGCTTTCACATCTGTTGGAATGTTTTTTTGATTATTGGCCTTTTGTTTCTTAATTTCTCTGTTATGATCTGGTGAGAGGACGGTTGAAGCGTGAGATGCATTGGGACAGATCGAGGCTGGGATGCATTGGATCAGATCGATGGCGGTTAAGTGGTCCCATCACGTTTGCATAATGGTTAAACATTTGGCTTCTCTTGAGAAATATTTGACATATTGTGTAAAGAAAATTTGTTTTGTGTTTTTGTTCCCTTGCAGTTCAGTCGGAGGGGGAGGATGGACCATCACAAGTGGAGGGATCATGGGAAAAGGTGTAGGAATACATTTCATTAGATTATGACACGATGGTGTGAACCCGTTCAGTCAGTTCCTGTGGGAGATTGTTGGACTGTGGAAAGAGGTCGCTTGTAGACGCGGCCCCTCCTTCAATATAGCCCCGGATACAAAGGCTGGAGGTTTGGGACAAATCTGTAGATCCATGGGAATACAGTCATGGCTCGAAATATGACGAGATCACAGGCCTACGGACGTTGGCTTCAGCTGAGGCTGGCCGACATGGGGTGGAGGGGGGGGGGGCGAAAACGGTCGGAGACTGTGCAACCAAAGCGTTGAACAAGGGCCTCTGTGTGATTGATTGGTATGTTGAACGGGAGGTGACTGAACGGTAACAACTGGTATAGATTATGACACAACGCGAGAGTACTAAACTAAACACATACACATAGGTAGGTTATTAGGTGTAGGTTATGGCCGATAATTTCTGGTGAAATTTTTTTTCCCTTGAGTGCTGCTCCGCCCTCCCTGTCGACTGTGCGCTGAGGTGGTAGGTGTTATGTCCATGGGATGTTCATAAAGGGGGGAGAGGTGAGAAGACCAACTGAGTTGATTATGCAAAATGTGATTGGGCTGACTTGGAAAAGGAATTAACAAGAGAGGAGAAGCAAAATGTATGAAAGAATGAATAATAATTTCTGTGTCCTCCCCAGATCATGTAAACGAATACTGTAATTTTAAAAAATTGTGATGGATTATACTTTAAATGTGTAATGTTTAGATTAAATAGTTTTAATTGTTTTTAGCATATTCAAAGTGCCCAGAGGAACAAAGCCCAATGATAGTAGGTGGTAAACACTGGATCATGAGGGCAGAGTAGGTTCATTAGAAAAATGGAAAAAGAAAAAATGCAGACATTTTGAAAAAATGAATTTTAATTTTGGAAAAAATGAATTTTATTATGTATGGTTAGAATGTATAGAAAATCAAGTCAATATATCATATGTGACGATAAGAATCGTCAAAACGGGGAAATGTGGTAATATTGAGTTGAATTTCATAAACAGCCTTGTATACTGTTTAGCAGAAGTGGTGGCAGGGATAGTTGAATAGACAAAGGTCACACCCACTATGTGGCCAGATTAGTACTGTATGGTAATAAGGCCCAAAGGGTCAAAGCGTATTCACACCCCCCACCCGAGGACATCATGTCACACCCCCCCTCGTGAGACAAGACAGGCCCCTTCATCTCAGCAAAAGATCACACGGACGTGGGCCACCGATGGGCCCCTTCTGTCTCTGTCCCATCACGTCGCCACACCCCAGGGGGGGGGGGGGCTGCCAGCGCCCACAGGAGACCCCCCACAGGAGACGCCTGATTGGATCAACTGTAATAGTGAACTGTATTCTATTTTGGCTAGAAATTGTAGTATAAAGGAGGGGACATTTTGGTAATTCGGGAGCTCTCAGACCGGACCAACCCCAGGGGGTCTGGGGGCTCCACCGCTCCTTCCACCATCGAGAGACTGCTGTGCTGTTTGCATTTTATGTGAGTAAATCATGGGAAAACACCATTTGTTGTTTAAAGTTTAGTGTAAATCCTTAATATCTGAAACCAGATTTACTCATGTATAATGTGTGCAGTATGGTTAATGTATGTTCAGATTATGTTAACCAAGTGACTGTTTTATGTACATTATTGAGGTTTGAGATGCAAACCTGATTGTGATATTTCTGTACACAGACAGCCCTGTTAATGTTCTCTGATAATCTCTTGTATGTAAAAGGCAACCTTCTATTCACTCTTGGCCCTGGCTCAAATAAATCTGTTGAGTTGAACTACAGTTCTGGTTTGTCTGGTGTACACGTTTTATTCCTCATCTGCTAAGTCAGATGAGGAGACCAACAATTCTATCAAGTATGGTCCCTTTCCTCCTCCTTCCAGATAGTCAATCTCATTGTATTGTACTACAATAACCTCAAATTATTGTAGAAAGTCTGTGGGAATTTACCACACATGTCAAAATACTTCCCAAAGGTCAGTGAATACCACGATCACAACACCAGAGGGAGCTCCACAAATCATGTTAAACCCAGATTTGGCTCAAACAAGGGACTAAACACGTTTCGCAATTATGCCACATCAATGTGGAACGCCCTACCCAAAGCTGTAAAGGAATGTGAATCACTACCCACTTTCAAAACCACTCTCAAAGAACACCTACGGGAGACTGCAATTCGAAACTGGCCCCTGTAAATGTCCTAACCCAACCCCCTCCAATGTACAGTAAATGACCAAGTATGGTTTTGTCAATTCCAATGTACAGTTTTGCTTGTACAGTTGCACAGTGTTCCCCACCCACCCCTCCTACCCAACCTGGTGGGAAGTTCATTCCACCATTGTGGGGCAAGGACCGAGAATAGGCAACTTCTCTTTGATGACCCTCCCGGAGCTCTGATAGGAGTAGGTTTGAGGCGGCCAGAAGATGCTGAGCGTAGGAGTCTTGAGGGTGTGTAGTTACTAGAGACCATTGAACGGAGGTAGGCGGGAGCCGTTCCCTTTGCCACACAATATGCCAGGTCAAGGGCCTTGAAGCGGATTCGTGCGGCAATTGGGAGCCAGTGCAGGTCTCTGAGAAGTGGGGTGACACTGACATGGGCTGACTTCGGTAGGTTTGAGATCAGATATGTCTGATGAGATTTAATTAACTATGATCATAGAGCGATTAGGCTATTGTAGGCAACTACTGGCTGTTGATATGATCTGTGGCCATGACAGAATAATTATTGTTACCAGCTTAGGTAGGCCTATTTTCAACCAAATAATCAATAACATTGCCAGACGTATTCCACGCTTAGTTTAACAGTGGATGGAAATGGTAAAGGAAGTGTAGCTACTTCTTCCACCACTGCCTCCAACAGTGACACATTTACTATAGGTGCCGCGCACACACACACACACACACACACACACACACACACACACACACACACACACACACACACACACACACACACACACTGCTGTCCAATAGCCCTGCCCTGTGATGATTAAGGATGTTATGATTACTTTGCACCACTAGGTGTCAGTATGATAGGCTCTGATAAGTAGAACATCCAGGAAGTAAGAACGACCATCTGGAGATAACATGTAACTTGTGCTGTGGTAGTAAAATAAAGTACTGGTGTTCATGAGCAAGGACTCAACTCATAATTGAACCACTGAACAAAACATGGTACCAGGAGTAAAAACTACATTGTGACAGGTGGCATGGATTCCTTAAAGCCACCGGAGAGTTTGAAACTAACTGGAAATGTCGACAGCAACTGGCGTACCTTCAAACAGCAGTTCCAGCTATACCTTGTGGCCTTGGGACTGGAAAACAAGTTGGATTCAGAATATGTTCTATTTCCACACGTAAGCACAGAATTTAGAATCAGTGCACGCACAAAAAAAACGGGATTCATCACACGTGCGTACACAGGTTCTACGCACACCTGTCTTGATAAATATGACTTTGATCCTACGTTTGAGCTCGTGCACTGTTTTAAGTATTTGCATACCAGAACCGCCCCGATTAACCATATACGGTAATGGAATACCCCCATGAAATGTGGAAAAATGGACTAAGCCGAGGGAAGCGTGTTATGAGAACGGTGATGTCGGATATGATATCTATTAACCATTGCTGCCTGGGCAGCGCAAACACTAATAAAGACCGTGCTGGAATATGACTGCCTTTTCCCGTGTTGTTTGATTAATACCCAGGGATTAAAGTTCTCCTCAATTTTATTCCAAATCGCGATGGATTCTCCGTAAATTTTCTACCTGCTGCATATGATTTCTAGAGGCATACTACAATCTATTTTGATGTCAGTATTGGGTAGCCTATATAAACAATAATACGAGAGCATATACAAGAACAATGAATCTCACTGCATGTATGATGTAGCCTGCCTTTCAATACATGAACTTGAATTCCATCATGTTTGTGTGCGGGACTCACAAGGCTGTTGTCACAATGGGTGGTACCGGTACAGTAATAACAGTCTACACAATATCACGATGGACCATGCCATAGCCTATGTTCTATTGTGACATGATCTGTGACGACAAATGTTCTAGAATGTTTGATTAAGATATCATACTCTGACAGCATGCCTATGATCAACAAAAACGCGAACTTGAATCCCATCATATACATAGTCTGTCCACTATCTGGTGTCATTGCAATGCGTTTTTTATTCTTTCTTATACAGTAAAAAGGGGGAAGAACACTATATCGTGGGTGTTCATATGACTTGTATTCTGCTTACAGCTTCGAAATTCCACTTGTTTCGTTTAACGTAAAGCCTTTTAAATATAATCAAAACGTTCCCGTGTTTCTGCGGTCTGTGCGCAAAATAATAACGAGTTGAGCTACGCGGAGCGCAGTCAGTCAGTACACCCCGTATATTCCGATAACGCTATATAAACCATGCTGCATTCATTCTGAGAGAAAGATCTAATATTCCAAATGCTATTTATAGGGTTTTGACCATAATTACACTACTGTTGCTATTTTACAATGAACTATAATGAATTACGGTTCATACAGAACATGCCAGTGTTGAAACTAATGCACAGAAGCTCATTTCCTTGTTGTAATAATATATTCTACCACTGGGCGTCAGCTAAGTGTGCTCCGAGCTGTGCGTACACATAAGCACGGAGTCAAGTTCAAGTTGAAATTGATGAATCCCACTCTTTGCTTAGAAATGGTCGTACGCACAGGTTAAGCACAAATCTGTGCGTAAGTCAGGTTGATGAATGAGGGCCCAGGAAGGTAGCATTACTTCTAACAATAGCAGGCCCACAGGCCATAGAAGTGTACAATACATTTGTGTATGAAGAGGAAGCGGATAACATAAATTTGGATAAAGTGTTTGAGAAATTTGATGCTCATTGCTCTCCAAAAAAGAATGAAACATATGAGAGATATGTGTTTCGTTGTCGGATGCAACAACAAGGGGAACCTTTTGATGTTTTTCTGACTGACCTGAAGCTTAAAGCACATTCATGCAACTTTTCAACACTGAGGGATTCCTTGACCAGAGACCAGATTGTTTTTGGAGTGGAGGATAAAAAGGTCAGAGAAAGGCTACTAAGGGAAACAGAGCTGACACTAGAAGGGGCCATCAAGATCTGCCATGCGAGTGAGCTGTCCCATATGCATGTGAGGACATTCGGTGAGATGGCAGCAGGCACAGAAAATGTGGGTCATGGTGCAGATGTGGGTGCCATTTCAAGCACAGGAAAAAGACACACAAAGACACGGCCTGCACAGCGGACGGACGACAGAGTGTTCAGCTGCAAGCGCTGTGGCTCGCAGCACAAGCCAAGGCAGTGTCCAGCCTTTGGTAAGAAATGCTTTAATTGCCAGGGGAGCAACCACTTTGGTACACAGTGCTTCGCAAAAGGAAAAGAGAGGGGGACAGGAAGATGTGTAAACAGAGTGGAGGACACTGATCTGAGTGACTCAGAGAATGAGAAATTTTTTGTTGCCACAGTGAACAGTGAAGTGAATGCTATTGGAGAAGATAAATGGATGGCACCACTGTGGATAAACAGGACTCTAGTCACAATGAAATTGGACACTGGAGCAAAAGCCAACTTGATCAGCATGTCTGACATCAAAGAAATGAAAGATAAGCCAAATATAAGAAAGAAAACACTTGCACTGAAAGACTACAATGGACAGAGGATTGACTGTCTAGGCACATGCACGCTGAATGTAACAGTGAAAGAAAAAGTGCATCACCTATTCTTTTCTGTTGTTGCTGAAGGACTTGATTCACTGCTGGGTGATAAAGCCTGTGAAGACCTGGAGCTGGTGAAAAGAGTGTATCGCATCAACACAACTGTGAGTACACCAAGTGACTCTGTTGACTCAATAGTACAGAACTTTGCAGATGTCTTCAAGGGTTTTGGTGTATTGCCATTCACATATAAAATCCAGCTGAAAGCAAATGCACAGCCAGTGGTGCATGCTGCACGAAAAGTTCCGGCACCACTGAGAGACCGTGTTAAAAAAGAACTGGACAGGATGACAGTGCTGGGGGTGATACAGAAGGTAGAGGAACCAACAGAATGGGTCAATTCTATGGTGTGCGTGAAGAGAAAAAATGGTGACCTGAGAATATGTATGGACCCAAAAGATCTGAATGAAAACATAAAGCGGGAACACTACCAGATACCCAAGCGTGAGGAAATCACCAGTGAGATGGCTGGTGCCAGATACTTCACAAAGCTTGACGCAACACAAGGCTTCTGGCAGCTGAAATTGGATGAAAGCAGCACCAAGTACTGCACCTTTAATACACCTTTCGGCAGATATTGCTTCCTCAGACTGCCTTTTGGAATCTGTTCAGCATCTGAAATATTTCACAGAGCAGTGGAACACATCATCGAAGGGCTGGATGGAGTTCGAGCCTATGTTGATGACATCATCGTCTGGGGCTCCACAGTCCAAGAACACAATAAGAGACTGACCAACGTGCTGGAGAGGATACGAAAGTTTGGACTAAAGCTCAACAAGAGCAAATGTCAGTTTGGAGCTCAAGAAATCGTCTTCCTTGGAGACAAGCTCTCTGCACAAGGTGTCCAGGCTGACCAGGAAAAAGTCAATGCCATACACAACATGCCAAGGCCCACAGACAAGACAGGTGTGCTACGCATCATGGGAATGGTCAACTTCATAGGTAAATTCATTCCTAACCTATCTGCAAAGACAGCCTGTATTCGTGAGCTCCTGCATAAAGGGGATGAGTTCAAATGGGCATCCAAACATGAGCATGAGTGGCAGAGGCTCAAAGAGACACTGACAACTGCACCTGTGTTGGCATTCTATGACTCGACGAAGAGGATCAAAGTGTCGATGGATGCCTCCAAGGACGGAATTGGAGGAGTACTCCTACAGGCTGAAGGTGAGCATTGGAAACCAGTGGCCTATGCATCCAGGTCCATGACAGAGACAGAGTGTAGATATGCACAAATCGAAAAAGAATGCCTAGGGTTAGTGTTTGGCCTAGAGAGGTTTCACAGCTACTGTCACATAGCAATGTCACAAAACAATATAGAATAAGCTGGACCGGGCTGTATGTGAAAACCAGCCCGTCCAGTAGTGCTTTTAAAGCACCGGTCCCAGGCAGGTAAAGAAAATAACACAAGGCGTTGTTCCAAATAGTAAATGATATTTATTATAGCGGGGATTTAAACCCACAGCACAAAGGGGAAAAGGTAATGGGAGAACAAACAGGCAATATCTAAATACCACCAAACACCACTAAGCAAAATATAATGTAAACACTGGGAACCACCCAGCCATAGAGCACTTACAGTATAAGGGAATACTAATTATATATATATATAATACAATATGATATAATATAATATACAGTGTTCTACTTAGCACCAGAGCAACACAAATAGATATATATATATATATATATACTCACTTCCAAGCAGGAAGGCAAATGGCTCTAAGGCCCACAACACAATACATATATATATACGGCTACTGGTAAGTCCACACACAGTGGCCAACATAAGCACAAGGTAATCCACACACAGTGGTCAATCAATGGCAACCTCACGAAACTCTATCAGTGTCAACTGACAGAGTGAGGCGCCCCGATGTTGTGTCATCTCCACTCTATTAACCACCCATCTCCCCTGCCTGTTCCAAGGTGCACCAATCAGGGGCAACCAATCCAATCAGGGAGATGAGTGGCATCTGTGAATAGAAACAGAAATTAGGAGATGACACAACACCACACATAACAGACAACACAATAAATATACTAACCTGATGTTCAGATGGTGTCATAAATACAGGAATAATGATAATGCCCAACCCCCGTACCCAAGTACATCACACCTCCCCCCATAAGAGCGAACCTGTAGGGTGAGCAAAACATTATTACTTATTACCCAACATGAGGTTAGTACACACACTAGGGAGAACAGAAACAACAACAAAAATTCTCCTCCCACAATCAATGCACGTATGCAAAAATAGACGCGCAGTGACGTCATTGAAAACTGCATGTAGCACACACCGGCTACCGAATGCAAACCGGTCTCAAAATGTGGTGAGATCTAACTCACAAAAAACCATGTCAAATGCATTTAATGCATTTACACACCCAGCCGCCAGGGTAAAGCCACCGCTCTAGAGCGATCAATTGCTCGGGCGACAGAGGTACGTCTTCCATCTCTCCAATAGATGGTTCAGGAATTACCAGCTTCCCCTGAACGCTACATACAGCATCCTCTTCCATCTCTCCAACAGATGGCCCCCTGTCCTCGACGAGAGATGCCTCGCCACCGACAGAGTCACTCAACGACAAAACTTGAGTTCGCATTCCGTCCTGTGCCTTGGTGACAACACAAGCAGAAAACACATTGGGGTGATTATCATCAACATTATCACAACACAAGTCAGCCAATGGAGCCTTCTCAACCTCCACTACAGGGATCACACTCTCCCCAGCGAACTTGTTGTTGTCCCCCATGACAAAATCAACCCTCCCACCTTTTGGTTTCTGGGCTGACTTTCTTTTGTCCTGTCGCTTCCTCAGCGTACGACATCCTTTTACCACATGGCCTGTCTCTTTACAATAATTGCACACCACCGGTCTCCTAGACGGCGGCGAGCGTGGCCGGATTGACCATGACTCAATCAACGCATCGCACAGAACTTTCCCCCCAGCTATATCATTCCCCATGATAAAATCAATCCCGGCTACCGGAAAAGAGGAACGAACCGCCACGGGAAAACAACCTGTGACTAGTTTTGACCTCACATGTATCATATGTAACGGAGCGGGCGTGTAGCCCATCTCTATCCCGCACACAATAGCACTCTTACTACAAGACGACTCCACACTTAACGGCAATACATCCGCCAGCATAAAGGACTGTGAACCACCTGTATCACGAAGGATCCTCACCTCGCGCTGGTCACAGACCTTACCCGACAGTGACACAAAACCAGAAGATATAAAAGGATCAAAACAACTGTCCGGTTTCTCCCGCCCAGGGCGTGAGACAGTGCTAATCAACCCCACCACCTTTGGTTCCTGAGCTGGCCTGTCAGTATTCTGCCGATCGCGCACAAATGCATAACAGTCCGCCACCAAATGACCTGGCTTCCTACAATAATTACAATGTCTCTTTTCAGACGGAGGCGAGCGTGGCCGATACGCATGCTCGCCATTTCCCCGAAATGGTATTTCCCGAGAGGGAAACGCACCGTTTTTAACACACACAGTATCGTCACGCACCGAAGCATGTTTGTGCGTCAACGCCAATTCATCCGCCAAAACAGCAGCGTCTTGGAGAGTAGACACTTTCTGTTCATTCAGATACAGTTCGGTTCGTTCGGGCATACAGAGTTTAAATTGTTCCATGAGTACTAACTCGCTCATGGCTGCAATATCCTGCACCTTACTCGCCGCGCACCATCGTTCAAAAAGATTCCTCTGTTCACGGGAGAAATCTGTATTTGTTTGAGAAGGGGATTTCCTGAGCGAGCGAAAACGCTGTCTATATGCTTCGGGAACCAACTCATACACACGTAAAACAGCATTCTTCACCCGCTCATAACTTTGACTGTCTGCCATAGTTAATGACGCTACCGCTGCACTGGCTTTGCCAGTGAGCCTGGTCTGAAGTAAAATTACCCACATCTCCACCGGCCAATGCAGAGCCTGTGCAATACGCTCAAAAGCAGAAAAATAAGCCTCTACTTCTGATTCTCGGAACATGGGTACCAGATTAACGTGCTGGCCGATATTAAAGTGAGCCGGGGAAACCCCAGCTGGAGAGGAGGTAGTACTACCACTACCAGCTTCTAACCGCATTCTCTCTATTGTCAGTTGAAGGTCCCTGTCTTTCTCATCCTTTCTCTCCAGTCTGTCCCTCTCCTCCTTTCTCTCCTCTCTATCTCGTACAGCTGCTCTGTCCTCTCTGTCTCTCTCTCTCTCTTCCCTGTCTCGCTCATCCCTGCGTAAAAGCGCTCTCTCCTCCATCTGGAGACGGGCAAAACGCAGACTAGAGCGCGTATGGCCAGAAGACGTGGATCCTTTATCTGAATCGCCCGCGCCCTCACTATCAACTCTGGGCGTACTACCATTCTTCCTAATAGCACCACGCTCTGGGTCAAGATCACGCAAGGGAGATTTATCGCCAGTGTTTTTAACCTCCTGGTCACTATGACTCACTACTCCCCGAGCCGTGCTGAACACCTGTTGCTCCACCAACCCCGCTATTACAGCCGCTTTCATATCAGCCTTGGACTGGGAACTTTGCACCGCAATATTATAATGCTTAGCAATAAGGCCTAATTCCGCCTTAGTGCAACCTTCCACCTGATCCTCTGTTGGATCCGCCACGAAGACTTCAAAAACAAACGCAGACGCCGCCATAATATGTCGTTCTGCGTTACTTCGATACACCAAAAAAAATACATATATATAACGTCCTCACTTAGTTAACCATGACCGTGCGCAATAATAATAGACACATTCTGTTTTTATACCTTTTAACCAAAACAATCCAACTGACCACATCTACCAAATGAAAACAATAACAAATGTTCCAACCACTCAATTAGGAGTCACCTGTGTCACTCTAGCCTATCCCAGCTAAACTACTCCCTATACCGGGATGAAGGCTACACATATCTTCAGTCGCTTACCGATTTCATTGCGCACTCCACCGGAATCACGACTCGTGCCCCCCACCCTCTAGCCAAGCAGGTGACCCCCCCAGTTACCTATGTGGTAGAAAAAAGAGATCTGGTTAAGAGCATACACGAATGGTTAATTATTATATAAAACACAGCATGGATACATAAATACCAATAAACAACAACGCCACTTTACCTGATACCATCAGCCCCTATGTCAAACGTACACAGCAGACCGGCATTGAGCCCCCCATGTCACAAGGACATGAAAGACCGGAAATGAGCCCCCATGTCACATAGCAATGTCACAAGACAATATAGAATAAGCTGGACCGGGCTGTATGTGAAAACCAGCCCGTCCAGTAGTGCTTTTAAAGCACCGGTCCCAGGCAGGTAAAGAAAATAACACAAGGCGTTGTTCCAAATAGTAAATGATATTTATTATAGCGGGGATTTAAACCCACAGCACAAACACAAAGGGGAAAAGGTAATGGGAGAACAAACAGGCAATATCTAAATACCACCAAACACCACTAAGCAAAATATAATGTAAACACTGGGAACCACCCAGCCATAGAGCACTTACAGTATAAGGGAATACTAATTATATATATATATAATACAATATGATATAATATAATATACAGTGTTCTACTTAGCACCAGAGCAACACAAATAGATATATATATATATACTCACTTCCAAGCAGGAAGGCAAATGGCTCTAAGGCCCACAACACAATACATATATATATACGGCTACTGGTAAGTCCACACACAGTGGCCAACATAAGCACAAGGTAATCCACACACAGTGGTCAATCAATGGCAACCTCACGAAACTCTATCAGTGTCAACTGACAGAGTGAGGCGCCCCGATGTTGTGTCATCTCCACTCTATTAACCACCCATCTCCCCTGCCTGTTCCAAGGTGCACCAATCAGGGGCAACCAATCCAATCAGGGAGATGAGTGGCATCTGTGAATAGAAACAGAAATTAGGAGATGACACAACACCACACATAACAGACAACACAATAAATATACTAACCTGATGTTCAGATGGTGTCATAAATACAGGAATAATGATAATGCCCAACCCACGTACCCAAGTACGTCACAGCTACATATATGGCCTACCCTCCTTCACTGTAGAGACAGATCATCGTCCTTTGGTTGCAATCATAAAAAAAAACTTAAATGAAATGTCGCCAAGGATTCAGCGCATGATGATGAAAATGCAGAGATACGACTTTGAGCTGATCTACACACCAGGAAAACACCTGATACTCGCCGATGCGCTCTCACGGGCACCCACAGGGAAAGGTGTGAGCACGACTGAAGAAGATGTTCAAAACCATGTCAACATGGTGGCTGCTGCGCTTCCTGTATCAGACACAAAATCCAGACAAATAGCTGAAGAAACAGCAAAAGACACAGAGCTGCAATGTATCATTGGAAACATGCAAAATGGATGGCCTGTAGGTTCCTGTCCACTGTTCCACGACATCAGAGGTGAACTGAGTGTTGTTGATGGACTGTTGCTAAGGACAAATAGAATTGTCATTCCACAAGAATTGAGAAGGGACATACTACAGAGGATCCATGAAGGTCATCTCGGTGTCGAGAAATGCAAGAGAAGAGCGAGAAACGCAGTCTTCTGGCCTGGGATCAACAAAGACATTGAGAGACTGATAAGTGGATGTGAAACATGCCAGAGACATAGGAACAAGCAAACCAAAGAGCCTATGATGGTAGCTGATGTCCCAACAGCACCATGGGATAAAGTAGGAATGGATTTGTTTCATCTCAAGGGTAAAGACTATGTAGTGGTCATTGACTATCACTCAAACTTCCCTGAAATGGCATTGCTATCAAATACATCATCAACCTGTGTTATAACACATACAAAATCGATATTCGCCAGACACGGCATACCAAACACAGTGGTGAGTGACAACGGGCCATGCTTTAAGAGCAGAGAGTGGCAGGAATTTGCAAAACGGTACGGCTTCAAGCATGTGACATCTAGTCCTCTGTATGCACAGTCAAATGGAAAAGCTGAAAAAGGAGTCCACATCCTCAAGCAGCTCCTGAAGAAAGCTGCTGACAGTGACTCAGATCCCTACCTTGCTCTTCTGAGCTACAGAGCATCACCCCTCGCTTGCGGACTGTCACCTGCTGAGCTGCTGATGAATCGAAAGCTGTGTACCACACTGCCGAGTTACTCAAAGAGAAAAAAAATGAAGAAAGCAAAAGAAAAAAAAAGAAAAAAAATAGAAAAAGTGTGATAGAAAGATTTTATATATATAGTGTAGTATGTATTAATTATGTTAATATGGTAATTGGTTAAAATGATGTGTTAAAGAAAAAATGGTTAAGATACCTGACACCTGTAATTTAGTTTTTCTACCGTTTACAGAGAAAGGGGGATGTGATGATTAAGGATGTTATGATTACTTTGCACCACTAGGTGTCAGTATGATAGGCTCTGATAAGTAGAACATCCAGGAAGTAAGAACGACCATCTGGAGATAACATGTAACTTGTGCTGTGGTAGTAAAATAAAGTACTGGTGTTCATGAGCAAGGACTCAACTCATAATTGAACCACTGAACAAAACAACAGTGCTGAATGTTACTCAGCTCTCTTCTCCGCTCTCTCATCCTGAAAATAGTTTGTAGGTCTTGTCACTGTTAGCTGTTACCGGTCTTGAGTCAGTCCTGCACACACACAGAGAGCTGATAGCTTTCTCTCTAAGAACAGCAAAAACAACAGAGTGCTGCATGGAAATGCTTAACGTTTGAGGCAAATGCCTCAGAGTGAAGAGGAGTGGTTGAGCTAATTGCTTACAATGCTTTCTCTGGTTGGTGGGGGAACATCTCAGCATGCCTGACAGAAAGCAGTTGTTGGAAAAGCTTCAGTTTAGCTTGTTCGAAACAATTCTCCCAGTAGCTTGTCTGAAAGCTATTCTCTCACTTACCCACATGTGAAAAACAATACTCTCTGTGTAGCTTTTTATTACTTGCTTTCTGCCAGGTGTGCTGAGATATTAAGGGTGGAGTGTATACAGGCTTGGGACATTATTTAGGAAATATATGGCCAAACATGGGGTTCCCAAGCTCAATTATGTGTAATAGATTTCTGAGTCCATTTTTGGGTTCATACTATTAGGCTGGCTTTACACAGTGAAGCTTGGAGAGCTCCCTGCAACCTCCCATCCAGGTCAGTTCATGCAAGTGTTTTTGTGTTGTTGTTGTTGTGTGGACTGAGAGAGTTTAAAGAATACCTGTGTACATGTGGACTAGGCCTTAGTTACAGTACATTTGACTTGCATATACTACAACGCCCTCTGTACTTGAAACCTCTTTGAAACAGTTGCAAACATCTCAACTGATCAAACAAACAATCTCAATTAAACTAGTTCCAACAATGTATTGATTGATTGATTGAATAGTTTATTGGTTTAGAATGGAAAATCACACATACATTTGATCACAAAATGAAACAGGTATACATTTTTCTCCACCCAACTATTCACATCTGTTTGCATCTTTAACTAATGTTAGCAGCCAGCTGATGGTGCACTTGGAATCAAGTGTTCTGCTGTAATTTGATTCATGAATGTAATAGTATTCTGTTGGACAAATATTATAGTCTTATCAAGGCTGAGCTTGCAAAGCACTCTGGTGTTTGGAGAGGCAGTATTTGTTTAGTTTGACTACAACATTACCAGCATGTGTAACAGAGTTTATTTATGATTCCACTTGGCAAGGTAATTAATAACCAATAGAATAGCTTGTCCTTGTTTTTATGGATTCTCATTGGCTGGTGGGCATTTCCTCTTGAGGTATAGGCCAGCATCCATGTTAGAGCCAGTGGCGGCTGGTGAAAATTATTCATGGTGAGGCGGCCATATTCAATCAGTTTCAGTAACTACAGAACAGTATATATTGAGGCTGAGACTTACTTTTTTTGCTGCCGTAGAACATCACGTATGAATTGGAAGAGCCGTCGTGTGTCTCGCTTAACAGTAGAATCAAGAAGCGACGGGGGCGGGGTAGGGCTGGGCGATATGGCCAAAAATGATATTGCGATATATTTTGGCTATATCGCGATACACGATATATATCGCGATATTTTTACATCTCCTCTAAATCACTTAAAAATGCTTGATTTAACCCTTTGATGCATACAGTCACGCCAATATGATGATTATAATAAGTCCCTGCAACATATGTTTGCATTATTAAACCATGAAGATGCTTTAAAAAATAATTTAATGAAAATGTATATATATACACACCCTACTGTGAGAAAATAATAATCACACACAAAGGTATAATGGCTTATAGCAGACTTAATGCTTTTAGAATATTTCAGATAATGAAATTAAATGTTTATATCATCAACTATCCAGTTAGTATTTATACTGTCTGTAACGTTTGGCTACTTTAAATCATTGAATGTAGAGAGAGAGCGAGAGAGAGAGAGAGAGAGAGAGAGAGAGAGAGAGAGAGAGAGAGAGAGAGAGAGAGAGAGAGAGAGAGAGAGAGGGCGAGAATGAACAAGAGAGCCAGCCCCTCCCCCCCCCCCCCTGGGTTTGTTCTAGGTTCGCGTTTTGATCGTCTAAGCTGCCGTAGGTGATAACGTCACACTCGAATGTAAACAGGAAGAGATGGAGATGGAGACACACGGAGATGGAAATTGAATGATATACAGAAACGAATAACTAATAAATATGAAGTTATGTTTAAACTGCTGTTGTCAAGCGTTGTCAATATAACCCACCCCCTTTCCTCACGAATGGAACTAGTCTTGTGGAGTCCGCTTTGACCGTTTACCAGGGTTAGCAGCTATCGCTAGTTAGCTTAGCATAATCCTAATGGATACCTTGGTTAGCAGCTACCGTTAGCTCATTGCTCGTGTCAATTCAATTACATGTTATTAAAGGTCCGCGCTGGTCTGTCTAATGAAATTACAACCGCAACATTATATGGCACTGTACAGCCCTGACTACACTAACGTTAGCCTATAGCTCCGCCGTCCCTTCTCGAGGAAAGCACTGCGAGTGTCTCTCGGCCGCGGGCGGCGCCATATAAACGAAATACTCGATGTTCGCGATATAGTACAGTACTACATCTCGGGTAGAACAATCCGCGATACATCGAGTATACTCGATATATCGCCCACCCCTAGGGCGGGGCCCCTCCAAAGCCCAGACCGCCGACGCTGAAAGATCGAGCCGTGCAGGTGAAAAGATGCGACGGCTGTTACCTCGAGTATCGGAGGGGACTCGTGCTATGTATGACTTAGTCCACATTGCAGCCGGCTTGTGGGAGGCAAGAAACAACGTTCGAAGACAGGGGAGGGTTGAATTGGACGATATAAAAATTGGGATGGGAGAAAAATAGAAAAATGGGAGAAAAAGTGGATAAAAAAAAAACTTTCCATAAACGTGTCCATATGAATCCACATTCATTTCCGACGACGACAACAACAACTATTAGCGTTTGGTATTTTCTCGTGGACGTGATTCGGGACGTGATGTCATACGAATGCCACACTCAGCCAATATAGTGAATAGACAATTCGACAATGACTCTGCTTGGGGCACTAGAAAAAGCGCATTTCAGGCATCATATTTGAAGACGCTGATTGGCAAAGTTTTGTTGCTAGGTGCATTTATGTTGCCCTGTGCATTTTTCAATTGGCTGCGTTGCACAGTGACTCCCAGTCAGTGGGGCGATATTTCTAGTGCCCCAGAAGAGAGAGGGGATGAACAGGACACAAACAATGATTTCTATTTTATATTACACGTTATTGTGCATTTGAAACACAAACATACTTAAAATTTGTAATAATTATTTATTTAAAAAAAAATTATATGTTTAACTGTCGAAATCTACTATTATAGAAAGATCCTAAATCTAGCGCCCTCTATGGACCAGCCGCCACTGGTTATGCAGATATCGGTTCATGAGGAATGCCCCTGTGGTAGGTTCACATACACCCAGAGTTGAGAACATGTGTTTAATAAATGTTAGCCTCCCACTACTAGCTTGAATTATTAATGTAAGCATGTCGGAATTAAACTACAGAATGTTGCGACCATATGGTATGTTTTAAAGTGTTAATCTATTTAGATGTGCATATAAAACTAGCTATCATGCTAGTGTGCTAATTGTTCCTAATCCTTCTGTAGTGAGCGGTGTCTGGGTGTGTGTTGAGCCTACATGACTGACCAGGGTTTCCTCGTCTGCTATCCAAGAAATAGAACAAACAAATATCTAACAATAATCAAATCCGCATATTGGATAGGTTATGAAAAGCGTTGGTGGTTCAGTAGTAGATTTCTCGCCTGCCATGCGGGGCGTCTGGGTTTGATTTCTGGCTAATGCATAATCTGAATTTCCCCAAGGGAATTAATAAAGGAACACATGACTTAATTTTGGGACAATAACTAGCCAGCCTTTTTGTAAAAAATACTGTTCAGATCATATTTACTGTCAATCATAGGAAATGTTATTGACAGGTGTTATGTACTAGACTTGCAGGGGTCAGCAACCTTTTTGACATGGAGTGCCTGTTTGAAATATAGTTGTAACTAGTGTGCCTCAACAATATTCCATGCATCGTAATTTTTTTTTCTCATAATCAGGTCTTTTTAATGATAATTTTTACATTATTACATCATTATTGTTATTGTTATTATTAACAATATTATTATGATGGTTGTATCAACCCTAAATCTGAGTTGGGGGGGGGGGATGCAATGCAGACAAACAGCTGCATACAGTGCGACCATTTCACTCACATTTGCCCATTCATTTTTGGACACATCACACACCATCGGTGTGTGTACTGTACGTGTGCTGTCATAGCTCCACCTACAGGCCTAATGGAGAACACCAGGAGAACACCAGGATGTGAATGGAGGGTGAATGTGAGGTATATCGTGTAAATACGTTTTGATTGATCGCAAGACTACACTGTAAAAAAAAAATTATTAGTTACCAGAACTTAAAAATATTGAGTTCAGTTACTGTGCATTAAGGTTTTCAGTTTTCAATCCATAATAAGTTAACAGAAAAATAAGTACACAACCACATTATTTCAACCTAATAAAACTATGTTTATTGTTATTGTTTTAAGAACACAAGTTGACTTGGTAATACTCACATTTTGAGTAAAAAAATTGCTTTTAACATGTGCAATGTTCAATGAAATAGAAAAATAAATAATACAATTTGTTGATTAATCCCACTGGTCACAATGGTGACCGTAATAATGTTTTTGTTATAAGGCTCTGCAAATGTTACTGAATGATGTAGCAATGTATTTCCAGCTAAATTGAAATAATAAACAAATAAAGGGTCTCAATTAAATATGTGGAAGTAAAAAGAACCTGTGGGAGGATTTCAACAAGATAAATGCGACAACAGTGCAAAATAGTTCACTATAATATTTCAAAGCAAATTTTTTTTTTTTTTTTTTTTTGTGCTGCCCCCTGTGCCTATGCAAATGTCCCCGCGTGCCTATGCAGGCACGCGTGCCTAGGGTTGCCTACCCCTGTCTAGAGGCCTGATCACTCATGTGTCACCGGGCATGCAGGTGAGGCCTGCCAATTAGCCAATTAGTGCTGATTGGTTACCTGCTGGGGAGCTTTAAAGGCAGACCTAGTAACACACATGCACTGTCTGTGCTTAGAGAAAGAGCTGTTAGGTTCTTCAGTCCTTGTCCGTTGGTTTACCTTAGTACTTTAGTTTACATTTACATTAATAGTTCCTTGGTTTAGTAGCATTTTGAGTTAGAGCACAGGGTTTTTGGTGTTGGTTACACATAGGTTGCGTACCCATGAGCCAGGGTCGTAACAGTTGGGCGCTCGTCCGGGATCTTTTACCCCTAGAACTTTGTTTGTTGGTTTTTTTTTTGTGTTGCACGGGGTGTCATCGTATTATGGTTTGGGTGGTGTTCGTTACATATGGTGTAACGTGGGGGCTGAGCCATTTCATCAAACAGGTGAGTATGCCGTATTTGTTTGTAATTTGATGTGACTACTTATGCTGTTAAAATAATATTTTAACAGCATAAGTAGTCACATCAAATTACAAACAAATACGGCATACTCACCTATTATATAGTTTAGTGCGCACCACATGTACATTTACATTTACATTTACATTTACATTTAGTCATTTAGCTGACGCTTTTATCCAAAGCGACTTACAAGTTCTGTACGACAAGCCATCAGGAAGGGCACAACTCTATCAGCTGAGCAACAATGTTCATCAAAGTGTTGAGTGCTACAGTGTAGGTTAGTTTATTAGGACAAGTGCAAGTGCACATGTGCACATGTAGATAGGGACATTATTTTCTGGTTGTTGGTTAGCGTCCTGTGCACCACGTACTCCTGGGGTGGTCAATGAAATGATTGGTATATGATCTTTGACTGGTAGCAGGTGTGGTTGAAGAAAGTTAGGTCTACAGGGCATTCGTTTAAGGGTAGGTAGATTATGGCGGCCAGAAAACACAGGTAGTGTGGTAGGGCTTGATTTAGTGTTTCTTAGGGTAGACATGTGGTGGGCCGGTTTTTTCTGCAGTTTAGACGTAGAAGCATATGTAGTCATATCAGGTTAGAAGGCGCACCTGTTTGGAATTGTTTGTTGGATTTATTTTGTTTGTTTGAGTGTTTGGTGAGCATACCTGGTAGCACCTAACACCCTGAGTGTATGACACGTCTATTTGGGGTGGGTGTGTTTTTTTTTAATGTTTTTTTTTGCGTCCTTGAAATGTGCGCTCCGTAGCACACATTGCCACCTCGTCCCTTTATGGTTATTATTAGTGGCTTTGGCATTCTGTATGGTTCTTCAGTGGTTCGTAGTGGTTCTTTAGTGTTTCTTTGGTGGCTCTTTAGGTGGATTGTGTGTGTACTAGGGTGCTTTTGGCAGCTTTTTGGTGACTCTAAAGTGAACGGGTTGTGGCGCTGGTGCAGAAAAG
>NC_140180.1:64673315-64733315 GCF_963971535.1 Notolepis coatsorum
AATGAATGAAAACATTATTTAACAGATTGCAGAATGGGTACAATACAGTATGGCTCAATACACACAATTGTTAAGGGGATGCAGACCTGAGAAAGACGTTTGTCTTGTTCATATAGACATTTATGACATACACAACATACATGACATTTATGGCATAGGGACATATAGGTATTTAGTACTGATACCTGTGTGACATAAACGGTATTCAAATATACAGTACTGTTACCCCTAGATCCTGACAGAGTATATACATATGATGGGGAGGGGACAGTACATTAGGAGGGGGTGGGTGGGTGGGAGAGAAATATACATACGGCGGGGAGGGAATATATACATGCAGGGGTGTAGCTCCAGATTCTGGGCCCCATGAAAGAATGTATTTGTAGGCCCCCAGTGAATGCGAGCGCGCGTAAGAGCGCGAGCGGAATTTTTTTTGGCCATTTTTTTATTGATGAAAACTCATAATATGGTTTTCACCTATACATTCAGATCAGCAGTTCACCACCTGCACTGTTGGTGGGTGAGCCTAGTAAAGGATGTCGCATTGCGTTCATCTTCAATGAATGGACAATGTTAATTATGTTTAGGGCAAGAAATAATACACTGCCAGAAAAACTACAAAATCTTTTTCATTTAGAAAGTGAGTTTAGTAGGAGAAAATACAATTTTAAACATCAGTTTGCACGTACCACACGTAAACAGATGTGTCCTTCAGTTATTGGTGTAAAGTTGTGGAATTCTCTCCATAGCGAGCTTAAAGGATAACTCCACTATTTTGGGAAATTAGCTTATTTAACATCTTCCCTGGAGTTAGACAAGAAGATGCATACCTTTTTTGTCTCTGTGCGTGCATTTTAGCTTTGGGAATAGATGCTCCGTTAGCATAGCTTAGCTTCATCACTGGAAGTGAGGCAGGACAGTAGCCTTACAGTGCCTTACAGTGTATTGCAAGGTCTGACATTGACTAAACTTGATATGCATGACCTTGGTGGGCTCTAGGTCAACTCCTGAAAAGGGGGTCAATGTCAGACCTTGCAATCAAAAGTTAGGGGCGCACTGAAATTATGGCAAGGGTTATTAGCCCCCTAACTTTTGATTGCAAAGTCTGACATTGACCCCCTTTTCAGGAGTTGACCTAGAGCCCACCAAGGTCATGCATATCAAGTTTGGTCAATGTCAGACCTTGCAATACACTGTAAGGCACTGTAAGGCTACTGTCCTGCCTCACTTCCAGTGATGAAGCTAAGCTATGCTAACGGAGCATCTATTCCCAAAGCTAAAATGCATGTCAGTATGAAAATCAAATGTGATCTGAATAGTGAGATATTTTCTTTTTTTTCTTCTCTTTCTTTTATTCTTTATTCTTTATCATTATTATTATTATTATTAAATTTTTTCTTGTTTAACTGTGGATTGTGTTTCTTTTTTTTTTTTATTCACTTTTTCTCCCATTTTTCTATATTTTCTCCCATCCCAATTTCGTATCATCCAATTCAACCCTCCCCTGTCACGAATGCTGTTTCTTGCCTCCCACAAGCCGGCTGCAATGTGGACTAAGTCATACATAGCACAAGTCCCCTCCGGTACTTGAGGTAACAGCAGTCGCATCTTTTCACCTGCGCAGCTCGATCTCTCAGTGGCGAGGAGTAACGCGTGGGAGGCTCACGCTGCCCCCGACACTTCCTGATTCTACTGCGCAGGTGCACCAACCGACCTGTAGGAGTCGCTGTCGACAACGCCCGATCCCCACCCATCAGTTTCCCACCCCCTAATACGGCCAATGTGTATTAGTATGAACGACCAGCTAAACTGAAAGCAATGTGGAGCGCTGGGCTCGAACAGTCGAGCCCAGCGTCTCCGCATTCGTGGCGAGCGCCTTGCCCACTACGCCACGTAGCCACCACTGGATTGTGTTTCTTTTATAATGGTATAAATGATTATTTGTGTAAATTAGGTTGTACGCCGACCATTAAGAAAATACTTGTTAGTTTAGGAATAAGGGGCAGGTAACTATAATATTTATTCTTCTTCCTGCTCCTTTTGTCCATGGAATGACTATTTATGATTGTGTAATGAAGAAACTATGATTGTATTATTCCATGTGGCAAATAAAAACTCTCAACTGAACTGAACCAATGCAATAGTCTACCAAAGCCCCCCCTCTCTCTATATATATCTCTCACACACACAACAGAAACAGAAACATAGTATCAATGAGAGCATCAATAATACACCTGAGTGATGTCTAGTAAAAAAAAAAAAAAAAAATTGTTGGGCCCCCCCCCCCAGTGCTGGGCCCTTGGAATCATCCTAAGCTACCCCCCTCCAGCTACGCCCCTGTATACATGCGGTGGGGAGGAGACTGTCTATTATGAGGTGGTGGGGGTTTTGGGCATTTACGGTGGCCAGTTTCGAATTGCAGCCTCCCGTAGGTGCTCTTTAAGAGCGGTTTTGAATGTGGGTAGGGATTCACATTCTTTTACAGCTTTGGGTAGGGCGTTCCACATTGATGTGGCATAATTGCGAAACGTATTTAGTCCCTTGTTTGAGCCGAATCTGGGTTTAACATGATATGTTGGGCTTCCTCTGGTGTAGTGGTTGTGGTATTCACTGACCTTTGGGAAGTATTTTGACATGTACATGGGTACCTTAGTCGTATAGTGTATCTTGTAGACCAGGCCCATTGCAAGTTGCTGTACTCTGTCGTCTACTCTAAGCCATCCTAGGTTGTCAAAGTGGGCAGGGGTGAGGTGGGTTCTGGGGGTAAGGTCAAGTAGTAGTCTGACCAGTTTGTTTTGTGATGTTTGTCATTTTGTTTTAAGCACCTTTGAGGTGCTTTGGTACCATGAGGTGCACGCATAGTCGTAGTACCCTTGAATGAGTGCTCCTGCCAGAGTCTTCAGGGTATTCTTGTTTACCAGAGAGGAGATCCGGTACAAGAATCTAGTTCGTTGGTTGACTTTTTTTTATTACATTGGATGCCATTTTGTCACAGGAAAGATTTGCCTCTAGGATGGAACCCAGGTAGGTAATTTCGTCTTTCCTTGTGACAATATTGTCACCCACTGCAACTGAGAAGCCGTCGGTCTTGCTGAGTGTCGTGTAATGTGTTCCTATACCTCAATGAGCCAGTCCGACAGTAGGTACATTTAGTTATAGCTTTTAATGTACCTCCGTGTATCACAATACAACATGACGTGAGCATACACAATTGCCCTCTGAACTCTACTCAAGTCCCGCCCACTCCTTTAGGCTATTGGCTTACACCACATCTCCCTTTTTGACCTGTTAGAATAACATTAACATTTCCCAGTTCCACATGAACATCTTCACATAACATTCACTTACAGAACAAATGTGTTTATGAAACTGGTTAAACAATGCACTTTTTACGTGTACATTAGAACATCAAACAATGCACTCTTTACGTGTACATTAAAAAAATCAAACAATGTTCCGCTCACAGATCTAGTCTATGAGGTCTGACTACCTCTCTGCCTGACCTTGTTCTGACCGTGTCAGGGGACACCCGAGGTGAGTCCATACTAGACAGTACTGGTTGAGGAGAACCAGGCACAACAGGAATGTGCTCCTGTGGTGTATGACTGTGTCGGGCTTCATGTCTCTGTTCAGGCATAGGCACTAGGTGATGACGGTTTCGTCTGATTGTGCCATGTGGCCCGCTGACAAGGTAGGACCGTGGTGTGTGATGTGCGGCTGTCACTGTGCCTGGTGACTTCATATCGGTGACCCACACCGGATCTCCTGGTGACAGCGTTGTGAGATTCTTCACCCTGTGTCTCTGGTTGAAGTGCTTCGAATCCATCCATCTCTTCTCTCTTTCCCTCTGCTGAAGTCTCCCTAGATCGGGAAGTGCTGGCTCCAACACCGCTGGGAAGGTAGGCACCGTTGTGCGCAGACGGCGTCCCATGAGCAGCTGTGCCGGGCTGAAACCATTACTCAAAGGCGTCGCCCTGTATGCGAGCATGGCTAGATATGGATCTGATGATTTCTTCAGCAGGTTTTTAACCGTTTGACTGCTCGTTCCGACTCGCCGTTCGATTGGGGAAATCTCGGACTGCTGGTTGTGTGCACAAAGCCATAATGTGCAGCGAAGGCTTGCATGTCCTGTCCCGAAAATTGGGGCCCGTTATCAGATATCAAAGTCTCTGGAATTCCATGCCGAGCGAACATCGATTTGAGGTGAACTATGACATCTGATGATCTTGTTGGGCCTAGTTTGGCTATCTCCACATACCTGGAGTAGTAGTCAACCACGAGCAGATAGTTGCTACCGTTCAGGGAGAACAGGTCTGCCCCCAGCTTCTGCCAGGGCCTGTCGGGGAGTGTAGTTGGCATGAGTGGCTCACGCGTGTTCACCCGCTCTTCGAGACACGCTCTACAATTCAGAACTAGCTCCTCTATCTGACCGCTCAACCCTGGCCACCACACAGCCTGCCTTGCCTGGTCTCCGCACTTGACCACCCCCTGGTGACCCTCGTGCTTCTTTTCCAATACACTGTTCCTCATTGTGGAGGGGATCACCAATCTCGTGCCTCTCAGCAGCAGTCCATCATGCACACTCAGGACGGCGCGCTCCGCCCAGTAGTGCCTCACCGGCCCTTCCAGTCTGCTGCGGTCTGGCCACCCCTGCATGCAGTATTGTATGACCTGTGTGCACACACTGTCGTTGCCCAGCTGTTCCCTGAGATCGTGTAAGTAGCTGCTACTTGCTGGTAGGTTATCCATGATGGAGTCGACGTAGATATTGGTGTCCTCCATCAGCTCTTTGTCCCGTCCGGTGCCGCCATCCTCCAGAGGCGCACACGACAGGGTGTCGGCTGTAGTCAGACTCTTCCCCGCAACGTGAGTGACGAAGTAAGAGTATCTCATGAGACGCATACGGAACCGCTGTATCCGTGGTGGGAGAGCGTCGAGCGCCTGTCCCCCTAGCAGGCTCACCAGTGGCTTATGGTCTGTTTCCAACTCGAAATGCAGACCCAGGATAAAGTTATTGAACCTCTCACAAGCCCAGGTCAGGGCCAGAGCCTCCTTTTCTACCTGGGCGTACCGCTGCTCTGTGGGTGTGAGAGACCTGGAGGCATACGCTACAGGTGCCCAGACGTCATTGTTTCTCTGTAGCATGACCGCTCCCAATCCGTATGACGCGGCATCTGCCGAAATCTTCAGGTCACGATTAGGATCATACAGCTGGAGAACAGGTGTAGATGAGAGCTCTTGTTTGAGGTTGTCGAATGCCTTTTGCTGTTCATGTCCCCAGACCCACAGGTTCTTCTTAGACAGCAAGTCTCTCAGCGGCTTGTCCTTCTCCGCCAGATTAGGAATGAACTTCCCGAGCTGGTTGACCATGCCCAGGAAGCTCCTGAGCTTAGTCATGTCAGTTGGCTGGTCCATGTTTTGAACCGCTCTTGTTTTGTCCGGGTCTGACCTCACCCCCTCCGCGGAGACAACGTGTCCAAGGAACTTCACCTCTCGCACGCCAAACTCACATTTGTCCATGTTGAGAGTGATTCCGGCCTTTTGCGCCCTCTCCAGGACAACATGCACCCTTGCATCGTGCTCCACTTGAGATGAGCCCCATATGAGGACGTCGTCCATATGGCAGGCAACTCCTTCGAGACCCTCTGTGACTTCTGTCACCATCCGATTCTGGAAATGTTCTGGGGCAGAAGAAATTCCAAATGGTAGTCGATTGAAGTAGTAACGGCCGAATGGGGTGATAAATGTAGTGTAGAGTGCAGACTCCTTCGCCAGAGGAATCTGCCAGAACCCCATATTAGCATCCAGTTTGGTGAAGAGTTGTGCTCCTGCTAGCATGCCGAGGGTTTGGTCAACTGAGGGGAGAATAAACTTCTCTCTGCACACGGCCTCATTCAGAGGGGTTAAGTCCACACAGATGCGGACCTCGTCCTTCGCCTTCTTCGGGGCTACGACCATGCCGCAGCACCAGTCTGTAGGTTCCTCGATCCTGGTGATGACCCCCAGCTGCTCCATCCGTTTAAGCTCCGTCTTGACCTTTCCCATCAATGGGAGCGCCACTCGTCGTGGAACACTGAGTGCGAACGGTTTGGCATCAGGCTTGAGCTTGATTGTGTATTCCTTTTGCAACAGACCCAACCCCTCCCAGAAATTTGGGTAGCTCTCCTTCACTGTGTCTAAGCTTATGCTATCTACTCTAGCTACTAGATTAAGCTTGACAGAGGCTGGTCTACTCAGCAGGGATGTATGGAGGTTTTTAACTATGTAAACATCCTCAGTTACAGTCCTATCTCCATAGCACAACACTTCCCTCACAGCTCCCTTCACCTCTAGTGGCACCCGTCCGGGCCCAAACAGTGGCTTACATGGACTGATCAGCTTGTGCTCTGAGCCTGACTGAACTAGCTTTGCATACACCTGCTCTGGCATGACTGTAACATCTGCCCCTGTGTCGATCTTAAATCTGACCTTGGAGTCTCTGATGCCGATGTCTACAGTCCATGGGTCATCTCCTGCCTCCACACTACCTAAAAATATGCTACTACTGTCCTCTGTGACAGCGTTCACACCACTGGCTGATTTGCATACTTTAGCATAATGGCCCAGTTTACCACAGTTGTGACACACTACATTTTTAGCAGCACACTGTGATATTGGATGAGAAGGTTTACCACATCTGAAACAAGATTTATAATCCTCTCCTTTAGGAGGCCATTGCCTTGGTTTAGCCTGGGCATGTGGCTGTCCTTTGTTTACAGCCCAGGGTTTCCCCTTGCTAGCATGCACTGCATCCACCTCAATCTTGCTACTACTAGTCATCTCACTCCTTAGGTCAGTCTGTTGTCTCTTAATCTCCTCAGACTGCCTCGCCATGTTAATGGCTTTTGTCAGGGTTAAATATTTGTCTAACTGCATCCTCTCTGATAGCCCTGTGTCTCTGAGACCAACTACCAATCTGTCCCGTAACAGTTCATTGTGCAGCCCCCCGTACTCACAGTTTTCACCTAAAGCATACAGTGCTGTAATGAATGAGTCCACAGTTTCTGATGCTTGCTGCATCCTTTTATTGAACCTGGCCCTCTCATAGATAACGTTCTTTTTGGGAATAAAGAAGCCATTGAATCCTTCCCTCACTGCGCTGTATTCGCCCCGCTGTTGGACGGTCAAGCTGAGACCACGCAGCACGTCATCTGCCTCATCCCCCATGCAGTAAACCAGCGTGTTTACCTGGTTAGCTTCGGGTGAGTTGTTCAGGTTGCTAGCTAGTCTGAAGCGTTCAAACCTCCTGCTCCATTTTTCCCACTCTTGTGGTTTAGAAAAGTCAAAAGGTTCTGGAGGGTTTATAGTGAAAGTTGCGGACGGAAGAACTACCGCATTTTGCGCAGGTACTGGAGCTCCCGCTGCTTGTCCTTCTTGCATTATTCTCCTCCTGCGCCGTCTCCTTGTTATTAGCTGGTTAGCTTCCCGTTAGCTTCGAACAAACACTATGAAATCCCCCGTCGAACTTGGCTCAAAGTAGGTCCACTTCAGACACCATGTCGTGTAATGTGTTCCTATACCTCAATGAGCCAGTCCGACAGTAGGTACATTTAGTTATAGCTTTTAATGTACCTCCGTGTATCACAATACAACATGACGTGAGCATACACAATTGCCCTCTGAACTCTACTCAAGTCCCGCCCACTCCTTTAGGCTATTGGCTTACACCACACTGAGTTTGTTATTTGAACCGAAGAGAATGGACTCTGTTTTGCCCATGTGTAATGATAGTTTGTTATCAGCGAGCCATATGCAGATTTTGCCTAGTTCCGAGCTGAGGGTTTTTTCAACCTGCACCTTGTTCTTGTCAGAGACCAGCAGGGCTGAGTCGTCCGCAAACAGGAACAAGTTGCAGTCACAGGCTGACGACATGTCATTTGCATAAATTAGTTCACTTCAGTTCAGTTCAACTGTACTATCCCTGTAGCTGTATCTGTATAATTTGAGAAACGTGACTTGTAGTGCAGTGGCACAAGATTAAAAAAAGAAAAAGAAAAGTAATTTAGCTGATGCTTTTATCGAAAGCGACTTACAAATTGTGAGTCAACAGGAGGGGTTTCTGAATGAATGAATGAATGAATGAATGAATGAATGAATGAATGAATGAATGAATGAATGAATGAATGAATGAATGAATGAATGAATGAATGAATGAATGAAAACGTTAACAGATTGCAGAATGGGTACAATACAGTACAGCTCAATACACACAATTGTTAAGGGGATGCAAACCAGAGAAAGACGTTTGTCTTGTTTACATCAGGGTCCCCCATTTTCAATTGAGTTCTATTCTATTCTATTAAGTGGTAGGCTATTGTTCGTCTAGCAGTGCCAAACTTGAGTGCTTCACTGAGTGCAATAGTAGTATAGATACATATACATAGTAGATCGTAGTATAGACAAGTAGCATATTGCATAATAGTAGAAGACAGTAAGATGTTTTTAGTTTTTTTGGAATCAGATTGAAAAAGTGTGTTTTTAAACGACGGCTGTGTGGAGCGAGGACCTTGAATAGCCTGCGTCACTTTGATGACCCATGAGCCGAAGAAGAGTGGATCTCAGGCGGCCAGAAGATGCAGAGCATATTCATTCAATCTTTATTTCAACTCAAACATTTATTGAGGGCAATCCCTCATTTCCAATGACGTCGGGGGACCCTGATGTAAACAAGACGAAAGTCTTTCTCTGGTCTGCATCCCCTTAACAATTGTGTGAGACGTACCCATTCTGCAATCTGTTAACCCTTATGTGGTGTTAGTTAGGGTCTCCAGCGACCCGTTTCAAGGTTATAATATGTAATAACTACCATGTAGTTGATTTTATTAGAACAAGGCTTTATGATATCCTCCACAACACATATATAAGCACAGCAAAACTATGTTTCACCATTTTGAAAATTCTGAAGGTATCTGCAGAAAAAAAGGTACGACTGTGGTGTTAGGGTCATTCTTGACCCGGCAAGGTAAAACTATACTATAAACATACTAAATATAAATAAATAAAATAATAATAAATATACTAAACTTTTTTTCAGAAGTTATATTCTAATATTGTTCTATTATAGTCAGAAAACATTTTTATCTATGGGTTTCACATTTAGTATATTATGATTGAACAACCTCATTTTCATCTTAAAAATAAGGGACGTGATGTGTCTCTGGGGCCATAAAATCAAATTACAATGGGATTATATGGTTATGAATGCATATAATGTTAGTTAGGATGTAGTATTAACTATATTGAGTGATACTCCTTTCTTTTTAGTGGTCAGGACTGAGTTAGACCCCGGGTCAACATTGACCCGCTAACAACGGTCAGTGGTGCCAATTCCTAACACAACATGAATTAATAAAGTTTTCAATCAATCAATCAATCAATCAATCAAGTCGAGCATAAAAAAACATAATAATGAATACATGATAAATGCTGTACAATGAATATACAACAAACAATAAACTATATTGGTGGACATAATACACAGCAACATGCAAAAATTACATGTGCAAAATCTAGCAGGGTTATTGCATAGGGAACTCAGCAAGACCGACGGCTTCTCATTTACAGTGGGTGACAATATTGTCACAAGGAAAGATGAAATTACCTACCTGGGTTCCATCCTAGAGGCTAATCTTTCCTGTGACAAAAGGATGTAATACATGACAAAAGGATGTAATACAATGTAATAAAAAAAAGTCAACCAACGAACTCGATTCTTGTACCAGATCTCCTCTCTGGTAAACAAGAATACCCTGAAGACTCTGGCAGGAGCACTCATTCAAGGGTACTACGACTATGCTTGCACCTCATGGTACCAAAGCACCTCAAAAGCGCTAAAAACAAAATTACAAAAATCTCAAAACAAACTGGTCAGACTACTGCTTGACCTTACTCCTAGAACCCACCTCACCCCTGCCCACTTTGACAACCTAGGATGGCTTAGAGTAGACGACAGAGTACAGCAACTTGCAATGGGCCTGGTCTACAAGATACACTACACGACCAAGGTACCCATGTACATGTCAAAATACTTCCCAAAGGTCAGTGAATACCACGATCACAACACCAGAGGGAGCTCCACAAATCATGTTAAACCCAGATTCGGCTCAAACAAGGGACTAAACACGTTTAGCAATTATGCCACATCACTGTGGAACACCCTACCCAAAGCTGTAAAGGAATGTGAATCACTACCCACTTTCAAAACCACTCTCAAAGAACACCTACGGGAGACTGCAATTCGAAACTGGCCCCTGTAAATGTCCTAACCCAACCCCCTCCAATGTACAGTAAATGGCCAAGTATGGTTTTGTCAATATTCCAATGTACAGTTTTGCTTGTACAGTTGTACATGTACAGTGTCCCCCCCCCCCCCCCCCCCTCCCAACCCCACCCCACCTACCCAACCTCCTCCAATGTACAGTTTATACGTCAAATGTATATACTCTCTTTTCTGGACTCTTTTTGTATCACAAACAGTACTGTATTTGCAAATCTGTCATAAATGTATAGATGTAGCCGTACTGTCTATCTGTAGCCTATGCCATGTATGTCATATAAATATGGGTCCTGATGAATTGAAAATGGGGGACCCTGATGTAAACAAGACGAAAGTCTTTCTCTGGTCTGCATCCCCTTAACAATTGTGTGTATTGAGCTGTACTGTATTGTACCCATTCTGCAATCTGTTAATAACGTTTTCAATCAATCAATCAATCAATCAATCAATCAATCAATCAATCAAGGAGTTGTATTTTACTCCTATTGCACATCTAACTCAAAGACAGGCCACAGTCTGCGGAACACCTCATGTAGACTACATCTGTCATGAATGGGAGCTAAAATATTCCTTGAGCGTGCAGCTGAATGTTATATAACCAAAGAGCTTTCGTGATCTCAAAAATAGGAGAGCTAGCGTTAAGTTTTTTTTTACAGATAGCTGAAAACTCCAGAAGGAGGCAGTCTAGGAGAAATGCCATTTATGTGTACATACAGTCAGAAAGGGGGATTAGCTCAAATGGTAGAGCGCTCGCTTAGCATGCGAGAAGTAGCGGGATCGATGCCCGCATCCTCCAAGTCTTTTGCTCGAATCTTTACTCTCGATAGTTTGTTATTGCCAATACTATAAAGGAGAAAGTTAAATAACTCGATCTACAGTAGCATGTGAAATGCGCTATTTCTAATGCCACACACACCCACAAGAGCATCAAAGAAACTGGATGTTAAACTTGGAACAATTCCATAAAAACTTAAATATAAAATATGGACGAAAATTGAAATCTTGCAGGATTCAGCAGGAATAATCTTGGAGAATGCGGCCATCGATCCCTCTACCTCTCGCAAGATAAAGGAACACACTAAATTACATGTTCGTTGTGTTGACTTCATTAGATATTTCAATGATTATCAATCATTATTGTTCTCTGATGGCTCACTGAACTAAAGTATTGGAGGATGCGGGCATCGATCCCGCTACTTCTCGCATGCTAAGCGAGCGCTCTACCATTTGAGCTAATCCCCCTGGTGATCTGCAATAGGAACCAATGTCTCTTCCTTCGTTCATCAACGCACAGGTGCGGTGCACCGTTAAAACTCGTCCGGCGGAAGTGTGCTCGTGGTGGCCTGAGCTGAAAAAGAAATGTCGAGCGGCGTCGGGAGTAAGTAACATCACATACTATTTCATATCGGGGTTCTCTATCTGATCCCAACAACGATTGAACACAACGTTTCATAGATGTATTCCCTTTGTTTTAAAGTGGACACATAGTAACTTAGCTGGTTTGCTAAGAGTGTGGCGTTACTGTGTGCATCGATGCTAAATCAAGCTAACGTTAGCAAGATAGAATCCATAACAAACACACGGTCCGTAGACCTGTCTAGCTAACAAAGCCGATGTCAACATTGTGCTCGGGGGGAGCTAGCTAGCTATGTTGGGTAGTTAATTATCTGTATGGTTGTAATAACGTTAAGCTAGTTAATTCACTAACCTGCAACTTGCACAACTTTACGTATCTTGTTGACAAACACAAACAGTACTGTAATTGCAAATCTGGTATGTCATAAATGTATAGATGGAGCAGTACTGTCTATCTGTATGTCATGTATGTCATATATGTTACGATGAATTGAAAATGGGGGACCCTGATGTAAACAAGACGAAAGTCTTTCTCTGGTCTGCATCCCTTTAACAATTGTATGTATTGAGCTGTACTGTACTGTACCCATTCTGCAATCTGTTAATAAAGTTTTCATTAATTCATTCATTCACAATGAATTGAAAATGGGGGACCCTGATGTAAACAACACAAACGTCTTTCTCTGGTCTGCTACCCCTTAACAATTGTGTGTATTGAGCTGTACTGTACCCATTCTGCAATCTGTTAAATAAAGTTTTCATTCATTCACAAGTTCCATGTATGGGCTGAGTTGAGATGATTTCACATGTTTGCAGTGTTTCTGTAGTGCTTCTATTTATTTTAGGACATCACGATACCTCGTTGAATCATGCCTATAGTTGTAAAACATAATGGTTAATGATACAAATATTCTCGTATTTATTATTATTATTATTATTTAAATCCGAGGATGTCTGTAGAATCGATGTGAACGCAATCACTAATGATTGCTGACAAATCAAGCCCTTAATAAGAGAACCATTAGCATGTTCTTGGTATCTAGGTATATCTATTGACGTCAGGGAATGTGTATTCCCAGTGTTGGAAATATTGTGTCTGTTACTATGCATGAGTAATGAACCAAAGGAGAATATCAATTATTATTATTTACTTTTTTATTTCCATCTTTGACTTTGAATAACACCATGCTAACATTGAATGAATGAATGAAAACTTTATTTAACAGATTGCAGAATGGGTACAAAACAGTACGGCTCAATACATACAATTGTTAAGGGGATGCAGACCTGAGAAAGACGTTTGTCTTGTTTCCATCAGGGTCCCCCATTTTCAATTCATATAGACATATATGACATACATGACATACAGATAGTCAGTACTGCTCCATCTATACATTTATGACATACCAGATTTGCAAATACAGTACTGTTTGTGATACAGAAGGAGTCAAGAAAAGGGAGTATATACATTTGACGTAGAAACTGTACATTGGAGGAGGTTGGGTGGGGGGGGTTGGGTACATTGGGATATTGACAACCATACTGGGTAATTTACATTGGAGGTGGTTGGGGGGGGGCGGGGGGCACACTGTATAAACAAGTAACACTGTACATTGAGGGGGGGGGGGGAGGAGACACTGTACAAACAAACACAATTGTACATTGAACTATTGACAAAACCATACTAGGTAAATGACTGTACATTGGAGGGGGTTGGGTTAGGATATTTACAGGGGCCAGTGTTGAATTGCAGTCTCCCGTAGGTGTCCCTTGAGAGAGGTTTTGAAAGTGGGTAGTGATCCACATTCCTTTACAGCTTTGGGTAGGGCGTTCCACATTGATGTGGCATAATTGCGAAACGTGTTTAGTCCCTTATTTGAGCCGAATCTGGGTTTAACATGATTTGTGGAGCTCCCTCTGGTGTTGTGATCGTGGTATTCACTGACCTTTGGGAAGTATTTTGACATGTACATGGGTACCTTGGTCGTGTAGTGTATCTTGTAGACCAGGCCCATTGCAAGTTGTTGTACTCTGTCGTCTACTCTAAGCCATCCTAGGTTGTCAAAGTGGGCAGGGGTGAGGTGGGTTCTAGGAGTAAGGTCAAGCAGTAGTCTGACCAGTTTGTTTTGAGATGTTTGTAATTTTGTTTTTAGCGCCTTTGAGGTGCTTTGGTACCATGAGGTGCAAGCATAGTCGTAGTACCCCTGAATGAGTGCTCCTGCCAGAGTCTTCAGGGTGTTCTTGTTTACCAGAGAGGAGATCCGGTACAAGAATCGAGTTCGTTGGTTGACTTTTTTTATTACATTGGATGCCATTTTGTCACAGGAGAGATTAGCCTCTAGGATGGAACCCAGGTAGGTAATTTCATCTTTCCTTGTGACAATATTGTCACCCACTGTAACTGAGAAGCCGTCGGTCTTGCTGAGTTTGTTATTTGAACCGAAGAGAATGGACTCTGTTTTGCCCATGTGTAATGATAGTTTGTTATCAGCGAGCCATATGCAGATTCTGCCTAGTTCCGAGCTGAGGGTTTTTTCAACCTGTAACTTGTTCTTGTCAGAGACCAGCAGGGCTGAGTCATCCGCAAACAGGAACAAGTTGCAGTCACAAGCTGATGACATGTCATTTGCATAAATTAGGAACAGTAGCGGTCCTAGTATGCTTCCTTGTGGAACACCACAGCTCACTGTGAGGGGGGGGGATAGGGTACCGTTTACCTCCACCATCTGTTCCCTCCCCTCAAGGTAGGATTGCATCCAGCTCACTGATAGACTATCAAAACCAATTGCTTTTAGCTTGTCAATCAGAATGGAGTGATTGACCGTGTCAAAGGCCTTTTGTAGGTCCAGCATGACCATGCCGCAGTATTTGCCTGCGTCCACCTCTTGTTTGATGTGGTCATTCAAATAGAGAAGGCATGTGTCAGTGGAGTGGGATGTTCTGAAGCCAGATTGGAATTCGTAGATTAGATTTTTTTCCGCTAGGTACTTTTCGACCTGTTCGTAGACTATTTTTTCCATGACTTTCGAGATGGAGGTGAGAATAGAAACAGGGCGGTAGTTGCCTGGGTCTAATTTGCTGCCCTTTTTGTGCAGAGGGGTCACCCTCGCAATTTTGAAGTCCTTGGGGACGTGTCCCTGTTTTATGGAGAGGTTTATTATGTGTGTGATGATTGGTGTGATGGCGGCTGCTGAGTCTCTGAGGAATTTGGAGGGGATGTTGTCATGGCCAGTGGCCTTGTTAGGTTGGAGGGCGCTCAGTTTATTGAGTACCTCATCTGTTGTTACCATTTCCAGCTTGAAGTCGTCCTTGCGGACCCCTAGGTTTTTGTAGTAAGCTACTATGTGTTCTACCCCATAAAGCCCTGAGTGGGAGGGTAGTTTGTTTACCAGTGTTGTGGCTATGTTTGTGAAGAAAATGTTTAAGTAATTGGCTACATCCAGCTTGTCTGTGATGAGCGTGTTGTCCGTTTTTATGTTTATGTTTGAGAATCTGGTTTTAAGTTTTTTACTGCATCCTAGTTGATTATTGAGTAATTTCCAAAGTTCACGTGGTTTGTTTTTGTTTTCCTCAGTTTTGTCATTGATGAAATTCTTTTTTGCAGTTTTGATCATGGAGTTTACGTCGTTTCTTAGTCTGTTTCTTTCTAGTTTGAGTTCAGTCACGTGGGCTTGGAGTTCACTGCTCGTGCTTTTAGTAAGCTTTGACTGACTTTTACGAAACTCAGAGCATTTTTTGTCTCTGGTTTTCATAGCGGCCAGTATTTCGGAGTGCATCCACGGCTCAGCGCGATTTTTTACCCTGGTGGTTCTTAGGGGGGCCATGTCGTTTAGTATTGCTGAGAATTTGGTTTTGAAACCAAGCCATGTTTCGTCAACCAGTGTACCATTGAGTTCATCTGACCAGTCCAGACTCTCCAGCTCAAGGTTGAAGGCCTCGCTAGAGTAGGTTTTGAGGTCTCTAGATGTGACTGTTTTGTGGCAGCCAGCCTTTTGTTTTAGTTTTTTTCTGGTACAGAATATCATATAATGATCACTTAACCCACATGCTATAACCCCTTTATTTGAGATCTTGGACTTGTCGGAGGTCAGAATGAGGTCAATGGTAGTCTGAGTTGATTCACATACACGTGTGGGTTGGGTGATTAGCTGGCTGAGGCCATGCAGATCACAAAACCTACTGAAGGCCTTGAAGACGGGTGCATCTTTTCGTTGCATATCCGTGTTCCAGTCTCCAATAAGAATTTTGTCTACATCCTCAACTCCAGCTAAACACCCATCCATTGTATCATAAAAGCCACTATGATCTGGCGGCCTGTAGACTGTGCCAACCAGTAGGGATTTCGCCCTTTCGAATAGGATTTCCACCCATACAGTTTCAATTGATTTATGATTCAGGTCATTTCTGTTGATGAATTTGGTGTCCTTGTGTATGTACATACAGACACCACCTCCATGTTTGTTCCTATCATTCCTGATTATTGAGTAGTTCTCAATCTCTATCTCTGGATCTTTTACAGAATCGTCGAGCTTAGTTTCTGAGAAGCACAGTATGTTTGCCTTACCATTTATGAATATTTGTTTGATTTCATCCAATTTGTTTTTTAAGCTGTTAATGTTAATGTGAAAAATGTTCAGTCCATTGGCGTTGGTTATTTCATTGATGTTGGCAGGTTCGAAGTATTGTCCGTTTGTGATCTGTTCCTCTGTGTTGTTGTGGGTGGGAAGGGGGGAGGGGGGGTCGGGTCCCGCGCCGTGCTGGAACAACAAAGAAGGGGGGAGGGGGGGGGCTGAGCTCATTCAGCACCTGCTTGAAATGAAGTGTACAAAAATATAATCAAATGAATAATGGGCAGATGATTTACAGGGGGTTTTGCCATCCGGACACATGGAATTTGAAATATGAACATAAAATATCAGGCCTATAAATTACCTTATTATGGCCAAATCATACATCTATGGATCGGGCCAAATCTTCTCTTTCCAATAGCAGAGTTAAATCTGGATTTAGTTCCACCAGGTGCCCGTTAGAGGGCAGCAAATACCGTGAATGAAATCTACTGTAAATACAGTTACTTTTGTATAATGTCCATAGCTCCGCCATTTTTCACCAGATTGCGATACAATTATTTTTGTAGATGTTCACAGAAAGGTAAAGAAACAACATACGTTCTATTTTATGGCAATAATGTTCAGGTTTGTTCGACCCATGAGATATAATCACGAAAATCACTGCAATCTTTTTTTTTAATGCCAGCCGGCTCCAGCTTTGACAGTGGCTGGTGTGAGCTGGGTAGTGTAGTTGTATGTCATTTCGACGTCCATCCCTGGGTCTCCTCTTTCTCACACAACAATTTCATGACGGTGTCATTTCCTCACGTCTAAATCATCCGGTTTCTGATGCATATTTCACTAATAATAACACTTAAAACCATTGGTAAATATACACGTTGACTGCTGTTTTGATAGGGTTAGGGTCCTCTTGGCTACATTTGAAAAAGAAACGCAACATCAATTAATACGGACTGTATTGATCTATTCATGACGTGAAATAAATCTCGGGGTTAAGAATACATTTCTTAACTTTTTCGTATGTGCGTTTCGAGAATGAGGTCCATTGTTTGTTTTCAATGTCACAACAGCATCATTATTACAATCCCATTGAGATGAAAGGGTAATGATTTAGATTGATTGACTAGCCCTAGCTCCAAGTTAGTGAAAGGATCCCAATGAACCAATAAGTAACACAGGCCTGATGAGAATAACTGGACACATTTGTATCCTGTCTTCTAACCTGTCAACCTTTTCTTCTTCTTCATTTTGCAGAACACAAAATCGTGAACGTGGGGCCGACGGAGCCCTGGTCAGTCAGGGAGAAACTCTGTCTGGCCTCTTCAGTTATGAGAAGTGGAGACCAGAACTGGTAAAGTGACATGATTTCAGCAAACCAACCTGACAGTCAATCTGTTTGTGTGGCAACTATGGCAGACAAGACGGGGCCCTGCTTAGTATTTCCTATGAGTTATTGAGCTGATAAAATTAGAGGTTTTTTGTTGACAATGTCCCGGTCTGTCCCCTTCTGTTTTCATCTGGCCTCTGTCCCCTGTTTGAATGGGTTTCTGCTAGACAAGAGGGCAGGTTGTTTATGATGATGATGGTGGTGGTGATGGCAGACTGGAGCAGGGAAGGTCAGCTGTCAGTCTCACTGACCACGCCTCTGGCTGTCACCAAGAGTTCAGGAGAAATTCTTGTTAAAAAAAAGCGCAATAACGGTGCCTTTTAAACATTGTCCTTTGAACATGCCCCTGGGCCTATATGGTCCCTGAAGAGCATTGTCCTTGAATCTTGAATCTATGGTCCTGAAGAGCATTGCCCTTTGAACATGCCCCTGTATGCTCCCTGAAGAGCATTGTCCTTTGAACTAGGGCTGGGCGATATGGCTTCTAAATGATATCACGATTTATTTTGGCTATGTCACGATACACAATATATATCACGATATTTTGACATTTCCTCTAAAGCACTTAAAAATGCTTGATTTAACCCTTTGATGCATACAGTCACGCCAATATGATGATTATAATAGTCCCTGCAACATATGTCTGCATTAAACCATGAAGATGCTTTAAAAAAATAATGAAATTAAAAGTTTCTAAAAGAGTAGTCTACTGACACACTCTATACAGAAACATTTGTATTAACATCTAAGACAATTTATATAAAAACTCCTGGGTGCCTAATACTTTTGCACAGTACTGTGTTTTCTATCCACTTTAGCCAAAAATACACATGCACAGTCACACTACTACTGTGAGAAAATAATTATAATTTGTATTATCAGCAATGTTATAATATCCTACTGGTAAACACTGTAAAGGTATATATTAACTTTTTAATTGCATGAAACATTATGAAGTATTCTCTTATGCCGCTTTTCCACTGTCTGCATGGTACCTACTCGACTCGGTAGTACCCCCCGTCAGTGTAGCTGGGCGCTGTGACGTCATCTTCAACACGACAGACATTGGATTTCGAAGCTAGATAGCTCATTTATGCTAGCCGCAATGCTAACGGTTAGAATGCGAGGCTACTATTTTTTTGGAACCAGTACGTCCGCCTTGGAGCCTCCATATTCCATTGCCGTTTCTGAATAAACACGTAGGCCTAACGTTTAAACTCGCTAAACTCTCTTCACTTCTCTCACACTTCTCTCTTCCTCCAAACATAATAAACACGCCGCTCCGTCTCTGGGTGTGTGTGTGTTAGGGCTGAGCCCAAACATTCGAACGTTCGGACCTTCATTCGTTACGTTGGCATTCGAATTCTAAATCAACATTCGAATTTTTTATTTTTTATATAATGTTTTTATATATATATATATAAATATATGTGTCTATTCATTCTGTTTAAACCAATGGGGTTTTTCTTCACAGTTGCAGATAAAGATTAGGCTACACTAATATTATAGTATCAAAACAACTGATGTTGTTGGTATTTTTTATTTTATAAAATATATATATATTATGCATCCCGATAGAGATGTAGCACATACTTGCATCGCAGGTAGAATTTGACTTCATGTAACGTATATACGACGTCTTGGTTATATATGCTTATTACATGGCGTTTTAACATTCGTCGAAATGCTTGATTGTGATTGGTCAATAGCGCTCGGCAGAGGTCCGTTATTACTCGATAACGGACCTCTGCCGAGCAATAATGACCGCTGTGCGCAGCTGGAGCAATCAAGCCCACTGACACACACTGCATCAGTGCAATCAGACATACACTCTATACTCGGTCATTGTCGCAAAATAATTGACCTTCACTACATTTAGAACAGTGGTTCTCAACTGGTGGGTCGCGACCCAAAAGTGGGTCGCGGGGCCATTTTGAGTGGGTCGTGGATGTGTGTAAAAAAAAAAAAAAAAAAGTTAGATAGCTCATTTATGCTAGCGGCAATGCTAACGGTTAGAATGCGAGGCTACTATTTTTTTGGAACCAGTACGTCCGCCTTGGAGCCTCCATATTCCATTGCCGTTTCTGAATAAACACGTAGGGCTAACGTTTAAACTCGCTAAACTCTCTTCACTTTTCTCGCACTTCTCTCTTCCTCCAAACATAATAAACACGCCGCTCCGTCTCTGGGTGTGTGTGTGTTAGGGCTGAGCCCAAACATTCGAACGTTCGGACCTTCATTCGTTACGTTGGCATTCGAATTCTAAATCAACATTCGAATTTTTTATTTTTTATATAATGGTTTTATATATATATAAATATAATGTGTCTATTCATTCTGTTTAAACCAATGGGTTTTTCTTCACAGTTGCAGATAAAGATTAGGCTACACTAATATTATAGTATTAAAACAACTGATGAGTTATATTCATTAAAGAAAGTTGATTTAATAATTTAAAAAATACAAATTTTATCAGATGAATCACTTTATTCAAATTGAGGATATATTAAAAAAAAAGTTTGAACGTCCGTTAGAAAAACCCTGACGAAGTTCGAAGCCCAAAAACAGGCTTCGGGTACAGCTAGGGATGCCCCGATCACGTTTTTTTGCCACCGATACCGATCACCGATCGTCTATGAGCCATATCGGCTGATACACTGCCGATACTGATCGTTTTTGGTTTTATAATTATTATAATTATTTTTTAATATATTCTTTTTATTTTTTATTTTATAAAATATATATATTATGCATCCCGATAGAGATGCAGCACATACTTGCATCGCAGGTAGAATTGGACTTCATGTAACGTATATACGACGTCTTGGTTATATATGCTTATTACATGGCGTTTTAACATTCACCGAAATGCTTGATTGTGATTGGTCAATAGCGCTCGGCAGAGGTCCGTTATTACTCGATACCTGCCGAGCAATAATGACCGCTGTGCGCAGCTGGAGCAATCAAGCCCACTGACACACACTACTGCATCAGTGCAATCAGACATACACTCTATACTCTGTCATTGTCGCAAAATAATTGACCTTCACTACATTTAGAACAGTGGTTCTCAACTGGTGGGTCGCGACCCAAAAGTGGGTCGCGGGGCCATTTTGAGTGGGTCGTGGATGTGTGTAAAAAAAAAAAAGGTACAAAAAAAGAAATATACTTTTTTTTGTATTTGTACTTTTTTTTCTTTTCACTACCTATCTTTGTGAACGTGGCTTCTCAGCTCTGGTCCAGCTGAAGACAGAGCAGAGGAACAGATTGGACATTGAGCATGACCTCAGAGTTGCTTTGTCTACCATCACCCCAGACTTTGAGACTCTTGTCAGGAGCAAACAACATCCCCAGTTATCCCATTAGTTCCCTGGGATGTTAAGCTAAGAAGTCTGCTAAGAAGGATATATTATTTATTATTATTATTTTATTTCATTGTGTTTTTAGCCCTTAGTTGCACTTTTGTTGCAACCCCAGTTATCCCATAGTTCCCCCAAACGTAGGTCTGTTATGTTAAGCTAAGAAGTCTCTGTATTCTAAACTCTGTGTCGGTCAATTATTTTGCGACAATGACCTAGTCGTGTAATGTTTTATTTTTTATTTTTTTAAGTACTTTTTAAATTTCCATGTCTGTTTTTGGTATGTCTGTATAAGTCCTATGTAGGTTTTGTATGTCTATAAGAAAAAGACAAATCTTTGACTTTGCATGTTATGCTGTTGAAAGTTCTTCCATGAAGATGTGCAAGATTTGTGCAAAAACATTTATAAACAAAATAAATATATATATATATATATATATTATATAATTCTACTTGTAGTTGTATTATCTGCGAGACATCGCCACCACGCAACAAGTCAAAATGCTCCGTTGTAACGTTAGTTTAGCGTCGTTTTAACGTTAGATAATGTACAAAATAAACGTCTTTCCGGTGTTTTATTTTGAAACCCCCCGACCGGAAGTATTTATGATGCTTCGCTATCTGCTTGTGTAGTCTTGTTCTGTGTTTGTTCAGTTGGTGTCTGTAGATTGTTGGTGAACAACTAACTTTAGGTTAGTTTTAACATTAGCTAGCAGCAGGGATGGACGCCGTTGTGCAAATGCAGGCAGCTACAGGCACTCGAGGAAGAGCTGCTGAATTTAATCGGCAGAAGAGAGAGAGAGCTCGTCAAAGCCGCATATCCCTGTGGCTGTGGTGTGGTCGTATAGGCACGAAAGTGCAGCTCGAACTACCTGTTGTTGTATTAAATTAATTGATTGCTGTTTAACTTGTCCGTGTCCAGTCCTTTCGATTAGCCCCACCGTTCATTGTAAACATTTATGCATGTAATTATATTAACGTTACTGTGTTACTGTGTAGCTATGTTAATACATTCTGAATGGCATTAACGTTAGCTGGCTGGTAGCCCATCGCAGTCACGAAAGGGGCTAGCTGGCTGGCTACAACGAATTCTCACAAGATGGCATCGTAAAATATCAACACCAGCCATGGGTATACTGTTTACTAAATTGTGGAGGCTTTTAACACTTTCAGAGCCCTTGCTTAACCTTGATTTACCCGTTGAATACCACCATCCACTTCAATGTTAGCTTAAAAACACCTAATCTATGTTTAAAATTATGGCTATGTGTCTAATCTGCCCGTCACTTTATCAATGACTCGTTTGCAGTCAACATTGTCGAAGCGGATTGTTTTTTTATTGGTTCATTTTCGTTTTATAGCATTTTGAAAAGCCCTCGTTTTCAAGGAAAATATAAAGATTCCATGATAAAAGACATTTACTGGAATATTCTAGAATACACAAAAACGTTGTCATTTTTCGGCCTATTTATTAATCGTTTTCAAATAAACGCTAGATTATCGATAGTATATGTGTACGTATGCACGCTATGGACGCAAGCTGAAAAATCGATTCTCTTATTTCCTCATCAGCGATCGCGCACACACAGACACATCACACATAGGGCAAACGCTGAGATCTCAGCGAATACAAGTCTGAGTATCCCAAGACTGGTAAAATAGATTCCTTACCTCAGATCAGATGTTCTCCAAAAAGATCATTCCAATTCCTGATCGCCATTCCAAATATCGATCACGCTTATTGATTGAGTATTGGCTGCTGTGAATATATATTCCAGGCTGATTCCCGTCCCGCGATGACTTCCATGTTGATCAGACTTCTTGCCAGCACAAGGAACCAGCTGGCTCCGCCTCTACATATCTACAGATCCCAGGTCAGTCTAAGCGACTGACCTGCAGTTACACAGGGATAGATGATAGGGGGCGCTTTTTTCCATTCTGAGCTCCTGTAGGGGCTGGTATACCAACGGGAGACTCGGTTGATGAAATATGATTTCAGATCGCTAATAAAACAATAAAACGATATTTGTCATCGTGGGCACTCAGTGGGGGGCCTAATAAAACGAGATATGTCGTCCGTGGCACTGAAAGGGTTAATCGTCAAGGTAAGAGGATTTGAAGGCGTATGCTATGGAAGTCCCCTGCGGCTCCACTTTGTTGAAATGTACATATTTAGGGCTATAGGATAACCACAGCTTAATTCGCGATTTTCTTATTGGTTTGTCATGACAAACCAATTACATAATCCAACAGTGTAAACTAACATTCCAGTTAAAGGTATATATTTTTTAATGATCGTTACGGCGAAATCAATACTTCCATTTGTATAAATTACGTTAACTCGAGGATAGTATTCCTGCCTGCGGCACCAATATTATTCTATGACAGCCCCGCCCCCATTCACTAACCAACCAATCAACGCAACGGTTGTTCAGATTAGATTTGGGTGAAAGGTACGCATGAGAGAGAAGTCAGCGAGTGAGAACTCCGCTGAGAATTGGATCATGTTTTCCGCGCATGTCTTCGATCGGTTTTCATGATCGGCGAAAATACAGCATTATCAGAATTCACCAATCTCATATTTATACTGAATATCGGCCGATACCGATCGCTGGCCGATCGATCGGGGCATCCCTAGGTACAGCTCTAGTGTGTGTGTGTGTGTGTGTATGATGTGCAAGTACGTTGGGAGAGTGTGTGTGTGCGCTGCCGGTAAAGCAAGTCTCATCTCAAACTGACGTGAGGAAAGTGAAACATCACGATGTCCACGATACGTTTTAAAAGTGTATCGTTAATTAACTGTACCCTGTGGAAGTGAATCAATGAGACGAGCAGACGGAGTATCGAGTCTCTGAACTTTACTTCCAAACAAATCCAACAGAACCAAGGTACAGCCACACCCTTAAGTCAACTCCCTCCTGTCACTCAATCAGTGTCCATTCTGAAATGAGACACCTCCATCTAGTGTCCACCACACAGGCCCCCCCCCGAACATTCAGAATTGACATTCAGTGCAACACCAAATAAACGGAACTGAACACAATAAACTCCCAAAACAGTGCACCCAGTGTCTTCAGTCTCTTTTAGGAGGTCTGACCACGCGGCCATAACGACTGTATTTAACAGTCACAGGGAACGTGGAAGGGGAAAGGGTAAGGGTAGGGGCAGGGGCCGTCCCCGCCCCCGCCGCCGCCGAGGCTTCATCGGTGGAAAGGTAGGGGTAACAACGGCCGGAGGGCATGGGACAGGGGAAAACTTGGGTGGCCGGCGCCGGGGCTGAGCCAGCTCCACCGGCCCGTTTGGGACCACATGAGCAGGCTTAAGACGATCGACTGAGATCTGCTCCTTATTCCCCCCCATGTCCACCACAAAGTACTTGGGGCCCGGCTCGAGGACGCGGAAGGGCCCGTCATAGGGAGCCTGCAGTGGAGAATGGTGGGCATCATGACGGATGAACACATACCTCGCAGTCATCAGGTCCTTAGGAATGTAGGACTGGGGAAGGCAGTGATGTGTGGGAACTGGGGCAAACACCCTCGCTGCGTCCTGGAAGGCAGATCGGTGAGCTGTAGTGGACCAAGGGGCAGAGGAACCAGGAAGGAACTCCCCTGGGACCCTCAGCGGTTGACCAAAAACCAATTCGGCTGAAGAGGCCTGCAGGTCTTCTTTAGGGGCAGTACGCAGGCCCAACATGACCCACGGAAGACGGTCGACCCAGTTGCCGTCTGTGAGCGTGGCCCGGAGAGCGGCCTTCATGGATCCGTGAAAACGCTCACACATGCCGTTGGCCTTTGGGTTGTATGCTGTGGTACGATGGAGTTTCAAGTCTCTCAGCCACGGTGCTCCACAGCTCAGAAGTGAACTGGGATCCCCTGTCCGAAGTCAGGTCCAATGGCGTGCCAAACCGAGTGACCCAGCCGAAGATAAACGCCTGAGCCACCTCCGCAGCCGTTGTTGATGACAGGGGAACAACTCCGGCCACCTGGTGGTCCTGTCCACCATAGTGAGGAGGTGTGTGAAACCCTGAGACGGGGGAAGTGGGCCCACCAGGTCCACATGGACATGGTCAAACCGCCTCTCTGGAATGAGAAACAGCTCCAGGGGGGCCTTAGTGTGACGATGTACCTTGGCACGCTGGCACGCCACACAGGAGGCCGCCCATACTTTGACGTCCTTCCTAAGGCCCGGCCAGACGAACTTGGCCCCTACCAGCTTGACCGACGCCTTTACCCCAGGGTGTGAAAGGGCATGAATGGTGTCAAATACCCGGTGGTGCCAGTCAGTTGGCACCATGGGGCGGGGCTGGCCAGTGGAGACATCACAGAGGAGCGTGGCGCCTCTGTCATGAAACACCACATCCTCAAGTCGAAGTCCTGTCACAGCCGTCCTGAACGCCTGAAGGGCTGAGTCGGTGAGCTGGTCAGCAGCCATGGCAGCATAGTCGATGCCCAGGTGCACAGGGCTGACGCGCGCCCGGGAGAGGCAGTCTGCCACCTGGTTGTCTTTATCGGCTACATGCTGGATGTCGGTAGTGAACTCCGATATGGCGGAAAGTTGGCGCTGCTGCCGCCCCGACCATGGCTCCGTGGTCTTGGCCATGGCAAACGTTAGGGGCTTGTGGTCGACAAACTGAACTCGCGGCTCTCCAGCAAGAACCTGAAGTGACGTATGGCGAGGAAGAGGGCCAGGAGCTCCCTGTCGAATGTACTATACTTCCTCTCATTGTCGCGCAGCTTCCTACTGAAGAAGGCCAGAGGCTGCCAGGCGCCAGCCACCCACTGCTCGCACACCGCACCTACTGCATAATCGGAGGCATCGGTGGTGAGGGCTATAGGAGCAGCAGGAGATGGGTGTGCCAGCATGGCGACGTTGGCAAGAGCAGCCTTAGAGCCCTTGAATGCCTGGACCCGCTCCGGGGACCAGCCCACGTCATCGTTGGCTCTCTTCCCCTTCAACGCCTCGTACAGAGGTCTCATCAGGTGAGCCGCATGGGCTATAAACCTATTGTAAAAATTAACCATCCCCAGGAACTCCTGGAGAGGTTTGATGGTGAGGGGGCGGGGGAAAGCAGCAATTGCCTCCACCTTGGCGGGTAGAGGAACAGCCCCCTGGGAAGAGACATGGTGGCCCAGGAAATCCATGGCCGGCAGGCCAAACTGACATTTGGCCGGGTTCACGATCAGCCCATGCTCGTTGAGCCGCTCGAACAGTTGACGGAGATGTCCCCGATGCTCCTCCACCGATGCACTGGCTACCAGGATGTCATCCAGATAAATAAACAAAAATGACAGGCCTTGCAGCACAGAGTCCATCAGCCGCTGGAATGTTTGCGCTGCCCCTTTAAGGCCGAATGGCATGCGCAGGAATTCAAACAGTCCAAACGGGGTGATAATGGCAGTCTTGGGCACGTCGAGCGGATGGACCGGCCCCTGGTGGTAGCCACGCACCAAATCTATTTTAGAAAAAATGGTGGCGCCCGCCAGGTGGGCAATGAAATCCTGGATATGTGGCACTGGGTACCGGTCATGAGTGGTGATGTTATTTAGGCGATGGAAATCACCACACAGACGCCACTTCCCGTCCGCCTTGGGGACCATGTGTAGTGGGGAGGCCCAAGGACTGTTGGACCGGCGCACAATGCCGAGCTGTTCCATTGTGGCAAACTCCTCCCTGGCTATTGCCAGTTTAGCAGCATCCAGGCGGCGCGCCCGTGCATAAACTGGCGGGCCCACCGTTGGGATGTAATGTTCCACCCCATGCTTGGCGACAGAGGCAGAGAAAGTGGGGACAGTCAGAGCAGGAAACTCAGCGAGGAGGCGCTGGTACATATCGCCCGTGGCGAGCATATTGGCCAGGGCAGGCGGCCCCTGCCCCCCCAGTGTGCAGGGGTATGTGTCAAAGGACACAGAGCCAATCAGCCTACGGTTCGCAACGTCCACTAACAGTCTGTGAGCACACAAAAAATCCGCGCCCAGTATAGGCACCGACACTGAAGCAATAATAAATTCCCAGCTAAACTGCTGTCCATGTAAACACATAGTCACGTACCTGGTACCAAACGTACAGATGGAAGTCCCATTAGCCGCGTCCAGGGGTGGTCCATGTCCGTTTCCCAAGGCGTCCGTGGCCGACGCAGGCAGGATGCTCCTCTGGGCGCCCGAATTCACCAACAGACGCCTTCCAGACAACGTGTCCTCAATAAACAACAGCTCGTTGATATTGACGCCAGCGCTCATAGCCGCTAACGAGCGCCGGCTCTCGCGTTTCCCTGGTTACCAAAGGTGCATGGTGGAACACAGCTCTTCGCTTTGTTGCCAAAACGGCGATGATAATAACAAAGCCCTCTTATCATCCCTCTGTGTCTGATCCCTGCGATCAGCCACCCGATCAGACACAGCAGCCACACAGTACTGACGGGAGGCCAGTAGAATTCTGTCCGCCTCCTCTGCCAATCCCCGGTAATCCTTGGTGTGCACGAGAGGCGAGCTGGCCAGAGCCGTGCGCACCGGAGTCGGGAGTTGACGCAGGAACAGCTGCACAAAAATAAATGTAGCGTCACCTGAACCAAGCAGTGCTAGCATGTTCTCCATCAGTTCTGTTGGTTTACTGTCCCCCAATCCGTTGAGGGACAATAGGCGCTGGAAAAGCCGCAACAGCTGTTCTTTGAGCGCGTTGTATTTGCCGGCTGGTGGTGGTTCTCTCAGGAATCCCATCACCCGGCGTGTAGTGGAGGAATCCAATGCCGCGACAACATGATAATATTTAGTCTCATCCGACGTTATTCCACGGAGGTGAAATTGTGCCTCGATGTGCTGAAACCACGGGGCCGGGTCATGCTGCCAAAACTTTGGCAACTTGACTGTAGCTGCATACACTGCGGGAACCACAGCCGGTGGATTCTCGTTATCGCTCATATTTCACACGTTTAGGGTCACCACTGTGGAAGTGAATCAATGAGACGAGCAGACGGAGTATCGAGTCTCTGAACTTTACTTCCAAACAAATCCAACAGAACCAAGGTACAGCCACACCCTTAAGTCAACTCCCTCCTGTCACTCAATCAGTGTCCATTCTGAAGTGTCCACCACAACCCAATATTTATTTAATATCGTCATATCGCCCACCCCTACGCCCAGAAGAGGCACTGGTTGTTTGTCTTTTTCTCAGTGGTTGGACTTCTGACGTTGATCCACAGTGTTATGACCCCTTTCCAATAGACCGTTTCACAAGAAACTCCAGATCACTTGGTGAGAGCCAGATGTACGGCTTTGTGCACTTAGTGTTTCCCCTGTGTGTATTCTACTGTGGTGGACCTGGGGCAGCACATAATCTCCCACGACCACCACATAAAAAAAAAAATATTAAAATAATTATATTTCGGTCAAACAATGTTCCTCCTGAGTGACGGGCAGAGCGATGGTCTGTCCTGTGCTCAAACAGGGCAGCTACTGTGTGAAAACAAAAAGCTACTACTAACCTATATGCAGCACGGAGTAGAGCACCACTCCTTAAATTCCTTTTGTAGCTCAATGGGTGGAAGCATGGTCCTATAGCCACCATTAGGGCTTCATTCCACACTGGGGCCACCCATATTTCAAATGTATGCATTCATATAGTACTGTTAAAGGAATACTGTGACATTTACATTTTAGTTGGTTGTTCCCTTTGAGATTCCTCCTAATGATATACTACAAGCGGTCTCTCTGTCTTGCAGGGTATCAGTAAGCAGAGCCATCAAGCCTTTCTCTGAGCCTGGACGCCCACCTGATTGGTTCTCACAGAAGGTAAAAACAACAAGGATTCCAAGGAGGTTGGAAGTTGGCCTCACAATCACACTCTGGCCTTGAAGTGGGTGTGGTTCTTGTTATGGTGCACATTAAACTGAAGTCAACTTCCTGGTTTCAGTGCTCCGAGCCAGAGCATATTTGTGTTGTGCATTGGCAGTGGTTCAATTATATATAATATAACTCCATGAAATATCCTCCCAACTCTCCACTCTCTCTGAAAGAGAAATTCTACTCTGGGTCTCTCTTATATTTGTAGAAAAGTTGCTTAACCCCTTAAGCCCAAGCGGTCCGGTACCGGTACGAGATTGATATCATGCCATAATTAGATGAATACAGAACGTATTAATTAATGTTGCGTTTCTTTTTCAAATTTAGCCAAGAGTAAAGACCCTAACCCTATCAAAACGGCAGTCAAAGTGTATATTTTCAGCACTACGTTTGTTTACTAATGATTTTAAGTGTTATTAGTGAAATATGAGCTTATAAAAATATCTGCTCATTGCATCGGAAAGCAGAGGATTTAGACAGGAAATAAAGGAAGCTGGCATACGTGTGTTTTTAAAGAAGAGACCCTGGGCTTTCGATGGGCTTTTGAATTTCATAAAACTACACTTCCCAGCTCACACCAGCCCCTGTCAATCATCTGACTTCCAGCGTGAAGTTTATATTTTTTTACGTTATTTTCGAACAAACCTGAACGTTATTGCCATAAAATAGAACGTAGTTATAGTTTCTTTACCTTTCTGTGAACATTAGAAAAAAACGCGTTGCAATCTGATGAAAAATGGTGGAGCTATTTACATTATAAAGTAGATTTACATTCACGGTTTTTGCTGCCCTGTCAGGGGCGCCTGATAGTACTAAATCCAGATTGAACTCTGCCATTCGAAAGAGATTTGGCCCGATCCATAGATGTGTGACGTGGCCCGATCCATAGATGTGTGACTTGGCCATAATAAGGTAATTTATAGGCCTGATATTCTATATTCATATTTCAAATTGCATTTGTTCTGATGCAAAATTCAGTACTCAGTATCTACAAAACCCCTGTAAATCATCTGCCCTTTATTCATTTGCTTAGATTTTCTGTACACATTATCTCAAGAAGGTGCTGAATGAGCTCAGTGGCAATTTATTCATGTATGGACAATGTTAGCATGGTCTTAACACATTGACCGCCACAGCAGGGGGCGCAAATACCCCATTCATTGCCAGGTCTTTATTCAATGGATATAGTTTTAGACTGTGACATTTGCGAGTGCTTAAAATATATCTTATATTATATCTAATAACGGCGTCGGGTCTCAGTGAGCTGCTTCTAGTCAACATTGCAGAGACGGATTGTTTTTTCATCCGTACATTTCCATTTTATACCGTTTTGAATAGAGTATGGTTTGGGTGTTTTTCAGTAATTCCAGGAAAAGGCGAGAAATATGCATTTGACTGTAATCCAGTCATCACGTTGTAATTTTTCGGCTGATTATCTAATCATCCTGAAATCAACGCTAGATTATCACTATTATGTCTCCTCGTCCTCCATACATGAAATGACCGTCGTAGCGGGGTGCTCCCCCCCCCCCACCCCCACCGCAGCCAACGGTGAACAGTCATACACGGTCCACACAGATAGCTGTGATCGGGGTAGAAATAAATGTCAGATCAACGATCAAATTCATATATGATGTTCTTACCTTGTATCTGATGTAATGCAAAAGAGATAATCCAAATATCTTATCGCAATTCCAAATAATGCTCGTGGAGGTCCGCACCACACTACCAACCGTTTCACAATGACGGGCGGGCGGGCGGGCTCAGATCGCCTCCTAAAAGACACAAGCCCATTTTCTATGAGATGCAATAGCTCCGCCTGGCAGTAGAGGGCGGTGTTGACCGTCTGCCAGCTCAGACAGGGTCTGAAGACTATACCAGAGGCTGCAGCTATGAATTATGAATAGATATAGCGAATAAACGATATAACGATCCCAAAAACGAGTAAACTCGTTATTGGCGTTATTCGATTGGTGGCCAATAACGAGTAAACTCGTTTTTGGCGGGGAATGTGTTAATTACCGTCAAAGATGAAAACATTTATGAATCTTTTTTTTTTTTTTATATATATTCTCCTTTGGTTCATTACAATTGACTCAAGTCTAGTAACGGACACAATATTCTGACACTGGGAATACATTCCCTGAGATCCATAGATGTCCGTAGATACAAAGAACATGCAAATGGACCTTGTAGAAGTGGAGCAATCTTCCATTATGTATTTTAGGTGAATTTTCAGAAAATATGGCTAGGGCTAGGTTAAATACAGAGTAAAATGTACTTGCAGTCAACTCTGTACATATCATCGGGCCAGAGATACTGTATATCCCCAAACTACTGAGCATGCTCCAGCTTCTTGTTTTATAAAGGACTACACTGAGGCAAAAAAGGGCGGGTGTCAAAGGTTGCCACTCCTACCAAACAAACACAAAGCATTTACTTCTGGTTGCTCTGGAGAAAGTGGGAAGCAGATCGAGAGATGATTGAGGTATTAAGAAACTCTGTTGTTGTAGTTCTTTAAAATTGAGTGAGGGTAAATGAGCAACTTCCACTGCCGATGTTTCTGAGAAGAGATGGCTTTGGCCACATATAGAGAGTCAGTTATGCCTCAATCTGGTAAATAATTTTAATGTTGCTGTGCGGTGGAATTTTCCTTCCAAGCTCTAATTGCTTCAGGCTAAATGTTCATCCACTTACTTCAATTTCTTGTTTGGTCTTTCACAGCACTGTGCCTCACAGTACTCTGAGCTGCTGGAAGCCACTGAAGCCCCCAAGTCAGTATTATAACACACTTGTGCATTTTTAATTACACTATGAATACAATTTTTTGTAAAGTGGACATGCTGTGAAAGCATTGAGTCTAAACCGTGTGTACGCTTTTCTCTGCCCCAGACGTAAGCGTGGCGAGAAGGGCGAGGTGGTCGAGACCATCGAGGATGTGATTGTGAGGAGACTGACTGCTGAGCGCATTGAGGAGCTGAAGAAACTGCTACGAGACACACAGGAGAAGTACAGGTAAAAACAAACTGATTCAACATTTCATTATACCAGAAGCGAGAGGCTCAGCATTGCACCTTGGCTGTGCTGACCCCCATATTCAACAGGTAGCGTGGAAGCGATTTGTGACTGATCAAAATTACATTTGATTAGATTAAATTGTATTGTCATTATATAGCACAAGTACAATACAATGTACATTAGTGCATTGTTGCTAATAAACTATATATTTATAATATATATTATTAATATAGCCTACATGAAAGGAATGGGGTATGCTCAGCAGAATGTAGATGCGTCCATTCTATTTGAATGCTTGAAGAGGGAAAATACCGCCCCTATCGTCTCTCCGGATGGTATTGCACCCCATTGGATTGAACTGAATGAAATGGATGGGAAAAAAAGAGTCCGGATTCCACATTTTACTTGTCAGGCATGTAACCGGAGACGATCCCACTCATTGCCCACCCTCAGAACAGCGTGGAATCGGTATTTCCAGTACCCAGCATTGGATCAATAAACGCGATCGATATTTGGAATGGCGATCAGGAATTGGAATAATCTTTTTGGAGAACATCTGATCTGAGGCAAGGAATCTATTTTACCAGTCTCGGGATAATCAGAGCTCTTTTCACCTATATCTCAGCGTGTCCCATATGCGTGTGTGAGTGTGTGTGTGAGTGTGCTGATCAGGAAATAAGATAATCGATTTTTCAGCCTGCTTCTCTAGCGTGCATAAGTACACATATACTATCGATAATCTAGCGTTTATTTGAAAACTATTCATAAATAGGCAGAAAAATGACAACGTGTTTTGTGTATTACAGTAAAGCGCGATTCCTGCAGAATCTTAATTTTTTTGAACGTTTAAAAAAAAACGAGCGTTTTTCAAAATGGTATAAAATGGATGGAATTATAAAATAAATAAAAAAAAATCGACAATGTTGACTGCAAACAAGTCATTGATAAGCGACGGCCGTATTAGACACATAGCCATAATTTAAGATATAGTTTATGCGTTCGCAAATATGATCGCCCTCCATTGACTACAGCGTTGGTATTCAAGCGCTATTTTTGGCTCCCCCTGCTGGCACGGAAAGTGTTAAATCTGAGGATGTCTGTAGAATCAACGTGAATGCAATCACCATGATTTTTCCCAAATGAAGCCCTTAAACTCTTAGCCCCTTAAGCATGAGCCCTATTTTCTGAAAATCCGCCTAAAATACATACAAGTAAATGGAAGATTGCTCTACTTCTTCTTGGTATCTAGGGACATCTATGGATCGCAGGGAATGTAATCCCAGTGTCAGAAATATTGTGTCCGTTACTAGGCTTGAGTAAATTGTGATGAACCAAAGGAGAATATACATTTTAATTAAGAAAAAAATTTGATGGTGAATATAACACCATGCTAAAAATGACCAGACATGAAAGATTCATAATATACATTTTAAAAAATTGTTAAAGCTTGCTTTAATCCCAGTAACGTTAGCGAGCTACCTAAATTATACATAAATCGGTTTTCATATAAATCAATCTTCACTACGACTTTAACTCAATGGTCGTCATACCCGAATAAAGTCGGGTTAACTCGCCGACGCTTGAGCGCCAAACGGGTTTTCATCGTTATTTCTTTTATTCGATATTTCCATTCATTATCCATCCAGGGAGCCTGGTGTTATCATAGGGAATGAGTCTGAGATCGCAAAAGTGCAATACCGGCCGCATCCTACCAGGCGGCGGTATTGAGCACCCTTTGTAACCTTGTGTCTTGGGCTGTGCATCGATTATATGGGTCCGGGCCGCGTCTATGCCTTCTACAACGCTGTTCGGTTTCCGGGTTCCTCTGATTGGCCACTAAGCCCACGTGACCCTACGCTAGCACGCCCCCCTTATGGCTGAGAGTAGTGGCAGGCAGAGATGAGTGAATGAATGAAAATGTATCTGTTTCACCTAACAACACTATTGCTCTGTGATCATAGCCATCCATCTCTAAAGCTAACCACTATTTGTAAAAGCCACAACCACGTTACCATATGTAATAATGTAAATCATTGTGTCGTTGTACATATTGTGTATACACCGTTAGAAGCTAACGTAGCTTAGCTTGGTAGCTATTGTTGTGCTAACGCCAGCATGAATGCCCGATTTTGTATACCCTTGTCCTCACAAGTATTCTGCCAGGGAACTTATGGACATGACAATAGTAGTAGTTATAAGGTGTTTGATCATTGTGTCGTTGTACATATTGTGTATACACCGTTAGAAGCTAACGATAGCTTTTTTTTTTTATCCACTTTTTCTCCCATTTTTCTATATTTTCTCCCATCCCAATTTCGTATCATCCAATTCAACCCTCCCCTGTCACGAACGCTGTTTCTTGCCTCCCACAAGCCGGCTGCAATGTGGACTAAGTCATACATAGCACAAGTCCCCTCCGGTACTTGAGGTAACAGCAGTCGCATCTTTTCACCTGCGCAGCTCGATCTCTCAGTGTCGAGGAGTAACGCGTGGGAGGCTCACGCTGCCCCCGACACTTCCTGATTCTACTGCGCAGGCGCACCAACCGACTTGTAGGAGTCGCTTGTTCACAACGCCCGATCCCCACCCTTCAGTTTCCCTCCCCGTAATACGGCCAATGTGTATTACTGCGGACGACCAGCTAAACTGAAAACAATGTGGAGAGCTGGATTCGAACACGCGAATCCTAGCGTCTCCACACTGGTGGCGAGTGCCTTGCCCACTACACCAACTAGCCGCCCTGAAGCTAACGATAGCTATGAGCTAACTAACCCTACAAGCTCAAACACCCTACAACCACCACTATTGTCGCGTCCACAAGCTCCCCCGGCAGAACACCCGCGAGGACAAAGGCATAAGCCCCATAATACTCTCCCCGCTGTTGAAAGCCGGAGCACGGAGGGTCGTTGATGAGCGCAGCGATGCCGGCTTGCGGCGCCCCTCTCCCCGCTGGCGAAAGCCTTATCGCAGCACAGCTGAGGGCCGCGTTGCGGCTTATGCGCATGCGCGCGCTCGGCCAATCAGAGCGCAAAACGGCAACGCGGAAACCGAACAGCATTGTAGAAGGCATAGACGCGTCCGGGCCGGCTATTTTTCTCCGGGCAGGCCGAGCGGTTATAACGCTCAGATTGAGAAGAATCAAGTACTCCCGATCCGTGTTTTGTGATGGATTATGTTGGTGACACGATGGACATCAATACTTGGAATGGCGATCAGATAATTGGAATATTCTTTTTCGGGTACATCCTAGTCAAGGTAAGGGCTAATATGATATCAATCTTGCGTTGATCCAAGAATGTCTTCATTGCGATCGAGCGTATGTGTGTAACGTTAGTCCATAACGTATTCTGTTGGTGACGATCAAAGCATCAAAAAACTTTCATGCATTCATGATGGAACATAATACCTATCATATGCATTTGATTTTTTTATTGTAGCGTGTGTAGAGACTGAACGCCAATGCATTTAGTATAATACACGTTGCAGGCTATTACCAGCCTCCCAGGAATTACCCTAGACTGCTCTAAAACCATACTTATATTTACCACGGTATAAAATGGAAGTGTATAAATAATTTTAATTAATCTCAAATTAGGGCGGCTATGTGGCGTAGTGGGCAAGGCGCTCGCCACGAATGCGGAGACACTGGGCTCGCCTGTTCGAGCCCAGCGCTCCACATTGCTTTCAGTTTAGCTGGTTGTTCATACTAATACACATTGGCCGTATTAGGGGGTGGGAAACTGATGGGTGGGGATCGGGCGTTGTGGACAGCGACTCCTACAGGTCGGTTGGTGCGCCTGCGCAGTAGAATCAGGAAGTGTCGGGGGCAGCGTGAGCCTCCCACGCGTTACTCCTCGAAACTGAGAGATCGAGCTGCGCAGGTGAAAAGATGCGACTGCTGTTACCTCAAGTACCGGAGGGGACTTGTGCTATGTATGACTTAGTCCACATTGCAGCCGGCTTGTGGGAGGCAAGAAACAGCGTTCGTGACAGGGGAGGGTTGAATTGGATGATACGAAATTGGGATGGGAGAAAATATAGAAAATGGGAGAAAAAGTGGATAAAAAAAAAATGTGTCTCAAATTAAAGCATTCACTTTGACAGCCCTAATTCCTATACTTTAGAACGCTGGCATTTTAACCACACATTACACATATCCCTCTGGCACTGATTGAGTTAAAACGGTGGTACGGTCTACGGAGACGCAGAAAAAAAGCTACCAAATCCATTCTGAGACAACGGAGCGTGTGCGTGTGTGCGTGTGTGCGTGTGCGTGTGCGTGTGCGTGTGTGTGTGTGTGTGTGTGTGTGTGTGTAATGAGGTCAGAGGAGTCTGATAGTATTTACTGAGGATGGCCAGATAATGTTGATATTTAAACTTAAAAAATAATTATACAGAGAGAAGCTTCAGCAAGTACAAAACGCTGCTGACTGACAAAAGATAAAACACTCACTGAGGAAAACACAAAGGCCTAACCATCATGTATCACAATGGTGATATCAGTCAGTCAGAGATGGGGAAAAGCATGAACCTTTAAAGGACATCTCTTTGAAAGAAATTACATTTTACAGTTTTTTTCTGATTTCTTTTAAACAAATTATTATTTTGTATTATTTAACTATTTAATTATTATTTAGTAGTGCTGTCAGGCGATTAAAAAATGTAATCTAATTAATTACAGGATTTGTAATTAATTAATCGCATTTTAATCGCATAATCATTTTATGCCTGATATTCTATATTCTATAATCATATTTCAAATAGCATGTGTCCGGATGGCAGAATTCAGTACTGTATCTAATCTACAAAACCTTCTGTTTAATCATCTTCCATCTATTAATTTGCTTAGATTTTTCAGGTCTGGTCAATTTGAGCATAGTGTTATTCACAGTCAAAGATAATAAAAAAAAATGAATTGATATTCTCATTTGGTTCATTACAATTTACTCAAGCCTAGTAACAGACACAGTATTTCTGACACTGGGAATACATTCCCTGAGATCCATAGATGTCCCTAGAATCAGATACCATGAACATGCAAATGGACCATATAAAAAAAAAAGTCTAAATGTGTATTCTACGTTCTTATGGAATGAATGAGATTAAAAAAAAAGGTTATTTAAAAAAAATAACAAATATAATAATAATAGAAATTGTAATTTTCATAACGCGATAATTTGCTGTGTAATTAATTAATCTAATTAATGCGATAAACTGACAGCCCTATTATTTAGTTATTGCACTGCACTGGCAGTTGAACAAAGGTTATCCTATAACCCTAGTTATATGAGTAAATAGCAAGCGCTCTGCTCTATGCCCACTCTCGCCCACTCTCGCCCATGCACTTAAGAGAGGGGTGTGACCGTACTTCCGCTCTTCCCTAGTCTTGACCGTTATCCGGAAGACAATTAGGGGTCCTCATTGAGTGAGAGCAGAGCGCTCGCTATTTACTCATATAACTAGGGTTATAGGATAACCTTTGTTATATTTCGTAATAGCTCGGCTCTGCTCTATGGGACATAGGAGCGGAGCAGGGCGGAGAGCCCGACAAATGCACCCGCTGAGGTCCCCTACAACCATCAGAACACCGGTGAGGGTCCGGGCCCCCCCACCCCCCCTAGTGAGGGGTGGGGGGGGGGAACAGGACACCGACTGTGCGAAAGAGGGGACAGCACCCAACAAACGCACAGGGTGAGCAGACCGTGTGACAGAAGGGGGTTATGGTGTTAAGAACACGGGCCACACCAGTCTGTCTGACTTACGACTGCCTTTCCGCACTCGTAAATCCTGCTCTTAAATATGAGCGAATCCCAGAGAAGCAATTAGTAACTGGACCCTGTAAATGTCCTAACCCAACCCCCTCCAATGTACAGTAAATGTCCTAACCCAATAATACACAAGACCCTCTTCTTGGGACCAAGTAAGGTTTTGTCGATAATCCAATGTACAGTTTATTTATTTGTTTATTAGCAAAGGATCCCCATTAGCTGACGCCAAGACGTCAACTAGTCTTCCTGGGGTCCGAGACAACATTAAAACATTACAACATATACATTGCAATTAAAACATAGCAAGACATACCAACCAAGGAAACACAACATAGCAAGACGTACCAACCGAGGTAACGCAACAACATTAACACACAAATTATATCTAAATATATACATCAACAGTAACATATTGCATAACTCAACATTATCAATATTGGCTCACATGTAAGATTTTAATTTATTTTTGAAGCCTCTTATGTCACGTATATGTCACTTGGAAGATAATTCCATGCCCTGATAGCCCTATATAAAACTGTTCTTTGCATACTGTTAGTATTTGCATGGGGTAGAATAATCTGCCCTCTACTTGCCCCTCTGGTAAAATGCATGCACATTTGCGCTGTAAATTATTTTATCCGTGATATATTTAGGACTGTGGGTTGTGATCACTTTATGAAAACAAATTAATAAGTTGGCAGAAAGTCTTTTCTCAACACTCCGCCAACTAAGACGTTCATGCATTTGAACAACACTAGTCCTATATGAACAACCAAGAACGAGTCTTGCTGCCTTATTTTGTACCACTTGTAACCTATTTAGCAACTGTTTTGAAGCAGAAGCCCACACTACAGAACAGTAATCCAAGTGGCACAAAACCAAAGCACAAACAATCTGATTAAACAATGCAAATGGAAGGAATGGTGCACATTTCCTGGCAGTAGCAACAGCTCTACCCATTTAAAAAACAGTTTTGTTTATGTGATCAGACCATGATAAAGTACTATCAAGCCAAAGGCCTAGAAGCTTAGTTTTTTCAACCTGCTATATAGGTTGACCTGCAATTTGTAGAACCAATGTAGGTTTACGTGCCAATCTTCGATTGGTCCCAAAAAGCATACAAACTGTTTTTTTTTTTTTTTTTATATCTTTTCCCCCCTCCTTTTTCCTCAGATTTTCTCCCATCCCAATGTTAGTCGTTATGCCAATTCCCAATCCCCTTCCTGGTCGCTGCGCACTTACCCCCCACAGTCGGTCTGGGAGAGTGGAGGCTACCACGTGCTTCCTCCGACACGCGTCCAGCCAATCAACCGCTTCTTTTCACCTGGCAGCGCGGATTCTCACTGAGAGGGCGTAGCGTGTGGAAGGATCACACTATCCCACTTAGATCCTATCCGCGCTTAGCAGGCGCCCCGACCGAACTGTAGGAGTCGCTGTTTACAACGACCCGGACCCACCCCGCCAGCTTCTCCCACCCTCTAATACTGCCAATTGTATTAGTGTGAACGGCCAGCCAAGCTGGTGACAACCCCGGAGCTGTGAGCTGGATTCGAACAGGCGAATCCAGCCGCTCCGGGGTTGGTGACGAACGCAATCTCCGTTACGCCATACAAACTGTTTTTGATATGTTAAGCACCAGCTTATTTGTTTTTATCCAGTCATATAAAATGTCCAATTCACCAGCCAAAACCTGATTAAGCTCAGAGTTTGTAGCTGCAGCATAATAAAGGGTTGAATCATCAGCATATAAAGTCAGACTAGCCTGATTAATAGAAAAAGGCATATCATTAGTAAAAATAGAAAATAAGAGGGGCCCCAGGCAACTCCCCTGTGGGACACTGCATTCTAACCCTCTGCTGTCTGACAAAGCACCATTAAAATAGACCCTCTGAGACCTCGAGGACAAATAACTCCTGAAAAATAAAATTGCTGAGTTATTAAAACCATAGCAGATGAGTTTTTGTATTAAAAGATTGTGATCGATCACATCAAATGCGGCACTGAAGTCTAACATAATAGCACCCACCAGCATTGAACTATCGATAGCTGAAAGCCAACTATCAGACATTTGTTAGACTTCAGTTACCCCCTACCCAACCCCCCCCCACCCACCCAACCACCTCCAATGTACAGTCCCCCCCCCCCCCCCCCCAACCCCACCCACCAAAGTTGTGGATGTTGAAAAAGGTTGAATGTCCAGGCTGCTTCTGATGTAGTTTGCAGGGTTTATTGTCCAAAGGAAAGAGGAATGATGATGATGATGATGATGGTTAACAGAACAGCTGTCAGTTGCTCAGTGAAACAGTTCCAACAGTTCCAACAGGTTTGAAAGCGTGACTCTGTGCAGGTGCATGAATAGCACTGTTAATTAGAGCATTTTATAATGGAGATGGTGTGCCCCCTAGCGTTCAAACATAAATAATACAACATCTAAACAATAAAATCCACCATGTAGGTTTCGGCTTCTACACTACCTTTTTAACACTTTGGCTGCCATGGGTTAAATTCATTATCAACCGTAGGTTGCCGGCTCTATTTGTCTATAGAGAAAGTCCCCTTCTTTGCAGGGCTATAACTTTTTTAATTCTATTGCTACATTGCCATTATTAGGGCCCATTCAAAATCCTATATGTATTGTTCATTGTGTAGCAACGTTAAACTTTTTCATTCACATATTCATAGTAAAGTATGGTCTAATGTATAAGTATGTTTTCATCTCTTTCTGCAGCTTTCTCCAGAACGTGATCTATAGCCCCAAATACATTATATTGATGATGCAATACAGTTTTATGGCAATCAGCGCGATATAAAAAATTCCAACTAGATGTACTTCTAGAAGTTACTACACGTCATCTGATGTTGACCGGATGGGCTAGGGGGCGTTTATAATTCCGTGGGCAGCGTTATACCAATCATCTAATGTGGGTCAAATGTTGATAATAGCAGTTAGTATTGAAGACGGTAATTTTACACGCTAAAACTCACCCCAGTCTCCGCGCGCCGTTGGGCGATCATCGTAGAGTAGAAATTTTACCATTATGGGATGTCGATTTACCCGGTCCATCTCCAGCTTGTATAATGGTATATACGTCCAAATCATGTTATTTATCGAGTTATTGGCAATCGATCGCTATGTAGTGTGTCGAGATCGAGTCCCGGGAACCTATAGCGAGTGCCCGGAAGTAATACGGCCGACCAGCACAACCTCTACGGCACTTCCTGTTAAGCGATTGCGCCGATCGGCCACCAGATGGCGCTCCTGAACCGCCAGAGAGCTCAGTGGGGAAATATGAATCCGATCCCAGATTTTTGAAATATTGATATTAAAGACGCTGTAAAGCGTCTTCGGCAACTTGAGCATGGCCGGGAATGACGTGTTTAGGCGTTTTCCGGCAGCCAAAGTGTTAATGTGGAATAAAAGCCCCTATATAGAATTAGAGTTGTTCCGATACCGATACCAGTATCGGAAATGCCTCCGATACTGCCTAAAATGCTGGTATCGGTATCGGCGAGTAGCCTCTAATTCTATGCTCCGATACCATATGACGTGTAATTTATCAACAACACGTACGGTATTCTCCTGCTGAGAGTGAGCATTATAAAACAAACGTGTTTTTAATCGGCCGTGAATTAAAGTGTCATTGCTGTTTGTCATTTTAACAGCAGATACTTTCTTAAATGCCATCGTCCCGACAGAGCGGTGTGACAGGGAGCTTGCTTGTGTTATTTAGCATTAGCTGAAGAGCTGTTGGCTAAAGTTGGGACTATTCATAATCCAGCAATAATGGCTGCAGACCTGCAAGCAAAGTACAGCAAGTTGGCAAAGGAGTATTCCAAGGTAAATCACTTTTTCACCAGTAACGTTACATTCTTTCCATCTACCGGTAGCTCACGCTAACTGGCTAACCTAGCTCACGTTAACTGGCTAACCTAGCTCACGTTAACGTGGCTAACCTGTGTCGTCACTGATCGACAATTAATGACATAATGCGGACAGCCATACCGGTGACAATGTTTAGCTTTTAGTGCCAAAGGATAAGAGTCTGAGGCGGAGTCTCAAAAGAGAATGTTGAATATTTATTGTCCATTAAAAATCACAACATACACATTACTACTAGCCAGAGCCTCTGCTACTAGCTAACTGAAACGGAGCAGCCTGGATAGGAAGTGCAACAACGTATAACGTCCGTGCGGAACCAGTGTCCCAACAACCATAACGTGGGTGAACTCATTGAGCATAGTTGTCAATTAATGATACTAATACTAATCTATACAATCATCTGTTGTTGAATAAATACCATTACTTTTTATAGTTATTACAAAAAAAAGTATATATAAAACATTATCTGTAGCTGGAAAAAAAAGGTTTTATAATTTACCGGTATATAATATAATTTCCTTTTTTTAAATGTATGCACTGGTATCGAATCAGTATCGGTATCGGCCGATACCCAAAGCTTAGGTATCTGAATCGGATCGGGAAGGAAAAAATGATATCGGAACATCTCTATATAGAATAGGTGACCACTGACCATAGCCATTTAGAAAAGCTTTTAAGGAGGTGGTGCTTCCTGGTCTGCAGGAAACTGAAGAAGGAGGTGGATCTGATTCAAGCTGGTCACCTGGATTCTCAGCTGAAGGAGCTGTGGACTGACATCACACTGTAAGATATCTGGCTGTCTGTCTCTATGTTTGTCTGTCTGTGGGCTTTCAAAACATGTCAATATCTCTTTCTGTCTAATTTTGGCTGGCTGTCTATGTTTGTCTGTCTGTCTCTATGTATGGTTGTCTCTATGTTTGGCTGTCTGTCCCTATGTGTGTCTGCCTCTATGCCTGGCTGTGTCTATGGGCTTTCAACACACATCAAGATCTCTTTCTGTCTCTATGTCTGGCTGGCTGTCTATGTTTGTCTGTCTGTCCCTATGTTTGTCTGCCTCTATGTCTGGCTGTCTATATCTATGTTTGTCTGCCTCTATGTCTTTCTATCTGTCTCTGTTTGTCGTCCGTCTATCTATGAACTACCCTCTATGTATGTACGGTATGTGAGCTGACATCACACTGTAAGATGCCTGTCTGTATCTGACTCCGTCTGTCTGTCTGTGGGCTACTATGGTCTCATACATGGTGATTTTCCTGCAGGAAGAAGAAGCAGGATGAGGAGGAGGCAGATCAGAAGAGGAAGGCCACAGAGGCAGCTTACCAAGGTAGAAGTCCACTGGCTTAGACTACCTTTAGATCATTGAAAGGATAATTCCCTTTATTTTCAACCTATATTTTAACGTTTTGACTATCCTCTGGCATCAATCATCTAAAACACTGAGCAGTTACCTCTTGCAGCCACTGGCCACCACTTTGCAAATTCTGAAAGGTTACATTGTCCTGTTTAAAATGATTTCTCATTTAATTCCTGCTTTTGCTGCAGACCCCCTATAACCTCCTCCACCTTTGGGTCCTCCTCAAGGGCTCCTTTTGGGGACTCTGTTTCAAAACAACTGAACAAAATATTCTCTCTCTTTTTCCCTATCCCTCCATCCTACTCCAGCTCGCCAGGCAGTGAAGAACACACCCAAGCGTCTTCCCAGTGTGACAGTGCGTTATCCTCTGGGGACCAGCCCCCCAGGCCTAGACTCCCAGACTGACAGCTCCATGGCCACACCCCCCATGGACCCAGCTGGCACGGCCTCCGATGATACGGCAACACACCCAGCTGTAAGAACACACACACTACATCAGCGCACAAACTCCTATAAACTCATAGGAGACTCACCCCCTCCCATTCCTCACTGTTGGCAGCTCCACAAAATCAACTCAATGAAGGACTGCTCCGCTATGAGCTGCTGTAGAGTTTAGTTTAACTGTTTTGGAACCAGCTTAGTTAACATTAGCAAGTAGGGTGGCAAATTGTAAGCACGTTCCTTACTCGATCATTGATAACGATCGATTAATTGTAACTAAATCAAAAGGTTTATTTCCGCAGCAGCGACATATTGCATTCTCACAACATTGCATGGTGTATGTAACATAGAAATAGGCCTAGACATATTAAAACACATTTGTCTCTCTACTCTAAGCGGGCGAGCTGCATGTGGCAAAACAAATAAAAAAGTCACTAGCCACTTACACCATTCTACTGACGGCTACAATGTAATAAGAGACAGACAACATTGTAACATATCATTGTTTGATCGAGTAAATGTCATGTGGTTGAGTAAATCCTTAATGAGCAAGCAATAGATCTTCGATTAATTGTTAACATCCCTATTAGCAAGTAACGTTAACCATTATTTTTCAAATACAAGGACTAATAAAAGAATAAAGAGATTTAAACTGAATCATTTTTTTGAATCCCTAATTCTACCCATTCCTCACCCTGAAGGGTCTCGTTCTTTCTGTCCCCTCCCAGGCCCAGGGGGTAGGGCTCTTTCTGCCTGCTGCGTCTGACGCTCCAGGCCCGGGGCCTAAAGACGTCAGCCTGGGGGCTCTAGTAGATGACTCCCCACAGAAGAGGCTCCTCACCCAGAAAGCCACACCACCACCCTCCCCTCTATTGTCGGAGCTGCTGAAGAAAGGCAGCCTTATCTCTGCAAGCCCCCGACTGGTGAGGAGACACGTTGGCTCAGATTTAACACTGTGTTTTAATAATACGCTGTACGCTTATTTAATCTTTTAATTTAATTTACAAACCGTGAGCTTGACTGCTAAAAACGCATCTTGCTGGACAGAAATAGAATGTGTTTTTAACCGTTCATAATAAATAAATACAAATTGAATGTAAAGAAATCAGTGTATGCAGTGAGTACATACTGTACATTGTACTCATTGCTAATGCCTACAACACATATCTAATGCCATAACACATTCAGATTCAGATTTCTTTATTCACCATATTGTACAGGTACAAATGGAATGTGATTTGACGTTTCAGTGCATGATTGATTTTTTCACAAATGGGAACAACATAATAATAATAATAATAATAATAATGATAAATAAATAAGTGCAAAACAGGACAGCACAGTGAGACAACAATAAGACAGTAAAGTGCAGTGGTAGCATAGCTAATGCCATAACACATATCTAATGCCATAACGCATAACGTCACAGTGACCAAATGCGTCCACATTTTTATAGGATTCTATCACATTTTCATAACAATAGCGAATATTACTTACCCTGCGCCATTTTCATTGAGGTTTCTTACAAATTAACGATGCTTTATGTTGACCTTTATATGCCGATTATCATTAAAATCTTAAATTGTACCATATGTCCCCCTTTAGACAACATATGTAACGCTACCAGCCCACTTTTGTTAAGATAATTAGTTTACCATTCACGGTCACTGTACTGAGGACGGTCACATTAATAGTTTACCGCTGTTCAGATCGCGTCAAAGAATAGACTCGTCTCAGTGACCTGTGACCTGTGCTAAGGGTCTTGGGAAATGTATTGTTGTAGTTTTCAACATTTTCACCTTTTAATTTTAAACCAATGCTGCCATCTACTGACAACAGAAAGTGTTGTGTATCGTCACCTTGAGAGGCACTTCCATAAACACCGTCGCCCAAAAGACATTCTAGAGATTCCCACTTTTTACTGGGAATGGGGCGTGGCCGTATTTGGTCCCAGACAATAAGAGTGGCTGCGATTGGTCTACGTTCCGTTATCTAATGCCATAAGACATAGCTAATGCCATAACACATAGCTAATGCCATAACACATAGCTAATGCCATAACACATAGCTAATGCCATAACACATAGATAATGTTATAACACATAGCTAATGCCTATAAAACATAGCTAATGCCTATAACACATAGCAGAATGATAAAAATGGACAAAAAATAAATGTCTTTTTCTGGAGCAAGTACAGAAGAATGAACCACAAGAATCTGAAATTGTCCACATGTATTAAACCTCCTGTTATCCTCAAATGTACTTTACACCTTTTATCCTTGGGGTAATTTTGACCCCAGCAGTTTAAACCTCCAGAAAATTATCATAATCAAAACGTATCCAGCTTTATGTTTCTTTGTTGACTACCTAAATAACAATTTAAATAAAACATTACCCCCACTTGAATTTAATTTAATTGAAAACCTTTATTTATCCCCGAGGGGAGATTCAGATGTCCATCACAGCATAACAGCAATTTAAAAACAGTTAATGGAAACAGTTAATACATAACATACACTTATTTAGTATGTGTTAAAAACAAGATGGACAAATACATAGGGCTAAAAAGAAGAGCTAAAATAGGGCTAAAATAGAGCTAAAAGTGGTGAATGGAAGAAAAGAAAAAGAAACAAGTCCAATCGTGATGTTAAATAATTAAATAAATTGGTTACAGTCCACAACCCAGCTCCTCCAGTCCACGGCAGTTAGCCCGTCCTGGCCCTGCCTGGTTGTGGAACCTGATTGCCACCGGCACAAAGGACTGCCCGAAGCGCTTTGTGGTATGTCGGGGGGGGGGGGGGGGGTAAGTATGTGGCTAAACGTGGACCGCATTGCAGTCAGCTCATCATGGAGGCGGTGACAGGGGTTCTCAAGGATAGCATACAGCTTCCTCCTCGTCCTCCCCTCGGCCACCACCTCCAGACTGCCCAGGTCCACTCCCACCACAGAACTTGCTTTTTTGACCAGTTTATTTATTTCGTCTGTGTTGGTGTTGCCCCAGCATACCACAGCGAAGAAGAGGGCACCAGCCACCACAGACTGGTAGAACATCTGCAGCAGTTTGCTGCAGACATTAAATGACCTGAGCCCTCTCAGGAAGAACAGTCTGCTCTGTCCCTTCCTGTAGAGAGCCTCGTGTTGTCCGTCCAGTCCAGTTTATTGTTCATGAGAACACCCAGGAATTTGTAGTTCTCCACCATTTCCACCTCCACCCCCTGGATGATGATGATGGGAGTTGGGGGCTTCCTCCTGCTCCGCCGATGGTCCACCACCATCTCCTTCGTCTTGCTGATGTTGAGCTGTAGGTGGTTTTCGTTGCTCCACTCTGTGAAGCTCTCCACCACAGCTCTGTACTCCTCCTCGTTGTCGTTGGTGATGTATCCAACGATGGAGGAGTCATCAGAAAAAGTTTTGAGATGGCAGTTCCCGGAGCTGAAGCGGAAGTCTGAGGTGTACAGGGTGAATAAAAAGGGTGCCAATACAGTTCCCTGGGGGGCGCCAGTGTTGCAGATCAGCACGTCCGAATGGCACCCCTGCAGTTTGACAGACTGTGGTCTGCCAGTGAGGTAGTTGAAGATCCAGGCCACCAAGTCGTCCTCCACCCCCATTGCTGACAGCTCCTCGGCTAGTAGTGGAGGCTGAATAGTGTTAACGGCACTGGAAAAGTCAAAGAATGTTACCCTCACTGAGCTGCCCGGCTTCTCCAGATGTAAGTAGGCCTTGTGGACCATATAGATTATGGCATCCTCCACACCGATGTTCTGCTGATACGCAAACTGCAGGGGGTCCGTAAAGCTTCTCACCTGGTTTAAGGTGCTCCAGAACCAGCCTCTCAAAGACATTCATGACCTGTGCCGTCAGAGCAACCGGCCTGTAGTCATTGAGAGTGGTGGGGCGTCCCTTCTTGGGCACCGGGACGATGAGGGATGTTTTCCACAGCAAGGGAACCTTCTTCAGTCTCAGTGAGAGGTTGAAGAGGTGTTGGAATGTGTCCTTCCCCCCTACGACTCCATTATACATCCAGAATACCTACTATGTGACAATAAAATAATATATATAAATTGCCATACATTTTTTTTTAAAGATCTTTGCTGCAAGTTTGTCACACTCTCGTTGGCCCTGTCTTGTTTGTCTGTCATCAAAGCGTGTGACACAAGATATATGGAATGTCTTTAGAGACATGGTGGCTGGAAATAGTGTCTGCAGTGTCTGTATTCCAAAGGCTTGCTGTTGCTTCTCCTTTTGATTTGTACACTCTAAGAGCAACCCAATGTAGGCTTGCAAGTGGGTCCCATCCAACTCCTTCCAACTGTCCCTATACACGTGCCTCCCCTCTAAATTCATCATCTCAATTGATGGTGTTATGAAGAGCTTGAATGCTGACTTTATGTCTTGGACATGGTTGACAATGTATCTGGTGGGGCCTGGAACCATTTTTATGATATTAGCAGCACTAAGCCTACCCCATCTGCACTAAGGGTCTCATTCTCATCAGAGGATGATGCCTCATAATCAGGGTCCTCCTCAATATTATCCTCCGTCTCGGACACATTCTATTCTATGTCACTTTCACCGTCAAAGAGTGAGAGGTAATTTTCAATTGTATATTGAGAGAGAACATGAAGAGAAACCACACAGCACCAAGATAAATGGTTTGAAAGGCTGCTATGCAAGCGTTTATATGTTTGCTCCTCCCTTATGTTGCATTTGAACAACCAGTGTTCTCGCAGGAACCATATGTCCCCATGTTGCTGGAAATTCTTGCAATGTGGGTATTATGCCCCCTTCCCTCCCCGTGTTTTATCAATGTCCTCGCGGGAACCGTATGGCCCTGCCCCCATGTTGTGGGAAATATCGAGTTCTCGTGGGTAGCCCCCCATCATGTAATGAGTGATTCTCGTCCTGCACGTATGGTATGTTAGTTTAGGGCCCTAAAGCAGAGGAACGTTTTTTAAGATTATAAATTTGCATGTGTGAAGAGTACTATATAGATAGTTATTCATATTTATTATTGTTATGTTGTAGAGGTGTGTGCATTGAAATGTCTGTAAAGTCTTGACGACATTGAAAATGAGGGTGACCTCAATTGTAATTTCAAGAATAAATAAAGGTTGATGATGATGTAATAGTCACCTCAATATCATCCTAAACAATCAAAACATTGCTATATACACAATATGTGTAGTTAAACAACAGTACAGTTAAAACAGCCTGGGGTCAAATTGACCCCAAAGAACACAGATGCGTACAAAGTCTGTACAGGACATTCAAAACATCATCATGTAAATTTTACATTTACCCATTTGTCTTCATTAAATTAGGAAAAGTCATGAAACAATAAGCCAAATTATGTCAACCATTTATTTAGATATGTTTAACATTGAATGAGGTCAAATTGACCCCAAGGATAACAGGAGGGTTAAGAGAGTACAATAATATTATATGTGTATGATACACAGCTGTCAGCCACCTAGTGAATACATGCTGTCATTCATTCATAATCCACTTGTGTAAAACTGTATTTAAAAAAAAAAACACTCAAAATCAAAACACTAAACGTTATATTCAATAATACAAGGACATTTCTAAGACTGAGATGATATGCCATTTGGAAGAATCGATACATCGGGACCAAATTATCGATAAATAAATAGGGGATATTTGTATTAGTATAAAAAAAAGAATTATATATAATTTTTTGTATTATTTAAACAACAAATGTATGTTTCTTTTGCAATTCTTTGTTGCCATCTTTAGTGTTACAGAGTTCCCCATTCAAAACTACCACAGTGATCCTTCTCATTTTATTAGTCGGTGGTCTCTGGATGTGATGGAGGAGTGCACTGCATATTTAATGCACAGTGCAGAGTTGCAATTGAATGAATTAATGAAGTTTATTTTTCGGTCTTGTTTACAGACAAATCAAACACCCGTGTGGACTTGCAAAAAGATTTTTTAAATCACAAATGTACATATTCAAGGCAAGCTCACACACAAAATCCAAAATCAACGACCGAAAAAAAGGAATAGGCTGAAGCACATGCTTATTTTTGCCTATCCTTTACAAATTCTTAAAAATAAAATATATTTTAATATAAAAAAAGAAAAACTTAAAATATGCTGCAAGATATAATTCAACTGAATTTACATGAAGACCTAGTATTTTAGTATAGTATAAAAAATATATACATACGTACATATAATCAATATATATATATTCTTTTTTACATATGCAAATAATCGATATGTGACGCCACTTATCGATATCACACAGTTATTGATAATTATCGATATATCGATAAGTGGTCTCAGCCTTAGACATTTCTTCAGCAGTAGATATTAGATTAGAACGTGTGTGTGTGGGCTCGGCTGAGTTTCTGTGTTTTGGTTTATGTTAGGTAGCGGAGAACGACGCTGCCTCCAGCCTCACTAACGGAGTTCAGACCAACACCTCAACCATCATACCAACAGTTCATGACATCACCACAGGTAGATATGTTGAGACACACACACACACACAAGTTTCAAGTTTGTTTATTATTTGTCACAACAAAATACAGAATACTTTATAATGAAATGCTTGTTTCTGTATGAGCCCCTGAGTGTGCTACATACAGTAAAAAGAAAGTATGTAACAAAAAGTCATTAAGAAGTAAGTAAAGTCAATATACATATATACAATACAGAGTAAAATGAGTAACAGTGAGGTTAGAACGCACACTGTCTTCAACTAAAGAAAGGCTCAGGCGACTAATAGTCATAACTAATGACACGAATCAAACAGTCCAATCAGTTGCATTTCCCACATTATTATTCTTCTGCAAATTAATGCACTATTAAAGCCACAATCCAGTTTCTTGGACCATCTGAAATGTGCGTGTGTTTACATACTGTATGTTTGATTTGTCGATGGAAAGTAAAAGTCCTTGTATCAAGAACTCAGTCCTTGTATCAAGAGCCCAGTCATATGCTGTCAGTCCTTGTATCAAGAGCTCAGTCAATCAATTGAAAATAATTTTTAATTAATCCTCCAATACCATATTTTTGTTACCCTTTTGTTTCCATTTTGATCGAGGATTGGGACTTGAAAGATCAAAGTATATTAATGAATGCTACTGTGATACCAGAGATCAAGTGCTCATGAATAATGTTTCCACCAAATAACTCGTTCAGCATCAACATATTTACTTTGATACAGATACCAGACTAAGTATCACAATACCGGTTCCAAAACTATACCACATAGGCAGAATCACAAACGGACAATGTAGAAAACAAGATACCGTACTTTTCGCACTATAAGCCGCACCTGACTATAAGCCGCAGCAGCTAAATTAAATGATGTGTACATATATAAGCCGCACTGGACTATAAGCTGCATGTGTTTTAATGTTTAATTACCATATGTAAGGAATGGAGCCTGCGTCTTAATTTGACTCAACACGGGAAACCTCACCCGGCCCGGACACGGAAAGGATTGACAGATTGATTGCTCTTTCTCGATTCTGTGGGTGGTGGTCCATGGCCGTTCTTATATTTAAGCATTACATCACACGCAGGAGTGGTTTGTGACCAATAAACCATGCCTAGGGGTGGTTGTTAGGCCCGAGGCGCAGCCGAGGGTCGTTAGACCCCCCTAGGCATGGTTTATTGGTCACAAATCACGACTGCACGTGGTGTAAAGCTTTTATACAACTGCCAGATTCATCCAACCTTATTTCTATACAATAAACACACATTAATCGAAGATTTATTGAAAAAACCATCCGCCAGAAAAAGTTGTTCCCACAACTCCATGTGGAAGCAGCTTGAAGTGCATCCAACCAAACTAACACATCCAACTGTGTATTATTGGAATGATTGAGAGAAGTTGCCTCATGTGGAAGCAGCTTGAAGTGCATCCAACCAACTAACACATCCAACTGTGTATTATTGGAATGATTGATTGAAAATTTTATTACCAGATGCAGAATGGGTACAATACAGTACGGCTCAATACACACAATTGTTAAGGGAATGCATAGGAAAAAAACGTTTTCTTCGCCCTATTTTTTTATTTATTTCTTTTAGCCTAAACTTAACCAGTTGGAAACCAGGGGTACAGTAATAAAATTAGCAATCAACCAATCAATCAATTCAATAGACCATGCTCACTTAAAACAGCGCTGCTTCTCTCTCAGTCTGACTCCCCCGCTGTTGCAGACAGGAGTGTGTGTGTGTGTGTGTGCGTGTGTGTGTGTGTGTGTGTGTGTCACAGTGTGTGTGTGCGTGTGTGTGTGTATGTGTGTGTGTGTGTGTGTGTGTGTGTGTGTGTGTGTGTGTGTGTATGTGTGTGTGTGTGTTTGTGGGTACGCCAGCGTCGGACAGTGAGAGAGAACGCTGCAGTCAGTAGCAAGAAGGAAGTAGAAATTTAAATCAATCAATTAATCTATCAATCAAACCGCGATTTTTCTTTTGTTCTAGATTGCCTCAAGACCCATCAATTACATCATCCAACATTGTTTAAAGGGCTAACACATTCCCCTTGACAGAATCGCTTCATATTTAGTCGTTTAGTCGCCATTAACATATCCATTTGTAAATATTATTGGCCACCTTCTTGTGATCCGGCGGAGTGATGTGATGTGGGTCGGTTGTGGGCGGGTCCTGGGCCAGCAGCGTGGATTGTTGCCAATAAAGACGTGTAAAATGACTGTTTCAGCCAATCAGAATCGAGAAATTTGCATGCCGTTGTATAATGAGCTTTAAGTTCCCACCTCTACAGAGAATGACTCCCATTGGGACACAATACTGTCGGACAAATAACAAGAATTAACTCATTTACAAGTTGTATTAAGTAAATAAGGGAACAGATAAATAACATTTCAATGCAGTAAAAAAAAGCAATATTTCGATTTTCGGGTTTTGTCCACATATAAGCCGCACCGTTATATAAGCCGCAGGGTCGAAAAATGGGGGGGAAAGTCGCGGCTTATAGTCCGAAAAGTACGGTAATCCTTTATTGATCCCCTTGGGGAAATTCGGGTGTCAAAGCAGCAGGGGGGGGTACAGGGTGGGGGATGCATAGCTTCACGGTACAAATACAATATAGTAATATAAAATATAATAATAAAGTAATATAAAATAGTAATATAAAAGTACAAACACAAGATAGTCCAGTGGTGAGAGTCCATTGTGGACTCCATTTTGGTATGAGTCTCTAGTGCAAAGAATCAAGACAGTCGGTGATGTGAGTCTCCAGTTCTCAAGTCCCGAGTTGTGACAGCGACAGCTCTGGCAGCAGAACCACACACCAAAATACCTTGGTGTGTATTCAACTGACACTGTTGACATGCCCACCACCAGGGGCGGACCTAGCACATTTGGCACCCTAGGCGAGCTTCACCCCCCCCCCCCAAAATCAAAACATCTTAACAGTTATACAGTAAAGTACTGCACCTTTATTTATTACAAGCAAGAACAAGAGCTAAGAATAAATGTAAAGTGCACACTAAAGAATTAAAACAAATAAACAACTTAGTTAACACATTCGGGGCCAGACCCGAGATATCCCGGGTTAATTCGCCATGCGCTGGGCGCCAAACCCGAGATAGCTCGGGTTTGAATCGTTATTTCTTTTATTCGCTATTGCCATTCATAATTCATCGGGGCAGCCTGTGCAGGCTGTTCTGAGTGTGTCTGAGATCGCAGACGGCAAATACCGCCACCTAACGCCTTGCGGCCGCTATTGCACTCCATTTGAAACTATGTAGTTTGTTTTCTGGGCTGAGCCGTGCGGGCGGGGCCAAAATTCTCCGGCAAGACGAGCGCTTACAACGATGCATCAACTAGGCTGCCCCCCCCCCCTCGTTCATATGCAATGCCGGATAACGTGGGACGGATTACCGCGACCAGTACTTGGAATGGCGATCAGATAATTGGAATATTTTTTTTGCATTACATCAGAGACAAGGTAAGGACAGTATATATCCAATCTTCGTTGATCTGATATTTTTTTTCTCCCACGATCGAAGCTGTCTGTGTGAATGTGTGTGTGCTGTTTCCCGTTGGTCACATCACAGCACGATAATCTAGCGTTGATTTCAGGAATATTCGATAATCAGGCGAAAAATGACCGTGATAACTGGATTTCACTAAAGGGCTGTTTTCGCGTCTTTCCCTGGGATTACTCAGAATCACCCAAACTATACTCATATTCACCACGGTATAAAACGGAAATGTACAGATGAAAAAATGATCTGTTTTTTGCATGTTGACTGGAAGAAACTCACTGACAATCGACAACGTTATTAGATCCATAGCTATAATATTTGATATCGTTTTCAGCACTGCAAACACGGCATTCTCCTCATTGAACAAAGCGCTGGCACGCAACGTCCCAATGCCCATAGCGCCCCCCTGGCGTCCAATGTGTTAACTCATTCAGCGCCAATCATGAGTATTGTAACTGAGGGGTACAATTCCCTGACTGTATTGATAAGTATGGTATCATTAAACCACTACCGTCTTATGTACATTCCTACTGGCCATACAGTACACAGGTATCTAATGATGAACACTTCCCCACAATGACTCGGTTCCACACAAAGCTGTATTTAAGTATTTATTAGCAGCAAAAGGTACATAATATACTTTACTTTACTTCACTTTGGATGCGCTTATAAGGCAAAGGAATGTGCGTAGGCAAATCAATAACGAATGTCCATTCTCATATTACGCAGGAGATAATCATACAACCTGAATCTCAGGGAATTATATCTATGGTACACTAGTAATATAGCGGGAGATACTGGTAGGGTCCCCCCGGTTGTAAGCCAGCAAGGGTAGAGGATTTGTCGGTAGTAGAGTCTGGGTCAACGATGATAAGGAGACTCCAAGTACAGGAGACGGTGCAATAAGATCTTGATCCACAGACGAATACAGCTGTTCTCCGTAGCATGTAGCTCCACATGGAAGAAAGCTAGCCGGCCTCAGACTTCTGAGAGGCAGACTCGACGTGGCTCCTCACAGGTTAAATCCCACACACTTGTGGGTGTCGGCGATTCTCCGCTCCATTAATTACAGGACCAAAAGCAAATATAATCCAGCCGAAAAGGGCTATGCAGTCGTCGGTAGGTTATCCAGTGTACATAATCCACACGGTCCTCGTCTAGGGCCCCTCGGGTGAAAGCGCCATGATAAGCAGCCCAGCCTGGATAAGCACTCTAGCTGATACGAGGAAACGTTGGTGATGCTGGTCACTGTAGAACTTTAGCCGCACGATACACTATACACAAATAGACTATTACTGACTTAATAGAATAGGTCGAACTCGACGGTACAGCGTTAAACTCTGACACTTCAGTTATTAATTCGCACGCGGTCTCAATGCTCTATTTGGGGCCAAACAGGCCATACTTCACCGCACGTCGTATCGTGGGTGAGGCTTCAACTTTAGTTACTAAGTGCTTCTGTATTCACCTGCGCCGTATTTATACGCTTAGATGAATAAACTAGTACCAGCTTTATTCCTGTCTCATATCCTTGCGCAGTACCGTTCATGTCCAGGCATGTCCCCGGCGGTGACTTTGAACCTGACTTTGGAGGCATGGCCTTGGCGCCTGTGGACCGCTGTCCAATAGGAGAATGAAATATTATGGTCTGTACTAGGCTAAAGGGATATTCCGTGTATATGTACAAGGAATATACAAGGGATATCAAACGATATACAAATATTATGCAATATATATCAATCAATAAATATATATATTCGGTTTAATCTGATCCTTCGTAACAAGTATAGTCGGGTTAACTCGCCATCGCTTGAGCGCCAATCACGAGTATAGTCGGGTTTTGGTCGTTATTTCTTTTATTAGCGATATCCATTCATTTTCATCCATCCAGCCTGATGTTATCGTTGGGAATGGGTCTGAGCTTGCAAAAGGGCAAATACCGCCCCCTACACCTTCCGGCTGGTATTGCACTCCACTGGGAATGGTATATATTTCTTTCTGGGACGATCCAAGCCATGCAGGCGTGGTTTAAATAATCAGGCGAGGTAACCTGATATATCTGCGATGCTGCCCCCCCCCCCCCCCCCCCCCCCTCATATGCAATGCTGTTGAACGTGGCACGGACCTCCGCGCCCAGTACTTCAAATGGCGATCAGATAATTGGATTCTTTCTTTTGCATTACATCAGATATGTATTTCTACCCGATCGATTCTGTTTGTGTATGTGTGGCTGTTTTCAGTGGGTGGGGGGGCGCGCTACGAGGGCCATTTCATGTATGCACGAGGAAGGACGATAATGATGATCTAGTGTTGATTTCAGGAAGATTCGATAATCAGCCGAAAAATTACGTGTTTTGTAGGGCTGTCTGAAAATACTTCGAAGCTTCGTTCGATGGGCATGGGATTCAAATATGGGAAAGAAATGCGATTATAAAAATAAAAAAAAACATGATTTTTTTTTTTTTTTTTTTTTTATCAAAATCAACTCTGCCTCTCTTTGTTAACTACAACAAGCAATGCTGTTTGTTATTTAAGATGAGGTCGGACTCTGCACTGACAGATTTGTGTTCATTGTGCTGCTTTTATAAAGCCTCAAATGACGGCTTACAATATTTCATGAAAGCAAAGTGTTTTGTTTGTCTAAGATTTAAAACGGTTTAAACTTTACAGCACTGACAAAGTTGAACAAAGTGCTGTACAAGTCCCACAACATAAAAAAAAAGTTACAAAAAAAAGAAATTATAATATATATATATATTTTTTTATCTCGAAGCTTCGAATTAAAATCGAATCTAGGCCCCGAAGCTTTGAATTCCAAAAATAAATTCGAAGGTCAGCCCTAGTGTTTTGGCTATTACCGCGTCTTTCTCTGGAATTACTAGAAATCACCAAAACTATACTTGTATTCAAAATGGTATAAAGCGGAAATGTACAGATGAAAAAACAATCCGTTTTGTACATGTTGACTGCAAGCAACTCATTGATAAGCGACGGGTGTATTAGACCCATAGCCATAATTTAATATATATTTTAAGCACTCGCAAATAAGTAATATCATACATTGGATAAAGCACTGGCACTAAAGGGTCACAGCGGCCTCTGCTGTTGGCGCCGGAAGTGTTAACAAATAATAATAATAATAATAATAATAATAATAATAATAATAATAATAATAATGATAATGATAATGATAATGATAATGATAATGATAATGATAATAATAATAATAATAATAATAACAATAACAAACAATAAAATAATGTGCAAATTTGCTTTAAAAGAAAATTAACACATTCGGGGCCATTGGGATTAGACGGGCCCACTCTGGGAGGCCAGCTTTTCATTACAACGTTTCACTGTGCGTGAGGTTGTTTGTAGAGCTAAATCTATATTTTATATTATTGCTATGTGTCCATTGTCATTGTCAATTGACAGTATAAACCTTCCCTTCAATATGCCATAAAGAAATAATTTTTTCATCAATATTTTCCCATTTTATAGCGTCGTGAATATGAACGTTGTATCGGAATGGTCTGGTATAATTCCTGCAACGCTAGTTATAGAGCGCTAAGCTAATAATGTTAAATCGATTGGCTTTCGGCCCTACACAAGCTAGAGTTAAAAATCAAAATGCATATGATCGGTATCATGTTCCACCATGAATGCATGAAAGGGGGGGGAAGTCTTTTCTGATTATTGATTACCAATAACGGCATTCGTTATTGCAACAAGATACGCGGATGGCTATGAGAACAAGGCCCGATCAGGCTGAAATTGATGTCAAATCGCTCTTACCTGTGGCCGGTTGGATTCCGAAAAGAATTTCCCAGTTATTTGATCGCCATCTGGTAGATCGATATGTCCATTGGCTGATGCTATATTCCTTTACTGCATACTGAATTCGGCGTCGCAAAAAGTATTCCAGGCGATCTGGTGAAGCCATAGCTTCAGGCTAACAGAAAAGCTAACCCGGAGCGGAAAAAAAAGTGACACCCGGTCTGCAACAGGGGAAACTGCATTCTTGAGACAGCGCAAATCCCAGGATCTGGCCGGTACTGCACTTTCGGAGTCCCAATATGCCTTTTCCAGCCAAAATACAGCTCCGTGACAACATCCGGGATATTAAAATAGAATAAAAGCAAAAACGAGTTTAACACGTACGTGGTTGGCCTTCAAAGGTTGGCTCCCAAACACGTATATATACGTGGTTGGCCCCGAACAAGTTAAGAAATGTAAAGTGCATTAAAACAAACAACTTAGCTAACAAACAATAATAATAATAACAATAACAAACAATAAAATAATGTGCAAATTTGCTTTAAAAGAAAATGTATTGTAAAATATGTTACACATGTCAAATAATCTAAATATAATATGCTAAATAAACAAACAAATAAATAAAATGTTCAAATTCACTTTGTCTCAAGAACTATTTACATTCCACTCCCTATCATCACACTTCAAGGTTGGCCTGTAGCTCCTACTAGTTTCCATTTACAGATGAGCAGCTTGCTGTTCTGACGTTCCTTCAGGTGGTTCTAGGTCTATAAATATAGAAAGAACACACAACAGCAAATATATTGACTGGATTTCACATTAAATTATTTATCATCAGGAACATCTATTGACACATTGCACTCACCTGAGGAAGCCGGCACAGCTGAGGTGCATGGCTGTTCCTTGTCAACTGATGCAGCAGGTGGTCCCAGATATTTTAAAAGTGAATCTAAAATGATATAACAATGTGTATTATCAACATTGACTAATTTCCATTTGTTAAATGTAGCTATTATTTAGTTAGTAAGCATTTGGACAGCCTGACATACTTTTTTCATTCCAAGATAGGCATAGCTCTTGATTAGTTGAATCAGGTCTGGCTAGCTAACGTTTGCTTGGCTAACTAGCAAGATTACATGATCCATTCGTTAATGTTGACATTGACAATACAATAAAAATTGCATACCTTTTACCTTGGCACGTTTCTCTTCTTCTTTTTTTATACTGCGCCCCGGATGGCTTTTTCCTCTTCATAGTTCTCTAACGTTAGTCTTTCTTTCCTCAGGGCTCAATTTTATAAACACTTAACCGATACCCATCAATGCACAGCGCTCTAGCATGTTCTGACTGTGAACACCTAAAGCCAAGGCTCGTAAAGACCGACCGACCGTTTTTGGCTCATTTTCCCTTATGTTAGAATTTTTTTTATGTACAAATAATGGTTGCAGATATAGAGGGGGGCGCCAAAACTGTGCAAAAAAAATAAAAGAAATAATATATATATATCTTTTTGTTGCTCCCCTCTGTAGGAAGCTCTGCCCCTGAAAGCGTGCACTCTCACACACACATACACACTGCTCTGGTCACACATCCACTCAACTCATAGAAAATACGGCATCAGGCTATTATTCTAAAAGTATCAAACTATCAATACTAATAAAATGGAGTATTGGACCGTTTTTAACGGCTGGGGAAATACTTTTCTAGTATTGCATGAAGATATTTAAGGATGAATTTAACTTAAAATAATCGTAATCGACTATGACCCTAATTAGTGAACTAGTGAAGGGCAGTCCTACAACACACTAATGCATGGTACCTACTCAACTACTCTACTCGCTTTTGGTACTTGGTACTTCGTTAGTTTTCCACTGCAGTTAGTACCCGCCGTCAGTATAGCTGGTCGTCATAGCGAGGGCGCCATGATGTCAACTTCAATGCGACACACATACATGCACGTATCGAAGCTAGCTATAAAGCTATGAAGATACCTTCAGTGTATTCTGCATCATTTATTGATTAAACAAAACCAACAGCAACACAATTGCTATGAAGATACCTTCACAGTGTATTCTGCGTAATTTTTTGATGAAACAAAACCAACATCAACACCAAGAACAAAGAGTTTAGTCTCACAAAAAGATAGCAAATTTTGTTAGCTATGTGTAGTTGGCTAATAAGTCACTGGTATCATAGAATAGAATATAATTACTTTAATCATCCCGATTTGTAGTGTAAAATTTCCCCCGGGATGATTAAAGTATTTCTATTCTATGATACCAGTGCCTTATTAGCTAACTACACGTAAGCTAACAGAATTAGCAATCTTTTGTACGCTAGCCACAATGCTAACTATTATAATGGTAAATCCCAGTCACATTAGCACGTAAGCTAACAAAATTTGTGATCTTTTTGTGAGACTAAACTCTTTGTTCTTGGTGGTAAATTGTGCTGATGTTGGTTTTGTTTCATCAATAAATTATGTATCCTTTTTTGTTTATTGCACTTTGTTCTTGCTGCAAACAAATAATGAATGCTAATGTTTAGTAGTCGCAAGGCTATTTAAAGATGGCGGGTTTAGTGTTTTGTGCAGGACATCCCCGTGTAGCGCAATGATAACGTAGTGACGATTCTCTCTTCTGACCAATCAGTGGTCTGCAGTGTTTCACGTAACTTTTTTCGTATCACTTCTACCCGCTTGGAACCTCGAAAAAGCAGGTACTAAAAAAGTACCCGGTACCAGGTACTATCCGCAAATTTTGGCAGTCGAGTTGAGTAGGTGCCATGCAGTGGAAAAGAGGCTACTGTTATTAGCTATTGTTTGGGGAAACCAAAAGGGATTCCTCCTTGTTTTATTTATTTATGTACTGTATTATACTGCTAATTTGCAGGTAGAATCAACCTTTTTATTTAGTATTATCATTATTATTTTATTTATATAAAAA
>NC_140180.1:64735815-64750815 GCF_963971535.1 Notolepis coatsorum
CCCCTTTCTTTGACAGGCCTACAATTTTCAAGCCACTACCAGTACCGTAATTCCTCTAATAGTAACCGGTATTCAATTAAAAACCGGGTCTCTATTAATGACCGGGTGCGCTGTTGAGCTAAGCAATTATAAGCCGGCCTCCTAATACAAGCCGGGTTTCATGTATATGCTGGCCTGGCTGTGCAGTAAATACCATATAATGGTATGGTGTTAATGTTTACCAAGAGAGTAAGCCTACCTCAGAATTGTATAAAACGAAGTTATTATTATTATTATTATTTATTATTTATTATTATTATTATTATTATTATTATTATTATTATTATTATTATTATTATTATTATTATTATTATTATTATTATTATTATTATTATTATTATTATTATTATACCAGTATTGTGATTGCACTATTTTACTTTATTTGACCACCTGTAATTGCACTGTTTACTACCGTATTTCATACAGTACTTGGTTTCAATAAATGAACCCAGTACATTTTACTGGGTTCAAACTGACACAAAATGTTGATTTATTCATTATGATCTGTTTGAAAATTAGAAATATAGGCCTCTCTCTTATACATGCCTCCTCCTAATACAAGCCTGGTATCAGCTACAGTTGAAACAAATACAAGCCGGGGTTACTATTAGAGGAATTACGGTAATTATATTAACACATACTAGATCTGAACAATTTGGAAAAAATATCTAACTGAAATTATTTTCACCGATATTGCAAAATATTAGCAAATTTTTGCATCATTATTCTCATCTTCTTTGAAAAACACATTAACCTGTTAAACCCTAGCCATATTTTCTGAAATTTCGTGTAAAAGTACATACCCAAGTAAATAATAATAATAATTGCTCCACAACTACAAGGTCCATTTGCATGTTCTTGGTATCTAGGGACATATATGGACCTCAGGGAATGTATTCCCAGTGTCAAATATATGGTGTCTGTTACTATGCTTGAGTAAATTGTAATGCACCAAAGGAGAATATAAACTGAGCTCATTCAGCACCTTCTTGAGACCAAGTATAGTAAAAAGCTAAGCAAATGAACAAAGGGCAGATCATTTACAGGGTTTTTTGTAGATACAGTACAGAATTTTGCCATCCGGACACATGCAATATGAAATATGAATATGGAATATAGAATATCAGGTCTATACATGGTTTTATATGGTCAAGTGATATGTCTTTTTAAAGGCCCAGATCTCCTCTGTCGAATCCCAGTGTTAAATCTGGCACCCGGTAGAGGGCAGCAAAGACTGTGAATGAATTCTACTCTAAGTACAGTTACAAAAATTACCGGATTGAGTCACGTCTTTTTCCTGGCAATAACGTTGAGGTTTGTTCGACCTGTGAGATATAAACACGACATTCCAGTCAATGCTTGTAAGAAAATAATTGTGTTACTTCCGTTGTCTGCGGCTGGTGTGAGCTGGGTAGTAGTGTAGTTTTATGATATCTAGAAGTCCATCGAATGCCCTGGGTCTCCTCTTTCTTTTGACTACAACGATTTCATGAGTGCTTCCTGTTCTCGCATATAAATTCTCCGATTTCCGATGCAAAATCTCACACATGAGACCCAAAATTATTGGTTTTGCAGAGGCTTTTCTCAGAAATTGCAACGCAATTTGCTAAATTGTCTGTGTTTTATTATGGGAAATGTGGGAAGTAGTGAGAATTTTTATTTTGGCAATATATTTTTAGAATCACCTTGTGTCAAGAATTATGTAGGCTACACACAAGCAGGTCTACCTGTAACCCCCTCTGTCTAGTACCTCCCATTCACACACACACACACACCTGCCCCCTCCTCTCTCACCCTTCCTACCTCACACACACACACCTGCCCCCTCCTCTCTCACTCTTCCTACCTCACACAAAAACACCTGCCCCTCCTCTCTCACCCTTCCTACCTCTCACACACATGCAAGCCTGTCCTCTCTTTCTGTCCCTCTCCCATTCACAATCTCTTTTCCATGACATGACTGTTGACATCATGACAAATCAAGTCAAGCACTCACGGTCCCTCCCACCAACTTCAAAGAGGTTTCCATATTTAGTCTGTGTAGTGTAGTCATTTCAGTCCATGTATCTCGTGGTTGAAAAGTGACTGTCAAATAGATTTGCGCTAATCAAGAATGAACCGTCAAACGCAAATCGGAGTCCATTAAAAATATGTTAATGTAGGTTACAGCTCGAAGGGCATTTTCCCTTTTATATCATGGATGATAATAAAAAAAAAAGATATAAAAAGAATAAGGAGCATGTTTCCATGTGTTTTGCATTCAACATTAACCTCTTAACTGGGGTTAAAAGGATGATTTGCCCACCGGCGCGACACAGCACTTTGCGAGCATCTAGCGGCTCGGGTCTGCATTTTTTATAAAACATATAATATATAGAATTAAAGCCCAATTTGTTGCCGTTCGAATGCCACCTCATCCGTTCAGCGGTTCTCGAGTTATATGCCGATATGTCAGGCGTGCGACTTTGTACACGCAAGCCTCAGATTACCACCCCTGACTCCCGAGGCTCGGGAACTGTCAATCATTCACAGATTGCAAGAATGATTGGACAGGGTTGTAGCCAATGAGTGTAGATTTCCAATGATACTCCGACTGGGGTTGTGTGAATCAGGGATCTAGGTGAAAATTTACGAGGGAAAACAGGAAAGGAAAAACACACAGAATGCTTTGCCGTCAATGAGGAAATGGATTACTGGAGAACTTTCTCTTTGTACACAGTTTACCAAAATCGCTCTAAATCATCCATTTCTGAATGGATTTTTATGAAATTTGGACCTGTACTACATAAGACTTCAGGCTATGGACAATTACAAGTACAACTCAAGTTTAGCCCTATGTTACTCTATTTCATTAGCACTAAAAGTGATTTTTCTTTATTGTGTAAGATACTTCAGAATGTTATCTTTCAAAAGATACAGTGGGGGAAATAAGTATTGAACACATCAACATTTTGTCCAGTAAATGTATTTCCAATGAGCGTATTCAAGCGAAATTTGCACCAGACTTTGGTATTAACAAAAAAAAAATCCAGACAAGAAATCTAAACATTAAAGTCCATATGTGTAATAAAGTGGAATGAAACAAGAAAAAAGTATTGGACGAACTAAGAAAAAGCAGTACACCACAGCAAGGAAAGGCAAGGAACTAGTTGAAAACCAAAACTAATTAGAAGGCAACTCTACCTCCTATCTGTGCTAATGTCAACTGGGTTAGAATATATTGATGGGTTATAAAAGTTTTTTTTATACCAAGGTGCCATACTAGAAACATCTAATGATGGGTAAAAGCAAAGAGCTCTCAAGACCTTCACAAACAGATTGTTGCAAATCATGAAAATAGAATTGGCTAAAGACGTATTTCACAACTTCTGAATCTTCCAGTAAGCACCATTAGGGGCATTATCCATGAGTGGAAGCAACATCACTCCATCATCAACCGGCCACGCACAGGTGCTCCTCGCAACATTTCTGATCAGGGAGTCAGAAGGATACTTAGAAGAGTAGACAGAGAGCCATGGACCACTAGGAAAGAGCTCCAGAAAGACTTTGAGACAGCAGGTACAACTGTGACAGAAAGGACAATAGGCAATGCACTCCACCGCCATGGCCTCTGTGCAAGCTCAGCCCGCAAGACTCCACTACTGAAAAAAAGACATGTTGAACCTTGTTTAAAGTTTGCCAAACAACATTTGGACAAGCCAGTGAACTACTGGGAACATGTACTCTGGTCAGATGAGACCAAAATTAAACTTTTTGGCTGTCACACAACACACCATGTTTGGAGGAGAAATGGCAGTGCACATTACCCGAATAATACTATACCAACAGTGAAGTTTGGAGGTGGGAGTATCATGGCGTGGGGCTGTTTCTCCTCTTGTGGTACTGGCAGACTTCATATCATTGAAGGAACAATGAATGGAGCCATGTACAGAGAGATTTGTGAGATGAACCTGCTGCCATTCACCAGGATGCTGAGGATGAGACGTGGCTGGAACTTCCAGCAGGACAATGATCCAAAGTGTTGCAAAGGGTCAGATTAAACTGAATATATATATTTATTGTTTTGATATACCTTGTATATTGTTTGTATATATATACACGGAATATCCCTTTACCTGCATACAAACCAGAGTAATATTCGCTCTCCTATTGGACAGCGACCCCAGGCGCCAACGACCAAGCCCCCAACGGCAAGTTCAAAGGCAACTCCGGGCATGTCGGTACATGCCCAGAGTCTGCGTAGTAATACGAGACAAGAACTGAGGTTGGCACTAGATATTCACCTTACGGATAAATACGGCGCAGGTGTAAACAGCAGTAGTCTTACCAAAACCTTAATGCCTTCACCACGAGTCAACGTGCAGTGAAGTGAGCAACCTTGCATCTAAATAGAGCATTGAGAACCGCGTGCGAATAGAATGTTAAAGTGTCAGAGTTTAACGCAGTAACGTTGAGTTCGACTTAATCTAATGTGAAGTAATAGTCGATCATTTATAGTGTATCGTGCGGCTACAGTTCTTCAGTGACCAGCATTACCACCGGTTCGTCGTGTATTTAGCTGGTGCACTTATCCAGGCTGTGCGGCCTAAATCCGTGCCCACACCCGAGGAGTCCTAGGCGAGAACCGTTGGATATGTACACAGGAGAATCTACACCGGCGATTGCAGAACCATTTCTGGTTGGATTATATTGCTTTGGGACCGTGACCACCGGAGAAGAGCACCGTTGATTCCACTGTCGTTTGGGATTTAACCTCGTGAGGATCACCACTCGGGCCCGCCTCTTGGAAGGGGCTGGCTAGCTGTCGTCAATGCTATCGAGCATATTGGATTACAACTGTTGCTTTGTCTGCTGATCAAGGGAGTACATGCACCGGCTCCTGTATCTGGAGCCTCGTTATTCCTCGTTGACCCAGACTTTGTACCCGAACATTCCTCTACCCTTTCCGGCCTTACACCCCGGAGGGAACCCCCCAGTGTCTCCAGATGGTACCGGTGTGGCCCATATAATTGCTATACCACAGGTGGCGTCAGCTTAGACCCATCATAGTATTCCTACTATTCTCATTGACTTATGCTCTTGACTGACTTTACGTATGTTCTTCGCCATACAAGCGCGAGCCTAATTCTCAATCTGTAACCTAACGTTGCTTAATAATAATAAATAACCCTCCAATAGAACTTTATGTGTCAATGCCGTATTCTTGTGTGGGTGTTCATCATATATATTCATGTACTGTATGGCCAGTAATTAAAGTACATAACTAGTAGTGGTTTAATATATCACAATCTTTAATACAGTCAGGGTATTGTAACCCCTCAGTTACACAAAGCATACAGCAAAGGAAACTCCCGATTGGTTTCCAAGAAGAAAATCAACTCGTTGTAATGGCCCAGTCAATCACCTGACTTAAACCCAATTGAACATCTGTGGAAGAATCTGAAGATCCAGATTCACAAGAGGGCCCCCCGCAATCTTCAAGATTTAAAGACAATCTGTGTAGAGGAATGGGCCAAAATCACACCTGAATACTGCGGGTGATTAGTTACATCATACAGAAAGCGTCCTTGAAGCTGTCATGTCATGAGCTGTCATCCTCAATTAATATCGCCGCGAGGGGGGGGGGCAATAATCCCACAGGACAAAGAATTGTGAAATTGTGTCCCACGAGGACATCTACCCCGTGAATATTTCCGTGCGGATCGGAATATGCGCGTCGGAGCGCGCGCAAAATCGGCGAGGTCGCACCGCAACCTTTTCCCGACGTTTTCGCTGATGGAAATGCATTGGGAAATCATGCCCCCCACCGAATTCTACCCCCGGGAGAAATCTTGCGTCGATCCGCGCACGGGCGCACGTGCAAAATCACCTAAATCATTCCACGTCGCGCAAAACTTTTTTTCCAACATTTTCGCTGATGGAAGGGCATTTGGAAGTTGTAGAACCGACCAAGATCTACCCCGTGCATATTTCAGCGGGGATCGGAATACGGGCGCGGGCGTGGGATTTCGCACAAAATTGCAGTTGCCCCCCTTTGGCTACCAAGAGTCATAGTTACTCCTGCCATTTACCCGCGCTCTATTGCCTGCCTGTGGAGGTCAGGAAACCTTGACCTTTGACCCCCCCCCCTCCCATTTGGTGTTGGATGTTATTTTAGCACACACCACACTACTGCCATTTTGGATTAGATGTTATTTTAGGTGTTTCTGTTCAAATAAAATCGTATGTCCAAACAAATGCATGCAGTTACATTGTCCAATTACTAGGGATGCCCCGATCGATCGGCCAGCGATCGGTATCGGCCGATATTCAGTATAAATATGAGATCGGTGAATTCCGATAATGCTTTATTTTCGCCGATCGTGAAAACCGATCGATGACACGCGCGAAAATCATGATCCAATTCTCAGCGGAGTTCTCACTCGCTCTTCTCTCTCTCTCTCGCACACAGCTGCAGCTGCTGCAGCGCACTGCCCCTCCCCCTCCCAGACCCATGTCAACATGCTCCGGCATAGTCGAGTGCATGAGACCTCCGTGAGCTAACGTTAGCTACCTAGCTAACGTTACTGTTTAAACAAAATGACTGAGTCAACTATTCACTTTAGTTTAATACATGAGGCATTGTCTAACGTTATCTAGCTGGCTAGCTACTGATAGCTCCTGATATCAACGTCTGATATCATCATTTTGGTTTTGCAGTAGTTGGCTAGTGTTGGCTAACTAGCTATCGTTCCGTGAGCTAACATTAGCTACCTAGCTAACGTTACTGTTTAAACAAAATGACCAAGTCAACTATTCACTTTAGTTTAATACATGAGGCATTGTCTAACGTTATCTAGCTGGCTAGCAGTAGCTACAGATAGCTCCTGATATCAATGTCTTAGAACATCATTCGTTTTTGCAGCTGTTGGCTAATTAGCTATCGTGCTTCATAGCCTTAACTGAACACTGAGAACATCTTATAAGTTTCAGGTCATAGGAAAAGACTTTGACTATAATGGTCAGAAGTAAATTAACTTAGATACTGTTATGCTTAACACCCAGTACTATTCACTTTACTTCATTTCTAAGATTAGATTAGATCATCTAGACCCGACTTTGAGAATGCCTGTGTTAGACCTACAGTATAATACTGCCAGCTGCTATATGAAAACCAAAAACGATCGGTATAGGCTAGGGCTGCACGATTAATCGGTTTTTAATCGAAATCGCGATTTGGAATGATGCAATTATCAAATCGGGGGAAAAAAATCGTTTTTTTTTTTTTTTTTTTTTTAACGAGGAAGTCCCATTGAGATACAAAGAAAACATTTTCAGGCTCGGTGTCCCGAAAAGACCCACCGCGTAGGCCAGATGCAAGCCGCATTTGACAAGAAACCATTGTGGGGCTGCTTATTTTTTTTTTAATTATAATCGCAAATGTAATCGCAATCGCAATATCTGTCAGAAAAATCGCAATTAGATTATTTCCCAAAATCGTGCAGCCCTAGTATAGGCAGTGTATCGGCCGATATGACTCATAGACGATCGTGATCGGTATCGGTGGCAAAAAACGTGATCGGGGCATCCCTACCAATTACCTATATTTATTACTTTTTGGGTGAGGGTGCGAGTGCTGGGATTTTTGGCTGGTAAATGCTGAGTGGTTAGTGAATTTGGAAAACCACTAACCACAGTGGCTGGTGAGCCAAAAAGTGAATGTCAAGCCCTGGTTGACACTCGAGAATCTGAATAATAACTGGAACTAGCTTGTTGTTTGTTGTCATCAGCTAGAAAGCTAATGTTATGCTAGGCATCATGGTTGCTAGTGTTTCCTATGTTCCCACATGGTAGTAGAGGTTTCGTCCGAAAACCCCATGGTTTGCGATTAGCTTCCAAACTCTCTCGAGCTCAACACCGTTACTCCGGCATGGGGTTGCTGTGGAGTGACGAACCCTCATACCGAAATTAAACGCATAATATAGATTATCGATTGCAGTTTATTCGCGATACACGCTATATAAAAAAATCCAACTGAATACGATCCTAAACGTTATGACTCATCATGCGCGGATGAAAGGGGGGGGGGGGTCGTTTATAATTCTGTGATCGTCAGTAAATGCTTTATGTAGTATGGGTGATATATTGATCAGAGCGGTTTGCATTGAAAAGAATAAACCATCAAGCTGAAAGTAACGTTACTGTCCTCTTACCGTTCGCCGATGAGACTGGAGGAAAAAGATCCCACTTATTTGACGTCGATTGACTAGATCCATTTCCGGTTTGTATGGCGCAATAAACGCCCAAATCATATCGATTATTGAGTTATGGCAGCAATCCATATACACGGATGTGTGTCTAGAGTCCCGCAACAATATGTGACTGCCGGACGGAATTCCCAGATCCATTTCCGGTAGTAACTCGCCCGATCATCCACCAGGCGGCGGTATTGAAGCGTTGCACGGTTGTGCCGAGTCCCACTGTCTCAGCCGAGGCTGGGTGAGGGAATTATGAATATCATGGCGAAAAAATGAAATATGATCTCAATAACGTCGTACGCCGTGGATTGGCGGAATTCGCATGGTCAGCAAACCCGTCGTAAGCCGTTTATGGCGGTGGATGTGTTAATGAACAGTACACATCCAAACAATCAAAATAAGTAAACATTTTGTGCTAATTATGCAGTTCATTTAAAACTGGAAATGGCTCTAGTGCTTTTCAACCTTTTATGTGCCAGGAACAGCCACTCTGCAACTAGCCAGGGCAATTCTAAACAGCTTCCACACCACAGTGGCTGATTACGCTCCAGTAGGACTCAATATTCCGATTGCCATAATTATACTGTCCCTTCACTCAGCAGGCATTAAAGCGTTCCGTCTTGAGATGGATTTCCGTCAATTTGATTATATTTATATAATATTTTGATTTATAAAAAGAATTAAAAAAATTTAAATATTTTTTTTTTATCCACTTTTTCTCCCATTTTTCTATATTTTCTCCCATCCCAATTTCGTATTATCGAATTCAACCCTCCCCTGTCACGAACGCTGTTTCTTGCCTCCCACAAGCCGGCTGCAATGTGGACTAAGTCATACATAGCACAAGTCCCCTCCGGTACTTGAGGTAACAGCAGTCGCATCTTTTCACCTGCGCAGCTCGATCTCTCAGTGGCGAGGAGTAACGCGTGGGAGGCTCACGCTGCCCCCGACACTTCCTGATTCTACTGCGCAGGCGCACCAACCGACCTGTAGGAGTCGCTGTCCACAACGCCCAATCCCCACCCATCAGTTTCCCACCCCCTAATACGGCCAATGTGTATTAGTACGGACGACCAGCTAAACTGAAAGCAATGTGGAGCGCTGGGATCGAACAGGTGATCCCAGCGTCTCCGCATTCGTGGCGAGCGCCTTGCCCACTACGCCACGTAGCCGCCCAAAAATTTAAATATTTTAAACTTTTTTTTTTTTTTTTTTTTTTGCCAATAGGTATGTATCAGTAGTATTGGCAGTGGTAGTAGTCGTAATAGTAATCCAGTCTATTTTTTTATTTTCTAAAAAATAAACTAGTTCAACACAGGTAACCACTTTTGCTTAATAGCTCTGATAGCTTTGATAGTTCAAATGTATGCTCTAGTGTCTAGTCGATTTTGTGTTTTGAGCACAACGTTCATCATAGATCTAGCCTCTTAATTTTGCTCTCAAAGTGCACCAGATTGATGCATTTAACTTTAAAACTTGGAGAAAAAAAAGGGGGCCCGAGGTTCACCCACCACCACAGTCTCACTAAATCCTGTGGGAAACACTGAGGATTGTATATCAAAGCAGGGTAGCCGGACCAGCACTCACAGGTTCAATGTTTTTTAATGGCAGCCTGAATAAAAAGCAGACATGTTTCGGACAATGTCCTTCTTCAGTGGTATGGCTAGCACTGGAAATACATTCAAGGTGATGGTTAAATACACCTGGCAGGTAATTGGCACGGCAGGAAATGACATCACAACACAGGTGTGCCTGTGCAATATGACCAAATGAATGACCTATCAAAATAGAGTCCAATCATAATTTATACATATATATAGATATATCTATATCTAACACCAATCTATATTATAAACAATACAAAACAAAACATAACAAAATTACCAGAAACTTGATAACATATAACATGCCCATTAATTTATAGGGCTGATTGAGCCACTTTACGTAATTAATTAATTAGTTTCAAATGATCCATTGGGCATCTTTGTGAAGCATGCCTCTAGTTTGGCAACAAACAACAACTTTAATCAGACCAGAAATAACAATGTAGGAGTAAGGAGGTTAAAGGAAACAGGTTAACACGTTCTCTTCATTCATTCCTCTAGGTTCGATGCAATTGAACAGGTGGATATAATAACATTCACGTTGCAACAGCAGCTTGTGTCTGTCTCCACCTCGTGCTGGCCTGAGTACTAACTCTAGTCCCATATATTTGAGATTGTTGACGGTATGTTTACACTTAGAGAAATGTCGAGCTACCGACGATTTGACATCTGAATTTCTCACAGCACATTTGTGTTCACTTATTCTTGATTTAAAGGCTCTCGTTGTTTTGCCCACATAAGAAAAATTACAAGGACATTTTAACAAATACACCAGATTGGATGAATTACACGTAATCCGTCCTTTGACTGGGATATTTTCCCCGTTTTTGGATGTGTGCGAAAAATGTATCTTTAATCATACCCTGGCACTGTACACAGGATTGGCAGGGAAAATTCCCATCTGGGATATTGGACATAAAATGAGAAGGTTTCTTTAAGGGCAAATCAGTTTTGACTAGGAGATTAGATAAATTCGCTTGTCTCTTGTAAAAATAGTTAGGCGAATGCTGAAACGCTGTCCCTATAAGAGGGTCGGACTGCAGACTATGCCAATGTTTATTGACAATACTCCGTGTGTCTCTCATAATAGGGCCGTAAGTAGACACAAAAGATACTTTGTCAGGTTTATCTTCTTTCTTTCTGGGGGTAAACAACGTGGCCCTATCGATATGCTTGGTTTTATTCAAGGCTTTGAGTGTCAAATCGGCACTGTATCCTCTCTCGTGGAAACTGCCACGGAGCACCTTTGCTTGTGCAATAAATGTATCGTCAGTATCACATATTCTCTTATAGCGAAGTATTTGGCTATAAGGAAGACTGTTCTTCAAGGCTGGGGTGTGATAACTAGAATAATGCAAGAACGAGTTACGGTCTGTCTCCTTTTTAAAAACCTCTGTGTGTAATGAGATGCCATCAAGGGCTTTCTTGATCAGAACATCGAGGAAGGGTAAATTATGCATATCAAACTTTAATGTAAACTTTATCGTTCTTCTACAGGAGTTCAGGTACTCAAGGAAGGCAAAAAGCTTTGAGGATTCAAAGCACTGAGGATTCAAATTTGTTTACGGCTGTGGGTAGGGCGTTCCACATTGTTGTGGCATAATTGCTAAACGTGTTTAGTCCCTTGTTTGTATGATAACAAGCCTTTTAGTTCATGGTTCAAAGTAATGGGAAAAGGGTGCTAGCTCGCCATCAATCAGAAGCTAGCCACAAGACTTGCATTCACGCTCTCCAGCACACAGCCTCCCTGCCTGGCACAACAACCACAACAGTAGGGTCTATAGTCACAGTCAGGACAGTAGGCTCCCTTAAAACGCTAACGCTATTAAAAAAAAATACAGTGGAGGTTAAAATAAGAATATGACTTGGCCTGAAAAAAAGTTCAGTCAGGAGATTTTTTTTTGCTTTAATCCCTGAGTCAGACAAGTGTGGCCTCTAAGATCCTCCACTTGCGTCGCTGTCGTTGGGGTACACCTCTCTGCCATCATGACGCTTTCTTCAGTCAGCGTCTGGTGGTCTTTCAGTTGACTGATTAATAGCCACAGAGAGGGATGGTGCACTCGCACTGTATCATTCATTGTCCAGTGGTAAGCTAGAATTAAACTAATTAAACAAAGACCAAACATTAAAATTACTTGTACACAGACATTTTGCAACAGCACACATTCAACATGGTCATTTTGCAATTACTCACATTGGACATGGTTGTTCGTCCTTTGGTCCATATCCCTCTCGAAGACATTCCAGGGCGGATATATGTGTTCCTCATGTAGGTGATGAACTATTCCATTGCAGCGTAGTGTCTCACAAGACATCTACAACGTCTGCCATTGACAAGTGTGTTAAAGTTCATCTGAACTAGAGCAAGTGGTAGGTAACTAGTGCCATGAGTTTGTGGATGACCCGAGCAAGGGTATGTCTTGGTGATAGGGAACAGCCAATCCAAGCTCTTGGATCCTCCTCCATAGGGATTGGTTCAAATTAAATAACAACCGTCGACTGTCTTGAGGGAACTCCATTTCCAGTGCCGTCTTCAGGGCATTTTCAAAGTTGCAGACGACAATATGAGGGCACCAATTGTGGTGGGTTTCTGCCACTTTGACAGCTTGGAGTACTTGCCTGGTTCTTTGCTCCATAAATAAGCACATTTGTACTAACACAAGAGGTAGTAAAAAGCCATGATGGTTTCCAAATATGGTAAACACTGTCTGTATGGTCGAGGGCAACCCCTAAAGGTGGCATCAATGTAAGTTCTGCATTTTTGCAGCAGGGTCAGGTTCTCATTTGTTGCAAACACCAGTATGGCCTAATTTTGAGAACAAATCTTAGAAATGTGGGAACATAGGGCTGTGGGAACATAGGGCCTAATTCTGAGTGGGGAAAAAATCTTAGAAATGTGAGAACATAGGGCTGTGGGACCATTGGGCTGTGGGTACATAGGGCCTAATTTTGAGAACAATCTTAGAAATGTGAGAACATAGGGCTGTGGGACCATAGGGCTCACCCTGGTTTGCAAACAGGGAATATGATCTAACAGTATGTTTAACACAAAGCTTAGGTAGCTAATAATAATAATAAATTCAATTTGTAACGCACTTTATATTTGTGACAATGTCAAAGTGCTACATGAAAGGAGATACAGATTTTTTTTAAATCAAATGAATAAAAACAATTCAAATGAATAAAACAACCAATGAAATGGAAGAAACATTCAGATCAAAATCTAAAAGAATAAAAATAAAATAATAATAAAAAAAAACACACAAGGCATCGGTCGGTCCATTTAGGCAATGCCTTGTTCAAAAGAAATGTTTTTCGGCCCCTTTTAAAAGCCTCAACGGACTGTAGTGCTCTCAGATGGTCGGCGAGGGCATTCCACAGCCGAGGAGCAGCTGAGCAGAAGGCCCGGTCGCCCGGAGGTGTGTCCTGTGTATGGGTTTGAGTGTCCAGAGCGGAGGGAGCGGGTGGAGGTCGGGGGAGCGATGAGTTCCTTTACATAGGAGGGGGCGTTGCTGTGGATGCACTGATGTGTGAGGAGGGAGACAATTGTATTCAAACCTGAAGGAGACGGGGGGCCAGTGTAGGGAATGGAGTATGGGTGTGATGTGTTCATATTTCCACACTCATCAGGATCCTAGCAGCACAGTTCTGAATGTACTGGAGTTTCTGGATGCTCTTGCTAGGGATCCCAATGAGCAGTGCGTTACAGTAGTCAAGCCGAGTCAAGGAGACAATGGCGTGAGTTTTTCCGCATCTGGCAGGGTGAATGTGGGATGGAGTCTGGCTATATTTCTAAGGTGGAAGAATGAAGTTTTGCACAGGTGCTTAATGTGGGAGTCATAGGTCAGGTGGGGATCCATTTTTATCCCCAGTTTGGTGATTACAGGTGAGAGGGGGAGGTTCTGGCTGGAAAAGGTGATGGTGGTTATTGGGGATGATTTGATTTGGTGTGGGGTGCCGATTAGAATGGCTTCTGTCTTGAAATTCTGTAATTTACTCTGACCCTGTAGTCTAGCTCCTCTTAGAAAGACCAACCCTCTGAAAGACCCTGACCCTACGTCTGGTCAATGTTAGCATATTCACTGTCAAATATGAAAAAAAAATATTATTGATGTTCTCCTTTGGTTCATTACAATTTACTCAAGCATAGTAACAGACACAATATTTCTGGTCCCTAGATACCAAGAACATGCAAATGGACCTTGTAGAAGTGGAGCAATCTTCCATTTACTTAGGTATGTATTTTAGGCGAATTTTCTGAAAATATGTCTAGGGCTTAACGGGTTAACCAGTTAAGTCATTAACCTCTTAACGGGCAGGCAGAAAAGTGGCCCTTTTTTTACTTGAACTTGAGGATTGCATACTTTTTTTGCAAAGCTTAGCTTTATACTACATGCATGAGCCTGGTCTCTTTTGAAAGATAACATTCTGAAGTTACTAATGCAAAAAAGGAAAATCACTTAACTTAGTAACAGAGGTTGCGGAGACATATACGTCCCGTCCCGGTGCCCGCTATGAGGTTAAGAACAAATTCTTATTTACAATGGCGACCTGGAAAAAGGCACAGCCTTTTGAGGGATAAGGGGCAGGGGGTAAAATAAATACAAAGTTAAAACGGAACAAGATTAAAACATGGTGTCTAGCTCCTCCTAGAGAGACCAACCCTCTCTGAAAGACCCTGTAGTCTAGCTCCTCCTAGAGATACCTATCATCTGATAGACCCTGACCCTGTAGTCTAGCTCCTCCTAGAGGCCCATCATCTGATAGACCCTGACCCTGTAGTCTAGCTCCTCCTAGAGGCCTATCATCTGATAGACCCTGACCCTGTAGTCTAGCTCCTCCTAGAGGCCTATCATCTGATAGACCCTGACCCTGTAGTCTAGCTCCTCCTATAGAGACCTATCATCTGATAGACCCTGACCCTGTAGTCTAGCTCCTCCTAGAGGCCTATCATCTGATAGACCCTGACCCTGTAGTCTAGCTCCTCCAATAGAGACCTATAATATGATAGACCCTGACCCTGTAGTCTAGCTCCTCCAATAGAGACCTATCATCTGATAGACCCTGACCCTGTAGTCTAGCTCCTCCTATAGAGACCTATCATCTGATAGACCCTGACC
>NC_140180.1:64755815-64893508 GCF_963971535.1 Notolepis coatsorum
GGGGTCAGTAGTCCAAAGCATCCCTACAAGCGTGTGTTTTGCCGGAGTGTTTAGGACCCGCCCCCATGCCGCAGCTCGGTAGAGAAAAGAAACCAACCCGTTTCTAACGGTGTGCATTACTGGCCGAAGGCGTTAGAGGGCGGTATAATACCGTCTGCCATCTCAGACACACTCGGAACAGTATGCACAAGGTGCCCCGCTGAATTATGAATGGCAATAGATAATAAAAGAAATACCGTGACAGCAACGTAGATCTACGTTTCCGGCACTCAACCGTCGGGCGACAGAAACGTAGATCTACGTGAACGGCAATCAATGTGTTAACACTTTGGACGCCAGACCCGATGATAGTCAGGTTATCTCGCCATGCGTTGAGCGCCAGGACCCCCGAAAACCCGAGTATAGTCGGGTTTTCATCGTTATTTCTTTTATTCAATATTTCCATTCATTATTACAGGCACACGGACATCTGGGTTAACATGGGGAATCATCCTGAGAATGCCAAAGTGCAATACCGGCCGCATCCACCCAGGTTGCAGTATCAAGCACCCTTTGAAACATTATATCTTGGCCTGTGGGTCGATCAAAAGTCTCTGGTCGGATTTCTATTGGTCGGGCAAGGGGGGTGGTTATAACGGTCGGATTGAGAAGCGTGAATTTCTCCCGGTGCATGATGTGTGGCGGATTATGTTGGAGACACGATCGACACCAATACTGGGACTCGCGATCAGATAATTGGAATATTCTTTTTGGGGTACATCCTAGTGAAGGTAAGGCCTATATGGTATCAATCCTGCTGTGATCCAACCATGATTTCACTTCGATCACAATATGTGTGTATTTTACTCCACAACGTGTGCCGTTGGTGACGATCAAAGCATACAAAAACGACCCCCCCCCCCCCCCCCCCACCCCACCCTTTCATGCATTCATGATGAAACACAATACCGATAATATAGATATGATTTCAAAATAGTAGCGTGTACAGGCGAGAAATGGCAACGTTTTTAGTGAATTGCACGTATTGCTGCATAGCGTCGTTTTCTGGGATTAGACGGGATTACTCTAAAACTATAGTCATATTCACCACTGTGTAAAACGGGAACGTATGGATGAAAAAATAAATTCTTTAACACATATTGAACGATAGATAGTCGATGTCAAATGGGCCATAGTATTGTATCCATAGCTATAATATAGAATATAGTTATAGCCCTGAAAACACCGCCACGTATTCCTATATTTTAGAGCATCAGCCTTTTAACAACACATCACGCATATCGCTGTGGCGTCCAAAGTGTTAAGGCATTAAATTAATCTTGCACTCGTTAGACACGGTTATTCTTGATGTATTGTATTCCTACATTCTCTGCACTTTCCCATTACAGATGTATGCATATTAGGGGTGTAATGGTAGGTACACATATCCATACTGAACCGTTTCAGTACTGGACCTTTGGTTCAGTACGGCTGTGTACCGAACGATTGCAACGGTACGTTAACCACTAACGAACACACGTGCGTGCAGAATTGTATTCAAAACTCCAAATTCACCCCTTCCCAAAATATTATTTGCGCAAAGGGCCGGGTGTTCAACCCACACACAACACTGAGAGATTACCTGTAATTTAGCAGGCCAGCTGTAGTTTACATAGCTTGCATGAAACTGTCTCGAGGTTCCACAAATTAATCAAAACTAAAGTATTTCAAACCGGGGCTTGTCATTGCTCAGAGTGAAAATCACTGTCTTCGTTGTTGTTAATGTTGTTGTTCATTAAGTCGCACGTTGTTCAGCTCAATTACGTCGCGTGTCTCCTATCCGCCATGCAGCGCATATAGGCCACGTCCACCAGGGGCTGTTTTTTTCACAATTACATTTTTTTAACAAGTCGACTATTAATTTCAATATAGAATATTCGTTGGCTGGGTGGCGCAGCGGTCTAAGCGCTCGTCACCAACGCGAGAGACACCGGTATCGAATCCGGCTGTCAGCGTTGCCTCCGGCTTGGGCCGGCCGTCATACTGACTCAATTGGCTTTTGTGTACCGTTACACCCCTAATGTATATGTATAATGTCTGCTGTCATTGCTGTTGTTTTATTTGTTTGTTCAATGGTGAGACCAAAGACAAATTTTCACATTGTGGACAATAAAGTGAAACTAACTAACTAACTAAGGGTGCTCATCACTGGTTTTATTTTAATACCAATATAATATAATTAAATCCTTCTATGGTATTTACAAATGGGTGGGGTACTGTTTGGTTTCTTCTCTCTTATTAATTTAGAAACATAATATATGATTTATCTTTGTTCACCTTAACCCTCTACCCACTTTTACAAAACAATATCTATATAAATGACCACTGAGGAAAAGGTGTATTTGCACCAAATTTCAAAACACCTAAATATAACTGTTCATGTTGAGAAAACAATAATCCTCTGGTAAACTAAGCAGGTATTCAAAAAAACACAAGGGTTTTTCACTGGGTGTTTTTATTTGTATTATGTCAAATACTGTATGCTCACAAAAAGGTAATGTATGATGGTGACTTGACACTGCACCAGAAATGAAGGGTAGGTTCCCCTGAATCATAAAATGTATAAATATGTTCCCACCATTAGAGAGTTTGACTTGGTAAAATGTTCAAACTGTGAGGATGTGATCGAATTCAAAATTGATATTGATTGCAGACAAAAATTATGAAATTGAGGAAAACACATTTTCATTGCATGGGATGTTTAAAGGAAAGTGCCAATATTATGGGAAATGCGCTTAGTACCCATTGTTCTCAAAAGGTGTAATCTGGTCAACTGAGTTTCCCTAGTAGCTCAGCAGAAACCTGGCGCAAAGCAAGCCAGAGATGACTGCAGGTCGGGAGGTGTGCTAGAAATAACATTTAGTGAAAATCTTCACACATCCACTGAAAGAAACGATTTGATTAGATTCAAACAAAATCATCCTATATTAGATATATATATATATATATTTATTTGTTTGGCCCTCCCCACCATCCCCAGGCCCATGGACCTGTCAGCCATCAAGAAGAACATTGAGTCGGGCGTGATTCGCACCACGGCAGAGTTCCAGCGCGACATCATGCTGATGTTCCAGAACGCCGTCATGTACAACTCGTCGGACCACGACGTCTACCACATGGCTCTGGAGATGCAGCGGGATGTCCTGGAGCATGTGCAGCAGTTCCTGGCCACGCAGCTCATCATGCAGACCTCGGAGAGCGCCATCTCCACCAAGAGCCTGCGAGGCCGGGAGGGCGGCCGGAAGCCGGGCGAGGCGGCCGAGAAGGTGAGGGCAGGGGGTGGGGGACATCAGGGGCGTACACTGAGATATATATATATATATATGTCACATAGCCATGTCACAAGACAATATAGAATAAGCTGGAACGGGCTGTATGTGAAAACCAGCCCGTCCAGTAGTGCTTTTAAAGCACCGGTCCCAGGCAGGTAAAGAAAATAACACCAGGCGTTGTTCCAAATAGTAAATGATATTTATTATAGCGGGGATTTAAACCCACTGTTCCCAAAGTGTAAATTATATTTATTCTTGCAGGGTAGGACTTGAAACCTCCACTGATTTAACTAGGCAACAAAGGGAAAAAACAACCCACAAACATGTAAACAAATAGGGAAAAAGGTAATTGGAGAACAGACAAAGTGAGGTATAGGTAAATACTAAATATACATATATAATACCATATGATATAAGATATAGTATACTTCCGATAAATATATATATATATAGATACTTACTTCCACGCAGGAAGGCAAATGGCTCTAAGGCCCACAACACAATACCTATATATCTGGCTACTGGTAAGTCCACACACAGTGGCCAACATAAGCACAAGGTAATCCACACACAGTGGTCAATCAATGGCAACCTCACGAAACTCTATCAGTGTCAACTGACAGAGTGAGGCGCCCCGATGTTGTGTCATCTCCACTCTATTAACCACCCATCTCCACTGCCTGCTCCAAGGTGCACCAATCAGATGCACCCAATCCAATCAGGGAGATGAGTGGCATCTGTGAATAGAAACAGAAATTAGGAGATGACACAACACCACACATAACAGACAACACAATAAATATACTAACCTGATGTTCAGATGGTGTCATAAATACAGGAATAATGATAATGCCCAAGTACGTCACACCTCCCCCCATAAGAGCGAACCTGTAGGGCGAGCAAAACATTACTTATTACCCAACATGAGGTTAGTACACACACTAAGGAGAACAGAAACAACAAAAAAAATTCTCCTCCCACAATCAATGCACGTATGCAAAAATAGACGCGCAGTGACGTCATTGAAAACTGCATGTAGCACACACCGGCTACCGAATGCAAACCGGTCTCAAAATGTGGTGAGATCTAACTCACAAAAAACCATGTCAAATGCACATGGTCAGCTACACACCCAGCCGCCAGGGTAAAGCCACCGCTCTAGAGCGATCAATTGCTCAGGCGACAGAGGTACGTCTTCCATCTCTCCAATAGATGGTTCAGGAATTACCAGCTTCCCCTGAACGCTACATACAGCAACCTCTTCCATCACTTCAACAGATGGCCCCCTGTCCTCGCCACCGACAGTCACTCAACGCCAAAACTTGAGTTCGCTTTCCGTCCTGTGCCTTGGTGACAACACAAGCAGAAAACACATTGGGGTGATCATCAATCAATTCATCACAACACAAGTCGGTCAATAGAGCCTTTTTAACCTCCACTACAGGGATCACACTCTCCCCAGCGAACTTGTTTTTGTCCCCCATGACAAAATCAACCCTCACACCTTTTGGTTTCTTGGCTGACTTTCTTTTGTCCTGTCGCTTCCTCAGCGTACGACATCATTTTACCACATGGCCTGTCTCTTTACAATAATTGCACACCACCGGTCTCCTAGACGGCGGCGAGCGTGGCTGGATTGCCCATGACTCAATCAACGCATCGCACAGAACTTTCCCCCCAGCTATATCATTCCCCATGATAAAATCAATCCCGGCTACCGGAAAAGAGGAACGAACCGCCACGGGAAAACAACCTGTGACTAGCTTTGACCGCACATGTATCATATGTAACGGAGCGGGCGTGTAGCCCATTTCTATCCCGCACACAATAGCACTTGTATTACAAGACGACTCCACACTTAACGGCAATACATCCGGCAGCACAAAGGACTGTGAACCACCTGTATCACGAAGGATCCTCACCTCGCGCTGGTCACAGACCTTACCCGACAGTGACACAAAACCAGAAGATATAAAAGGTTCAAAACAACTGTCTGGTTTCTCCCGCTCTGGGCGTGAGACAGTGCTAATCAACCCCACCCCCTTTGGTTTCTGAGCTGGCCTTTTAGTATCTTGCCGATCGCGCACAAATGCATAACAGTCCGCCACCAAATGACCTGGCTTCTTACAATAATTACAATGTCTCTTTTCAGACGGAGGCGAGCGTGGCCGATACGCACGCTCGCCACTTCCCCGAAATGGTAATTCCCGAGAGGGAAACGCACCGTTTTTAACACACACAGTATCGTTACGCACCGAAGCATGTTTGTGCGTCAACGCCAATTCATCCGCCAAAACAGCAGCGTCTTGGAGAGTAGATACTTTCTGTTCATTCAGACACAGTTCGGTTCGTTCGGGCATACAGAGTTTAAAGGGAGGAGAGAGCAGCTGTACGAGACAGAGAAGAGAGAGCAGCTGTACAAGATAGGGAGGAGAGAAAGGACGAGAAAGACAGGGAAGAGCGAGAAAAGGAGAGAGAGAAAGACAGGGAACTTCAACTGAAAATAGAGAGAATGCGGTTGGAAGCTGGTGGTGGTAGTGCTACCTCCTCTCCTGCTGGGGTTTCCCCGGCTCACTTTAATATCGGCCAGCACGTTAATCTGGTACCCATGTTCCGAGAATCAGAAGTAGAGGCTTATTTTTCTGCTTTTGAGCGTATTGCACAGGCTCTGCATTGGACGGTGGAGATGTGGGTAATTTTACTTCAGACCAGGCTGTTCCATGAGTACCAACTCGCTCATGGCTGCAAGATCCTGCACCTTACTCGCCGCGCACCATCGTTCAAAAAGATTCCTCTGTTCACGGGAGAAATCAGTATTTGTTTGAGAAGGGGATTTTCTGAGCGAGCGAAAACGCTGTCTATATGCTTCGGGAACCAACTCATACACACGTAAAACAGCATTCTTCACCCGCCCATAATTTTGACTGTCAGCCATAGTTAACGACGCAACCGCCGCACTGGCTTTGCCAGTGAGCCTGGTCTGAAGTAAAATTACCCACATCTCCACCGGCCAATGCAGAGCCTGTGCAATACGCTCAAAAGCAAAAAAATAAGCCTCTACTTCTGATTCTCGGAACATGGGTACCAGATTAACGTGCTGGCCGATATTAAAGTGAGCCGGGGAAACCCCAGCAGGAGAGGAGGTAGCACTACCACCACCAGCTTCCAACCGCATTCTCTCTATTTTCAGTTGAAGTTCCCTGTCTTTCTCTCTCTCCTTTTCTCGCTCTTCCCTGTCTTTCTCGTCCTTTCTCTCCTCCCTATCTTGTACAGCTGCTCTCTCTTCTCTGTCTCGTACAGCTGCTCTCTCCTCCCTGTCTCGCTCCTCCCTGCGCAAAAGCGCTCTCTCCTCCATCTGGAGACGGGCAAAACGCAGACTAGAGCGCGTATGGCCAGAAGACGTGGATCCTTTATCTGAATCGCCCGCGCCCTCACTTTCAGCTCTGGGCGTACTACCATTCTTCCTAATAGCACCACCCCCCGGGTTAAGATCACGCAAGGGAGAGTCAACCCATTCGCCAGTGTTTTCAACCTCCTGGTCACTATGACTCACTACTCCCCGAGCCGTGCTGAACACCTGTTGCTCCACCAACCCCGCTATTACAGCCGCTTTCATATCAGCCTTGGACTGGGAACTTTGCACCGCAATATTATAATGCTTAGCAATAAGGCCCAATTCCGCCTTAGTGCAACCTTCCACCTGATCCTCTGTTGGATCCGCCACAAAGACTTCAAAAACAAACGCTGACGCCGCCATAATATGTCGTTTTGCATGACTATGATACACCAAAAAAAAATATATATATAACGTCCTCACCTAGTTAACCATGACTGTGCGCAATAATAATAGACACATTCTGTTTTTATACCTTTTAACCAAAACAATCCAACTGACCACATCTACCAAATGAAAACAATAACAAATGTTCCTAACCACTCAATTAGGAGTCACCTGTGTCACTCTAGCCTATCCCAGCTAAACTACTCCCTATACCGGGACGAAGGCTACACATATCTTCAGTCGCTTACCGATTTCATTGCGCACTCCACCGGAATCACGACTCGTGCCCCCCACCCTCTAGCCAAGCAGGTGACCCCCCCAGTTACCTATGTGGTAGAAAAAAGAGATCTGGTTAAGAGCATACACGAATGGTTAATTATTATATAAAACACAGCATGGATACATAAATACTAATAAACAACAACGCCACTTTACCTGATACCATCAGCCCCTATGTCAAACGTACACAGCAGACCGGCATTGAGCCCCCCATGTCACAAGGACATGAAAGACCGGAAATGAGCCCCCATGTCACATAGCCATGTCACAAGACAATATAGAATAAGCTGGAACGGGCTGTATGTGAAAACCAGCCCGTCCAGTAGTGCTTTTAAAGCACCGGTCCCAGGCAGGTAAAGAAAATAACACCAGGCGTTGTTCCAAATAGTAAATGATATTTATTATAGCAGGGATTTAAACCCACTGTTCCCAAAGCGTAAATTATATTTATTCTTGCAGGGTAGGACTTGAAACCTCCACTGATTTAACTAGGCAACAAAGGGAAAAAACAACCCACAAACATGTAAACAAATAGGGAAAAAGGTAATTGGAGAACAGACAAAGTGAGGTATAGGTAAATACTAAATATACATATATAATACCATATGATATAAGATATAGTATACTTCCGATAAATATATATATATATAGATACTTACTTCCACGCAGGAAGGCAAATGGCTCTAAGGCCCACAGCACAATACCTATATATCTGGCTACTGGTAAGTCCACACACAGTGGCCAACATAAGCACAAGGTAATCCACACAGTGGTCAATCAATGGCAACCTCACGAAACTCTATCAGTGTCAACTGACAGAGTGAGGCGCCCCGATGTTGTGTCATCTCCACTCTATTAACCACCCATCTCCACTGCCTGCTCCAAGGTGCACCAATCAGATGCACCCAATCCAATCAGGGAGATGAGTGGCATCTGTGAATAGAAACAGAAATTAGGAGATGACACAACACCACACATAACAGACAACACAATAAATATACTAACCTGATGTTCAGATGGTGTCATAAATACAGGAATAATGATAATGCCCAACCCACGTACCCAAGTACGTCACAATATACGATTATGAAAATCACACAAGATAATATAAGAATAAGATGATACAGTACAGTATTATCTTAAATGTATCTGTAAATGGTTCAGCCTAGATTTGTGTGCAATAACTAAATCTGTCCTAAAGCTAGAAACCACAAGAGCCAAATAATGTGTTAAAATTATAATGTTACAAAGGCTTCACAAATTAGCTTTAGATCTACAAAGTCAGAGGTTTGCTTTATATAAAGTTGATGGGATTGTAAAGCAGACTCTCAGAGGCTAAGTGGGTGCTTTATGTTTGTTAATCCTCGCTGCAAAGCTCAAACACAACTGTGAATGCATTATCCACTGCTGAATTATTAAGGCTATATGAGGTGACTGAAGACGGGTGAGCAATGATCTTCTTGGCTGTCGTTAAGGGTTAGACAATTGTCTCTTTAAAGGGGAACTATTTTACTATTTCTTTCACTATTTGGGCACTTTTACACAATTCCTGTGAGTTTATGGAACACCTCTGTAATTCTTTATTTTTTTTAATTCATTGTTTTGTATTTCTAATCAAGTCCTCAAAAACAGCATTTTTCTACCTCAAGATCTTAGGCCGTTTTGAGCCTGGGCTGCAGGTTGTGGTGCTCCAAGGGGCCACACAGCCACATTATTATGCAGCAGAGTCTCTCTGACATCACAAATCAGCACATTTTCAGATGACTCAGTTCAGTGAGGGTGAATATTGTGAGAGGAGAATTGGAAGAATGCGCCAATATGAGAATTAGAGACATAGATCATATTAACACTTTGACTGCCGGAAAACGCTTAAAAACGTCATTCCCGGCCATGCTCAAGTTGCCGGAGGACGCTTTACAGCGTCCTTATATCAATATTTAAAAAATCTGCGATCGGATTCATATTTCCCCTCCGCTGGCCTGAGATCCACCAGGAGGACCCACTGAGCTCTCTGGCGGTTCAGGAGCGCCATCTGGTGGCCGATCGGCGCAATCGCTTAACAGGAAGTGCTATGGAGGTTGTGCTGATCGGCCGTATTACTTCCGGGCACTCGCTATAGGTTCCCGGGACTCGATCTCGACACACTACATAGCGATCGATTGCCAATAACTCGATAAACAACATGATTTGGACGTATATACCATTATACAAGCTGGAAATGGACCGGGTAAATCTACATCCCATAATGATACAATTTCTACTCTACGATGATCGCCCAACGGCGCGCGGAGACTGGGGTGAGTTTTAGCGTGTAAAATTACCGTCTTCGATACTAACTGCTATGATCAACATTTGACCCACATTAGATGATTGGTATAACGCTGCCCACGGAATTATAAACGCCCCCTAGCCCATCCGGTCAACATCAGATGATGTGTAGTAACTTCTAGAAGTACGTCTAGTTGGAATTTTTTATATCGCGCTGATTGCCATAAAACTGTATTGCATCATCAATATAATGCATTTGGGGCTATAGATCACGTTCTGGAGAAAGCTGCAGAAAGAGATGAAAACATACTTATACATTAGACCAGGGGTCAGGAACCCTTTTGACTGGGAGAGCCATAAAAGCCAAATATTTCTAAATATATTTCATTGAGAGCCATATGGTATTTTTAACGTATAATAAATTAAATATGTCTTACTTTTAATGCGACTTCTGGTGCTGCATGGTTTTGCTGATGGCCTTGTAATCTGGTTCATACGTGGTGAGGTTGAGCTTCATGCAGGCGTTGAGGCTTCCATCAGTTAAACGTGAGCGTAGGTTGGTCTTAATGTTCCTCATATGCGAGAATGACTGCCCACATGCATATGTAGAGCCAAACATGGTCAATACGGCGATACTCACGCTGCATTGTGTGGTATGTCACAGGAAGCTCGTTCCAAGTTTTAAGAATCAGCTGGTCTTCAGGTTGAAGATCTTTTATTTCTGTCCACTTGTGTTCCCTCGCCAGCTCTGCTCGCTATATCTTCAGCTACAGATACTATTAGCTGTATCTTCAAAACTAATTTCTGTTTACTTTAAAATGACACAGTATTTTTAAGAAATATCACAAGTATAAAAAACAAAAAACAACATTTTTTTTTTTTTTTTTTTTTTTACTAAAAAATTTCTGGGAGCCATATGCTGTCACCAGAAGAGCCATATATGGCTCGCGAGCCATAGGTTCCCGACCCCTGCATTAGACCATACTTTACTATGAATATGTGAATGAAAAAGTTTAACGTTGCTACACAATGAACAATACATATAGGACTTTGAATGGGCCCTAATAATGGCAATGTAGCAATAGAATTTAAAAAGTTATAGCCATGCAAAGAAGGGGTACTTCTCCATAGACAAATAGAGCCGGCAACCTATGGTATATCATGAATTTAACCCATGGCAACCAAAGTGTTAATATAAGTCCACATAGCTAGGAAACAATGCTAAACACTGAAAAAGGCCATTTATAAGATAGTTCCCCTTTAAACAACAATATTACAGTGTCATGGAGCATATTATGTTTTGTGGTATCTAATAATATGATTATCTTTTCAAAATTCATATACCTTTCACATCCTCTGAGCATGTGCATAAAGGCACCTATATTGCTTATGCTTGTAGAAAGGTGGGAAATACTTGGAAAATTTCATTCTGAGGAATCCATTATGTCCCAGTTCTTAGAATAACCAAGAAATATGATAGAATCTGTAATGCCGTCAAACAGCAACCGCTAGCCAAAGAACCCAGCTTGGTATTACACTTTGTTTATGTCTTAGGTTGGAGTTTAGTAACTTATTATACTGTGAATTTCTCCAGTTCTCTTGGCAGAGCCTGAGGTGTCAATTCAACCTAGCTCTATCCCCACTCATCTCCAACCCACACATCAGACCAAGACAAAAACATTTAGCAATGTGCAACACCAACATCTTCATCACAACTACCTTTACATTTGAGTGTGTTTTTTTCAACAGAATAAGAATAAATTAGTCAAGGCCTCTGGGAGGAATGATTGAGTTCCATGAAAATGAATTCACTAAATAACTTTTGTTTTGTATTATTGCTTTTACTGCAGTCATCTTCTACATCTTCTACTAGTCCCCATGAAATGGCTAGCAGAATACTATATCATTCCACATATATTATTTATGCGTTACCTGTAAAAACTGGAATCTAGGGAGGGACTCTAGGGAGGAATATTGATTGCCGTTTACAGTAGCCAATAGCACTGAATGTGCATTACCGTAGTATTTCCTCCTACTTTTATTTGAACACTATTATGGGTCATAATAGTAAGTACAAGGAGACCTTTCATTTATTGTAAAAACTGTATTTCTGGACTGGACCTCTAATAACTGGTACAAGCTTTGACTAAATTATTAAAGGGATAGTTATTTTTTACATTAAGTGGTTTGGAATACTTGACCTGTTTCAGTCAGACAGAAACTGTGTTCATCCACACCATATCCATGCAGGCAACAACTTCAACCATCAACCACAGAAATCTGCTGTTCTTTTTTGGAACACGGCCCAGCCATCTGGTAGTGTAACACAACACGTGTGCCAAGTACCGCAGGTTTTAGGTGTTAATGATTGAACTATTTGCCTGCATGTTATGCTTTGTTAAGGTACTGTAATGTCATTGCATCAACTACACTACTACTACTACTACTACTACAGTATTCCATAGCACTTAACCCCTTAATTAAGCCTGACCAGCCCGGTATCGGGCCGAGATTTGTTTAACGTCATAAATAGATTAAGACAGTCTGTATTAATTCATGTTGCATTTCTTTTTCAAATGTAGCCAAGAGTAAAGACCCTAACCCTATCAAAACAGCAGTCAACGTGTATATTCTCAGCACTACGTTTGTTTACCAATGCTTTTAACACAATAATTGCCAAAAACGAGTTAACTCGTTATTGCCCGCCATGCAATATTTTTGGCATCGTTATTTCGTTTATTCACTATCTATTCATAATTGCCTTGCGGAGCTATTGCATCCCATTGAAAATGGGCTGGTGTGTTTTATGAGCCGATCTGAGCCGTGCGGGCGGGGTTTAAATACTCAGGCGAGCCAGGGGCTTACAAGAGTAGAATGGAATATTAACCCTGTCCGCGTGTAACGCTCGGTATTGTCGAGGACATGATCGCTGTGGATAACTGGAATGGCGCAGATAATTGGATTCTTTTTTTTGCATTACATCAGAGACGAGGTAAGAACACTATATATGAAACCTTGCATTGATCTGATATTTATTTCTACCGCGATCAAAGCTATCTGTGTGTAGGTGTATGTGCTTATTATCGTTGACTGCGGTGGGGGGAGCGCCCCGCTACGATGGCCATTTCATGTATGCACAACGAGATATAATAATGATAATCTAGCGTTGATTTCAGGATGATTAGATAATCAGCTGAAAAATTACAACGTGATGACTGGATTACACTAAAATGCCTTTTTCTCGTATTTTTCCTGGAATTACTCAAAAGCACCCAAACCATACTCTATTCAAAACGGTATAAAACGGAAATGTACGGATGAAAAAACAATCTGTTTTCGGCATGTTGACTGGAAGCAACTCACTGACAGTCGACGGCGTTATTAGACCCATAGATATAATATAAGATATATTTTAAGCACTCGCAAATGTTGCAGTCTAAAACTATATCCATTGAATAAAGACCTGGCGATGAAGGGGGATCAGCGCCCCCTGCTGCTGGCGGTCAATGTGTTAAGTGTTATTAGCGAAATATGAGTTTATAGAATTCTCTGCGCATTGCATCGGAAACCAGATAATATTGACGTGATGAAATGACGCCGTCGTGAAACTGTTGTAGTCTTAAGAAAGAGGAGACCCAATGCTTTTGATGGACATAGAAATTTCATAAAACTACACTACCCAGCTCACACCAGCCACTGTCAAACTTGGAGCCGTCTGACGTGAAGATTCTTTTTTAACGTTATTTTCATGATTATACCTCGCGTGTCGAACAAACCTGAACGTTATTGCCATAGAATACAACATAATATTGTTCCTTTACCTTTCTGTGAATGTCTAGAAAAAGTGACAATTTTCCACGTTTGGTCAATGTTAGCATGGTGTTATTCACCGTCAAAGATGGGAGAAAATAAATACTAATAATAATTGATATTCTCCTTTGATTCATTACAATTTACTCAAGCATAGTAACAGACACAATATTTCTGACACTGGGAATACATTCCCTGAGGTCCATAGATGTCCCTAGATACCAAGAACATGCAAATGGACCTTGTAGAAGTGGAGCAATATTCCATTTACTTGGGTATGTACTCATTTTCTGAAAATATGGCTAGGGCTTAAGAGATTCATGTTCAAAAATCTGAACTACCCCTTTTAATAAGGAGCCATCTCGAAGCCTCTGGCTTACAACGCCCCATCAACATACTGTCTTTACATTGACCACGACATAACAAGTACTCAAGTAGTAATTTTGGGCGGTAGCGTAGCGGAGATTGTGCTCGTCACCAATGCAAGAGGCTGCGGTCTCGACTCCCGGAGAGTCAGCATTGCATTGGCTTGGGCTGATCGCTATACTAACTTGTTTGGCTGAGTTAGGGGGAGGGAAGCCGTGGGTGGGTCCTGGGCGTTGTGGACAGCGACCCCTACAGTTCGGTCGGGGCGCCTGCACAGCGAGGGTAGGATCTGGAGAGAGGTAGTGCGACCTTCCACACGTTACACTCTCCCAGTGAGAATCTGCGCTGCCAGGCTGGCTGCCAGCTGGCTGCACATGCGTCGGAGGAAAGCATGTGACAGTCTCCGGCCTCTCGGACCAACAGTAGGGGGGGGGGGGGTGCGCAACAACCAGGAAGGGGGTTGGGAATTGGCATAACGACTAACAGTGGGATGGGAAAAAAATCGGGAAAAGGAGGGGGGGGAAAGATCACCAAAAAAAAATTGTAATTTTGAGGAACGTTTTTGGAACATGCTCAAAAGTGTAAGGATTTGAATTCACCAAGTACCCCTCTTAAAATGTGCACCGGAGGATTTATTTCACCATTCACTCTCTTTTTGAAAGGAGATCCAATCAAGATCAAGAGGATGTGAGAACCTTAAAACAAAGGTTGTTGTTCTAAGCTTGGAGTCCTGAGTGTCTTAATGATCACTTTAGGACAGTCTTGTTTAATACATAACTCTAGGCTGAGCCAAGAGGAGCAACACCAGTTGTGTTAACTTTAGGGCATGTGTCCAAAACCAAAATGTTTCTTTAAATACACACCCACATCATTTCACTCCAGAACACACACACCAAGCATCTCTCCAGACTGCTGTAATGCAGTTTTTAGTTGATACTACTGCAGTATTATTTGATGGAATAACTCCTGTTCCTCAATTTCCCAGACATCTAATTTCCTGCATGCTGCTCTGGCCCTCCCCACACCAACTTCCCATCTGTCTGACCTCCTGTCTGTCTGACTTCCTGTCTGTCTGTCTGTCTGTCTGTCTGTCGGACTGTCACACTTCTCCTGTCTGTCTGTCGCCATCCGCATCAAACTGCAACTAACTGTCTGTCTGTCTTGTTTTCTGCATCCGTTTGTCTGACCAAATCTGTCTTTCTTTCCATGTATCTGTCTATATGCATCTATCTTTCCATCTATCTGTCCGTCTGTCTTTGTATAGACCACAGAAATTAGGTGATATTGGCCTCGCCCCCTGGTTCTTATATAATTCTGTGATTTATATCTCACCGGTCGAACAAACCTGAACGTTATTGCCATAAAATACAATGTTGTTTGTTTCTTTACCTTTCTGTGAACGTCTAGGAAAAAAACATGTCTCAATCTGATGAAAAATGGCAGAGCAATGGACATTATAAAAAGGTTACTGTACTTACAGTAGATTTCATTCACGGTATTTGCTGCCCTGTAACGGGTGCCTGGTGGTACTAAATCCAGATTGAACTCTGCCATTGGAAAGAGGAGATTTGGCCCGATCCATATATGTATGACTTGGCCATAATAAGGTCATTTATAGGCCTGATATTCTATATTCTATATTCTATATATATATTCTATATGTATTTATACTAGTGCCGTTAGGTGATTAAAAAAATTAATCTAATTAATTACAGGATTTGTAATTAATTTATCTAATTAATCGCATTTTAATCACATAACCATTTTAGGCCTGATATTCTATAATCATATTTCAAATTGCATGTGTCCGGATGGCAACATTCAGTACTGTATCTACAAAAAAAACTGTAAATCATCTGCCCTTTATTCATTTGCTTAGATTTGTTGTACGCTTGATCTCAAGAAGGTGCTATATGAGCTCAGTGGCAATTCATCACGTCCTGGTCAATGTTAGCATGGTGTTATTCACCGTCAAAGATGGAAGAAAAGAATGATAATAATATTAATTGATATTCTCCTTTCGTTCATTACAATTTACTCAAGCCTAGTAACGGACACAATATTTCTGACACTGGGAATACATTCCCTGAGATCCATAGATGTCCCTAGATACCAAGAACATGCAAATAGACCTTGTAGAAGTGGAGCAATCTTCCATTTACTTAGGTATGTACTTTTAGGCAAATTTTTAGAAATTATGGCTCTGGCTTAAAAGGTTAAGTTGTGAATGGCTTATTGATATATATTTATATATTACGTTTTGAACCAGGGGGGCATGAACACTTGTTCATGCTATTTTCCAGGCCAGATCAGAGGAGGGACACTTGACTTTGTGTTTTATGTTTTACTATTTGTTGTCTGTCTTAACGTTGTGCATGCTTTTTGTGTGTGTGTGTGTGTGTGTGTGTGTGTGTGTGTGTGTGTGTGTGTGTGTGTGTGTGTGTGTGTGTGTGTGTGTGTGTGTGTGTGTGTGTGTGTGTGTGTGTGTGTGTGTGTGTGTGTGTGTGTGTGTGTGTGTGTGTGTGTGTGTGTGTGTGTGTGTGTGTGTTGCGCAACAGATCGAGCGGGCACGAGCTTGTGCGTTTCTGTATGTGTGTTTGTATGGGAGGGTGTGCGCCCACGTGCTTGTGTGTCTCTATTTTCTCACTCTAATGTTTGTCCTCCTACAGGACAGTGTCCCAATGGCTTCTCCCGCTTTCCTTCTCTCTCTCTTTGTAAGTATTCAGGTACTCAGACTCCACCAGACCAGGCCACGCCCCCCCCTCCCCCCTTCACACATCCACACACAGTATTCAGGTGCTTAGACTCCACCAGACAAGGCCACGCCCCCTACATCCCTCAACACACACACAGTGTGCAGGTGCTCAGACTCAATACCACGTTTTTTTCTATCTACAAATGAAACTGTTCAAGAGCACCATCCACAATTTAGATCGTGAGGAGAACATCTGGATTGCAGCTTTAAGCACATCTAAAGATACAAACAGCTTGGTCTCCACCACACAGCCTGGCTTCCTGTTACAGCAAAAACTTAACACAATCTTGCTATTTGTATTACCCTTTTCATTTTCAAACCACTGAGGCCATGTTTATGAACATGTCCAAGGCTGCCAAATATCAAAACTATTCGCTTACAGTCATAGCCGAGACCTATGATAGGTGCAGCCTACAGGGCTGATACTTGGGCCAGTTTGTCCAATAATGATTGTTTCATGTACAGGTCAAATGAGCACACAGACACACACACACACACAGCCCTTATGACACATTAATCGAAACACTGTGAAAGCACATCCATCTCTCAGACACACACACAGTGAAAGACTCACCGCCCGTATCACCCTCATTAACCCTCCATAAGTTGTGTATATTCAACACAGCATCCTCATCACACACAAGAGGAAAAAAGCAAGACTCCCTAACCCTCATCACCCAAGCTTTCAGCCGGCCTTCAAGTCAGTTGACCCATACTGGTTTTGTGTGTTTGTTTTTTGTGTGTGTTGTTGGTGTTTTTGTGCGGTTTGTCCGTGGAAAGGTCGTTGTTTCTCTGCATGTCGGTGGCCTAAATTTCTGTTCTTTCTTTTGTTATTTCTTTTATCTTTCCTTTCATGAACATGCTTTATTTTTTTTTACTTTTAATTTCCTTCATTTGGGAGCCAACCTTCCGAGGTGGACTGTGCTGTGTATGTGTCGAGAAGCACTTTGACCTTTTCAGCACTGACCTAGCAACCCCTTCTCTCTCTCTCCTCTATTTATCTCATTCTGCCTCCCTCTCATGTCTGTATCTCTCCTCTATCTCTCTATTTCTCTCACACACCTCTCTTTCGCTCTCTCTTGCTGATACAGGATGGGGGCACCAGGGGGCGCCGAAGTGCTATGGAAGCTGACCTCAAGATGAAGAAATAGATGGAGCTATGGCTTTGGATGGAGCGAGTTCAAAAGGAAAGCGCCTGAGAGAGAGAGAACGGGAGGGCGAAGAGTGGGACTGGAATCAGAGTATAGAGCAGATTAACGTTCCTTAGCATTAAGTCTGGTTGTATTCTGAGGAAGCTCACTTTCTGCCTGACTAGATTCGTCTGTGTGCGCACACCAGCTATTCACCTCTGGCTCATTGTGCGCCGTCAAACGGGTCCCACTTTAAAGCTGTACCCACCCAACCTAAAGTGTCATTTCACCTGCGAAAGTCGTTCAGTGTGTCAATTATTTTTGACACAGAGGTAAAACTGCGAGTCCGATGGGGATGGCAAAGAGAGAGCATTTTCACCAGCAAACTTTTCGAATGTGGAGAAAGATCGGGAGGGTGGGGGAGGAGGGGATGCTTTTGATCAGATGTAGCATTAACCGTGTTCTCCCGTGCTACAGTTCCAAGAGACACGATTTGTAGGCCTGAAGAGTGCGTTTACGTGCACGTTAATATTCCAATAGTGCTCAATATACTCAAGTATTGTGTTTTTGAGTTGCGGCATATTAACGCCATATCCCATTTGTAATAGGCCGGGATAAGCTCAAAATGTTATCTTTGAGACACTGATATTAGCCCAGATACTGAGACAAGTATCTGAGACCTTACGCAATTTAATGTTAGGCTTAGCGAAATTTACGGTTCCATGGTCATAAATCTGAATGTTCACTTATTTATTTATACGGTCAGGACATGAAGGCGGATATAAACACACCATATCCTCCTGACCTCAGCCAGGATATGAATATTCCACTCAATGGAATACCGCGTGCATGTAAACACACTTGAATTGTCGTATAAGATGGAGCCAGAATCTGTTGGTCATGTGTGTAGGTGGATATACAAAGTTTTGTACTTGAGTGACCGACTTGTGTACAGTCGTGCTTTGTTAGCTGATCCATGTGTCGCATTGTGTTGTACATTTGTTTAATAAAATGTAAGATGACATTTTATCTTAAGCTCATCTTTTCTTGTACCTGCCCAGTTTTCAGTTGGCACATTAGTGTTTAAGTAAACTCCTGTGTTGGGACCAATCTCATCCATTACTTTAAAAAGCAACACACAAACATGGTGCCAAGAGATAATGTTTCTATATTAGAGATATTAACATGCTTCTAGGCAAGGCCAGATTAAGAATTCAGAGGCCCCCAGGCCAGATTCGTGTGGAGGCCCCCACACCCACACACAGTGGCGTTTTTATATGTCACTTAAAAAAAATTAAAAAAAAAGCTGGATCCGTAACATTGTCCAACCAATCCTCCTGGTTTTCATGTTCAAGAACCGCCGGCGGCGGGCTGTCATCATTGCGGTCTGCCTCAGAGTCAGAGTCATTCGTGTTGGTGTTGGGGCTGGGCTGTGGAGATACGGCGGGCGTATACGAACAGGTGGCAGCCACTGGTGGTGGTGGGCCGGCTGAACTAGAGGCTGCCGCTGCCTCTTCTCTGTCGCTAGCATCAATAATAATAACGTTAGCATTCTCGTCCTCTCTGCCCGTGGCGCCTGGCTCAGCCTCTTTAACGTTGCTGCTACTACTAGTGCTAGCCAGGGGGCTATCCTCCTCCTTACCTGACGGGGTGAAAAAAGTAGAGATAGTCGGTATGCTTTGCCGAAGTAACGCGCTCTTTCTGTCCCTTTCCTGTTTAGATTTTAACTTAGCAGCTCCGCTTTCCCACCGTTTAACTTTTTTATCCATGTTTTTTGAGTCTCATATGATCATACAGTACTACTCGAGTCTTAGCCTACTTGATCAACTTGCAAGTGCAATTCTCGCGGTCAGTGGTCACCTGACCTGACCTGACAGTGACCCCTGGACCTGGATGTCAGTGTCACGTAGACTCAACATCTCTCACCCCTCATTATCAAACAATCAATCATTTTTATTTGCAATACAAAAAATTTCATAAAAATAGATAGAGAAGAGATGAGATGATACTAGTAGTCACTATAGATGCTGTGAAAGTAAACGCTGGATGAGGATCTGATTATATATATATATTTTCTGCGATCTGATTGACCACTGGCGTTTCTGGTGCGATCTGATTGGCCACTGACGTTTCTTAGGCAACTCTTTCGAAGTTGGTTAAGGTTAGAGTATGGAATCAGGGCTGGTGTTCTATCGCCCTGCTCTAAGACAAACTCTAACCTTAACCAACTTCAAAAGAGTGCCTAAGCTTAACCGGTGAAAGAAAGAGGCGTCACACGATTGGCGCTACCAGAAACGTCAGTGGCCAATCAGAGCGCAGAACGCGAACGCGGAACTGGAAATCCGTTGGTAAAAGTATTCAGGCGTCAGGGCTGGGATGTGGAGATTTTTTTTTATTGCTGTTTTTACCTCAAACGGAAAACCTCAAACTCTTATGAAGAGGAGAAAAAATACTCAAGATTAGCCACTTGCAGACGGCAGGGTGTGACGTACTGTATATTTTAGTTGATGAAATATTTTTGACTAAATATTTGTTGATTAAATATGTTTTCATTTTAGTGTCACAGTATGACATCGATCTCCAATAAGGAAAAAAAATTAAATGTGGGGCCTCTAGTGACGAGGGGCCTCCAAAAAAATGTAAATGTAAAAAAAATAAACAAATATTTGGGGCCTCTAGTGACGAGGGGCCTCAAAAAAAATACATAATTTGGGGCCTCAGTGACCAGGGGCCTCAAAAAAAAATTTGGAGGCCCCTCATCACTAGAGGCCCATGGGCCGCGGCCCGGACGGCCCGGTCGTTAATCCGGCCCTGCTTCTAGGTGCAGTCGCATTGCTTTGCTTTTTATTACATGTTGCACTTGCTATTGGAGGAGCCAGAATCTCAAATTCAAATTCCGTTCTAGCCATGTATAGTATTTAAGCCCAATTGTGACAAAAAAACGTTTTGTGCAAAATTGTTTATTTCACATTAATGGTAACAAGACTTAAGTCACACATCAGACACAGGAAAGAGACCAGCTCTCTCTATCCATCCATACGTCCATGGTTTACATCACATACATTCAACATTTAATTTCTGTGCAAAACACTTAGCTATAAAGTAGTTACAATGTTGCCTAATGATCAGGTTAGTGTTGACTTTGACCCTCTTGCTATAATAATCATAAAGGTAGTTGTGCTCTTTTTTCCAGAATCATGTTCCCACAACCATTCCCTCCTATCCACTATTCCCTCATATAAACTAAAATATAAAGTTGTCGTTTGTCAGTGCGTGTCAAGTTAATTATTGTGCATATAGGCTGATATTTTAAGTATTGCCTACAGTAACTCCTTTAGTGTGTTTTACCAAAGAAAATAGTGCAACAGATGAGATCTGCCTCTGTGTAGAATGTAGAAAATAACACCACCTCAACGTCCTAATGCTCCAAGTAAAAGTCATGTATGACGGGGCTTGCGGAGGAGTACAGTTTCCTCTTCACCAGTCGGTATTCGGGTCGTAGCGTCAGCACCTTGTCGGTGCCCAATATGTGCTTAAGCGGCGGCCAGCCGTCGTCAGCCGCCTTGAGGACCACGGAGAGCTCGAAGGTGGGAGTGACGCTCGGGTCGGGAGAGATGCTTCCCAGCGACTTCAGCGCGTCTTTGGTCTCCAGGTAGACTGTGATGGACGCGCCCCGGAGACCGCACGGCTCGCCGGCCGAAGAGCGCACAACATCCCGGGCGACTTTGGCGGTCATGTGTCGGGGCAGGAGCAGCACCTGGCAGCGGAGAGTGGAGCCCTTGGCATCGGAGAGACACTGCTCGATCTGTCGGGTTATATCCCGCTTCAGGAGCCTTTCTTCATCGAGCTCCCAGGTGCCCATGTCGTCACCTGTAGACGGGAGACGTGGATGCGGTTAGATGTGTGGTAGACAGTCGACAGACAGTCAGCATTAAAGCAAAAAAGCTAGCTGGTAATCTGCATTATCATTTGGTTAGTAGTATTTATTATGCTAGACAAAAGGCGTGGAATAAGCCATTCATTTGTCCCTATGCCTGTAATTTGACACGTCATATGGTGGAGATACGCAATATGCAAACCGTTGAGTGTCCTAGGTTTTGAAACTATCACATAAAGTAGCTGAATAAACAAGTCATCATAGACATAGACTCATCAGCTGATGCAAGCCGTGCGTCAGTTGCATGAGCAGCGTTGTAGCCTCGAGATGAGATGACAAAGTGAAGTATATTATTTGTGGTGGTCTTTCCAAATAGAATCTCGTTCGGAATATAAAGTGTGTAATTTAAAATAGTTTTCTGCGTACAACTTACTTTGAGAACTCTTCTCCATCTCGTCGCAGCTGTCGGCGCTTCCCCGGCGGCCGCCGCCGCTTGTTTTGTTGCTGGATGTGAGCTGAAATAAGAATGTTCTAATCATGTCGACGACGCTTTCCTCCTCCGACAAGACGGGCATTCCGTGTCCGAAGACGAGAGCCGCGGTATAGACCATTTAGATTCTGTCTTGTGTGCCTCGCGCTGTTCCCCTGGTTGTGTCTGTATTTTATCCATGTATATCATCTGGTTGAGTTAACAGCCCGTCGCTCGCACTGCGCTTTTATAGCGGCCGCTGGTTGCGTCAGCTGAGCGGTGGGTCACGTGTCGCACGGGCCTCCCAGTTTACCAGTTCCCTTTGTGCAACGACGGTGTGTGGTTGAGTCATGTTCTGGCTCACGCAACATGTCCGGGCATTGCAGTCAGTGTGGAATACACTGGAGTTAAACTAGACCTGAGAGAAGTCACGTATGACTGCCATAATTTCAAATAGGCTATTATTCTGGTGATTTGTTTTTGTTGTTTTTGTAGACTGGTCTCTAGTCAATCTGGAGGCCTAGACTTTATTTAGTCAATTCATGTATTTTAGATATTTTACAAGCAGGGTTATGGGCTCCAAAGCAGCAGTCAGCTAGGGCCTAGTGTGCCATGGCCTAGACCCTAGAGACCAACCCAGCCTGTTATAACTCCACCTAGACCAGTACAGGAAGCCGTGGAGAGCATGGTAGGCCGGGGAACAACTTAACAAAATGGAGTTGGCCTATTTTCTTGTTAAATGTATGAATATTTGAATAATTGTTTTCTATGAACGATGATGTGTCTTTGCTGTGATTTCACCACAATTAAATTACCAGTACAGTACACAGTACGAGTACTACACCGTGGTGCCAAAACGACACTTTCTTTTACCCCATCGGAAAAAATTTCAAACTGTCCATTGTAGACTATATTGTCAATAATGTGTCTGTCATAGTGTATCAAAATACGTTCAACTAATCATCAGTAAACTGTCAATAGGGTATAGTTTCAACAGACTTTCAGCAGTTTTTTTTCTAATTTGTAAGTGGCAAGGGTTAAGGTAAGTGAATACCTTATTAAGTGATGGGTTATTAACAACTTTTTAGTTTAAAATTATGATGAGTTATGGCTTTGCAGCTTGGCTAGTGCTGACCCGCTGTAACAGACTGATGACAGTTGACATGTTAAGAGTCTATGGACTATCAAAGTAAAGTTCCAAAATGATTTATCCTGTGTAGGGATGCACCGATACATCTGCCGATACAGAGTCCTACATTCTCAGTATTGTCTGATACAGAGTACCGATCTGCTCTATCCCTTTCAGATTCAGATTCAGAGTTTTATTTGCCACATGGAAGTAATATAAATCATACAGTTTTCATACAAAAACATAAATCCAGTTCTACCATGGGCAAAAGGAGCAGCAGGAAGAAGAATACATCTTATAATTACCTGCCCCCTATTCCTGAACTAAACAAGTAACACTTGATGGTCGGCGTACAACCTAATTTACCCAAAATATCCCTTTGTGCAACGACGGTGTGTGGTTGAGTCATGTTCTGGCTCACGCAACATGTCCGGGCATTGCAGTCAGTGTGGAATACACTGGAGTTAAACTAGACCTGAGAGAAGTCACGTATGACTGCCATAATTTCAAATAGGCTATTATTCTGGTGATTTGTTTTTGTTATTTTTTGTAGACTGGTCTCTAGTCAATCTGGAGGCCTAGACTTTATTTAGTCAATTCATGTATTTTAGATATTTTACAAGCAGGGGTAGATTGGATTTGATTTGATTTTTATTTAGTACATACAATTTATACAATAGTATAAAAACAAGGGGTACAAGGATAACATGTGAAAGTCTGTCGACTTGTTTCCAACATGGTCCCAAGAAGAATACAATAAATCACAAAGAAAGGGTTAAGAAGATAAGATAGATACTAGATAAAATTGACAACACAATTTTCTGAAAGCCTCATTACAGCATGTCATGTTCCTGTTCTTCAAGAGTGGTAGCCAAGCACCCTCTGCAACCTATTGTTGCAGATGTCGCTTCACACCCCTCTTGAAGACAGCAATAGTGGGGGAGTTTTGGATGGCCCTGGGCAGAGAGTTCCACAGCCGGCAGGCTGTAGACAGAAAGCCATTCTGTGAATAGGAACCCTTTCTAGGCTCATAAACTGAGAGCTGTCCAGACCGCAACTGACGTACGTGGACCTGGCCACACAGGACAATGCAAGAGCATAAATATCTGGGGGCAGATCCATTTAACATTTTATACATATGTCCCAGTTTCAGAAAGGAGACCCTCTGCTCCACAGGGAGCCATCCCACCTCATTGAAGTGACATGGCTCAATATGGGTTCGAGGTGACAGATTTAGGACAAATCGTATGGTCTTATTTTGGCTGGTTTGTAGCCTGTGTTTACTTTCCACTGTAACACCACTATACCAGTACGTACATGCATAATCATATTGGCTGAGGATCATGCAGTTGGCAATCAATTTCATAGTTTCCAGTGATAAGAACCTCTTTTTTTCTGTGCAAAAATGTCACCCTTGTATAAACTTTTTTTATCACCTTCAGGGCCATTGTTTTCCCTGAGAGTGTTTGGTCGAGGTCTGCACCTAGGTATTTAACACAGTCTCTAGACTCGACACTGAAGCCATTAGAGCTGATCTCAAGTCGGGAACATTCCTTTAATTTATGTTTTGAGCTGAATAGAATTGACTCCGTTTTTCCAAGGTGAATCAATAATCTGTTGTCAACTAACCATTTGTGAAGGCTTTCCAGCTCCCTACTGAGACCGACTTGAATTTCTGCCGTGTCGTCTCCAGACACCAGAAGTGCTGAGGGCTGATGGGCTCCAAAGCAGCACACTTGATGGTCGGCGTACAACCTAATTTACCCAAAATATCCCTTTGTGCAACGAAGGTGTGTGGTTGAGTCATGTTCTGGCTCACGCAACATGTCCGGGCATTGCAGTCAGTGTGGAATACACTGGAGTTAAACTAGACCTGAGAGAAGTCACGTATGACTGCCATAATTTCAAATAGGCTATTATTCTGGTGATTTGTTTTTGTTGTTTTTGTAGACTGGTCTCTAGTCAATCTGGAGGCCTAGACTTTATTTAGTCAATTCATGTATTTTAGATATTTTACAAGCAGGGGTAGATGGGCTCCAAAGCAGTGGCGTTGTTAGCCCTGGGCTTCCGGGGCTTTAGCCCCGGATGTTTTTCTCCTAGCCCCGGATCTTTAAAAAAAAAATGTTTACATTTTTATTTAATTTTTTTTTCTTTTTTTTAGATGGCAGCATCCCCATTGTCTGTGCTGAATGTTTGTTAGTGTTTGGTATTTTTTCTTGTTTTTAGTACTTTTAAACATCCATTTTTAGTAGTATGTTCCTCAATCCCAAGGCCATTACATATGGCCTTTGTCCTGTCATACATGTCCACTGCCATCTCTGAGGTGCGATAACCTTTGAGTGTCCTGCACTGTGCTTTTAAATAGTACAGATAGGTATTGAAGATGTGCACTTTAACCAGTGATGTACCCGAACGCGTTCAATGAACGATCGTTCATGAACGCGTTCGTATTTTGGGCGAACGTGAACTGAACGTACTGTATATCCGCTAAATTAACGCAATTGAGAACGCGTTCATTCTCAGCGCTGTATAGCGGCGTTCAAACGTGCGTTCATTCTCAGCACTCTATTATAACGGCGTTCAAAGATGTGCCAGATTTCATATGCATTTCAGCCGAAAACCCAGTTAAAACACACTGTAAACAGGCTTCAAATGTATGCGGAAAAACCACCCGATCTGACAACGCGCCTGTCACCCCTGGCTACGTCATCAGACTCCTCACAACAAGCAGTGGAACCGCGGAATCTGCGAGCAGTATCATGGACGAAGCCGAGCGCTGCAGCAGCACTCGCTCAGTCAGACTCTACCTCTAGACGTCGGCGTTTGAGCATTTAAAATAGTTTAACGTTAAAGTCAGTACTGACTCAGACGGAAACAATCTAACGTTTGTCTGTAAACTTTGTCCACCCGGTTTGAAGAAGCAAGTCCGCACATCGACGTCGAGTCGTCGACAGCAACATTGAGAATATGCAAAGGTCCTGTTTTAGTTTTCATAATAAAGACAATTCAAGCAACGTTTTTCCTCATGTTTTTGAAAATATACTGTAGAGATGAAAGCTGCAGCTACTAGTGTGGACTGAATGGGCGGCAGCAAAGCGTTATGGAAATGCCAGTATTCCGATTGCTGTCTGTGGTTCAATAATTTTTACAAATAATAGCTCGCAGCAACGTATTGAAAAAAGAACTAACAAAATGGGCCGTTCAATATCTCCTTTATGTTCGAAATGTCAAACAGACCTGGGTACCTACAGTCTATCACTACTTTTGGGAATCTAAGTGTTTATCCAGGTTCTGGGGCCAAGTGATTGATTGATTGATTGATTGAACACTTTATTAACAGATTGCAGAATGGGTACAGTAGGCCTACAGTACAGCTCAGTCATATATGATGAATTGAAAATGGGGGACCCTGATGTAAACAAGATGAAAGTATTTCTCTGGTCTGCATCCCCTTAACAATTGTATATGAGCTGTACTGTACTGTACCCATTCTGCAATCTGTTAATAAACTTTTCAATCAATCAATCAATCAATCAAACATACAATTGTTAAGGGGATGCAGACCAGAGAAATCAGGGTCCCCCATTTTCAATTCATCATAACATGACATACATGACATACAGATAGACAGTACTGCTACATCTATACATTTATGACATACCAGATTTGCAAATACATTACTGTTTGTGATACAAAAAGAGTCCAGAAAAGAGAGTATATACATTTGACGTAGAAATTGGGGTTGGGTAGGAGGGGTGACACCCTTTACAATTCAAACTTTGATAAACTTCTACTTTCAGCCCGGAAATGCATTCTGATAAACTGGATTAAGGATAAGCCTCCATTTTTACAAATGTGGTATAGAGAGATCTTCGGTGTGCTACCCCATGAAAGATGCAATGCATAGAGGCAACGACGCTTCCTTTCAGGAGGTGTGGGCCCCACTATTAGACTATTTTCCTGCTGAAATTTCTCGGATCCTTCTAAAGGCCCAGTGCCCCATTGTATAGACAGACCTAGGATAGAAAAAAAAATGTGAATGGGCTCGAGGCAAGTGCAATACTGTACAGTGCCTGTCTTGGTTTGCTTTCCTTTTTGCTTGTTTTTCTTTTTGTTTTGTTTTTGCTTGCTTGGATGATGGCATAGAGATGAACTGGAGGACCCCCCCCCCCCCTTGTCCCAATGTGTGTTTTTGTAATGTAAGTAACTGTACATGAAAAATCTATATACATTTTTTTTTCAAAAAAGAACTAAAAATAACAAAATTAGTTAATTTTTGAAACCATGAACTTTAGTTCAACATTTTTAATTATGAACTATGAACTGAACTAGTTCATTTAAAAAATTGTGAACTGAACTAGTTCATGTAGAAAGTGAACTTTCCCAACACTGACTTTAACGCAGCAGCACCTGGAGCCATCCATACCCATGTCCACTGACAAAGACATGCTCATGATGATAAACTATAATAAGCTTTAATCGAACCCTGGTTCATTTCCTCTGATAGTCCGGTTGGTTTGGGGTGGTGTGAAAGCTCATTCACTCTTGCAAGTGAACCCTGCTGCGGTTCATTTGAGATGTGAATGCAAAGCGGACCAAAGGCAGGAAAATACCCACAAATCTAATATTTTTTTTATGAGAAGACTGAAACATATGTATATAATGAAACACAATACAGTTTTTTTTCCGATTGCTTAAACACGATTTTGAAAACAGGGCCTGGTGTTTCAAAACACAACACAATTAGCACAACCACACACACAATTATCAGAACACCTCAGATCCTTTGCTAAATGAAACACAAACTATACACTCATTTATAAAAACTACCTTTTGTTACCATATGAAACACACGTTTCATATGACTTAATTCTGTTTGAACCAGTTACACACGGCTGTGCTTAACCTAAAACACATTTAGCAATTCTACTTCTCAGTGATTAGAGTACTGTAAGTATTCTAGGGCAAAAAGTGTGAGGCTGACTTTGTGCTTATAGGGGTGCAAATCTGGGCCTATGTTTTGCTCCTTGAGTGTAAGGTTTTGATAATTGTGTAATACTTTTGATTTGAGTGTTTATGCAATCGAAGAAAACTGTAAAGACTAGAGATGAACTGTTTATTTATTTTGTACATATGCTGTGCATATGTTTGTTTGTTTGTTTATTTGCTTATGTGTATGATTCTTAACTGTGTTTTTATTTTGTTATTGGTGTATATGTGTGTATGTATGTGTAACCCAGGTTTCAGATTCATAACTATTTAGTTATAGGAACATAAATAGTCAATGCCATTGAATAAGAACATAAGTAGTTAATGCTATTGTGTAAGAACATAAATAGTTAATGTTATTGGGTTATATGTATATTCATACGAGATTAGCAACGTTTTGACCAAATCCTTTGAATTGCCTCACTGCCCCTTTAAGTTACCTCATGACGTGAGATAGGTGTCACAACAGTCCACGCCTTGCCTTACAGCAGGTGAGCCTTGCCATACGGCAGATGAGATTATAGATTGACAGAAGCTGACGCAGCTGAATGCTGATTGAGCTGAGATGAACTAGCGCCACGAAATAGTTATCAAACAGTCATAAAAGATTCCCCCAGTTACAAAACCGAAGAGGTTGTTGCAGTTAAAGAGCATACCACTTCCGGAAGCGGTTTTGGTGAGTTTCATCAATATTGTGCTGTTTCATTGTCGAATGTACAAAATCGCTAGCTCAATGCTAATCAGCTAATAATGTAGCTTCATCCTGAGTCATGCTAGCGAAGCTCCAAGCTCAATTTGGTTGAATGAAAACTGGAGGGAAACCATTTCAGAAGTACTTGTAGTTGTATTGATATGCTGTGTGATAAGAACATGGTCTATATACATTTTGACTGCTTTTGAGAGTTTAATATGGAATGTGAGGAATGTTCGCATATGCTAGTCAGCTAGTGCACTTTAGCCTAACTTAGCATAAGACAAATGGACATTCCCACGTACTGTGATAAGGTAGCCTACTTTAGCTTAGCATAGCTAAAAGTAGCCTGATTGACTGTTCATTCTAGAAGCAATGAAAAGATGATAAAGCAATGAAAATATGGTAAATAGCTTTTATTTTCTGAATGCCTGTATAACGCAGGCCAGGTTTTTCTAGCACCCCGTTCCACCCCCGGAAAGAGTTCCCAGGAGTCCCGACCGACCACCATTCATCACGTGTGCCCACGCGGGACGAGGCAGTGTGCCGGACCGACACAAGATGGCGAGCCAACCCACTGAACCTCAGATCTAGATCAAGGCTATACCCAGCGCCTGATCTGATTACCCCTGTTGCCTCAACACCCTGTTGCCTCAACAGCCTGGTAGGATTGTGAATTACCTTCCTCATTCCCAGTGAGGAAGTGTATCAGGAATTAACGAACTAATTGAACTTGAGTCACAAGAACTTCCGAGGACCATCATATCCTTTTCTATGATACGAACTGATTGAACGAGAGCACAAGGACTTCCAAGGGCTTTTGACCCCATTTCACCTTTTGTATTTTGATATTGTATTTTGTATTTGATTGATGCACATTGTATATATGGGTACTGATATTTCTCCTGTAAGAAGGGAGAGTTAAAGGGTAAATGCACCCAGTAAGATACTTGAACTACTGATATTTCTCCTGTAAGAGGGAGAGTTAAAGGGTAAACAGCACCAGTGTCCTCTCCATTCACACTCCATTGGGAGCAATTAGGGGCCTGTTCCACCCGTGGAATATTTTTGCCTAAAATATATACCTAGGTAAATGGAATATTGCTCCACTTCTACAAGGCCATTTGCATATTCTTGGAATCTAGGTACATCTATGGACCTCAGGGAATGTATTCACAGTGTCAGAAATATTGTGTCTACTAGGCTTGCTTAAATTGTGATGAAACAAAGGAGAATATGAATTATGATTTTTCTTTGAATCTTTGACAGTGAATAACACCATGATAATAATGACCAAACTTAAAAAAAACTGCCACTGATCTTGTTCAGTACCTTCTTGAGATCATGTGTACAAAGAAATTAATAAAGGGAAGATGATTAAACAGAAGGTTCTATAGATACAGTACTGAATTCTCCCATCCGGACCAATGCAATTGGAAATATTATTATAGAATATAGAATATGATGCTTATAAATTACCTTATTATAGCCAATTCCCACATTTATATATATATATATATATCAGGCCACGTGAGCGGATCGGCGCGGCCGAGAAATCCGCTCTTCGCTCTTTAAAGCTTGGTCCGCTCCGCTAATCGATCATGTTGACCCCGCCCCCAAGTCGCTCTCCGCTCGCTCCCCGCTCACCTTGAATCGAGCCCCGCGCCAGATTGCTCGGCAGATTTTTTATTTTTTTTGGAGCATGGTGTAAATTAGCTCAAACTACAACAGTCTACACCCCCTGGGCCCCTTAACAATTGTTTGTATTGAGCCGCATTGTAAATGTACCCATTCTGCAATGTTAAATAACGTTGTTTATCCATTCACTAGCTATATTAAGCGATGATAGGCTAGCCGAGCCACAATGCTATGGTCGCTGCCATTAACGTTAGCATGTAAGCTAACGTCAACAACAATGGCGTCGATACGTTTTCTAACAGGAGTGAGTGTGGGCGTCTCTACAGTGACAAAGCCTGAACCGGATATCACAGGTTCACCCTTCTCATTGGTTGAAAATGGCCTTCATGTTTGTACATCGCCATCTGTTGCTTTGGCATTGTACTGCATGTATATTACATCAACAGTGTTAAACCACTGTGAGCGACCTGGAGTGGATTGGAGCGGAGGAGAACTCTCGCTCCGGACGTCGCGCCGACCCATTTTAAAACCCACTCCTCGCTCACGTCAAAACCGCCCGCTCCGCGCCCCGCGCCGCTCACGCTCCGATCCGCTCACATGGCCTGATATATATACATATATTATCTTTCAAATGCCCAAGTTCAATTTGGATTTAGTATCACCAGGCGTGCATAAGAACAGATAATGATATCTACTGTAATTTACTGTACCTTTTTATTTTCACCACAGTGCAACCATTTCTAAACTAATTTCAGATCTAATTGTTGCTACATGCTAACAATAGGGAGGAGAAACTAACTGTGTTTCAATATTTGTCAAAAACGTTACCTTTTGTGGCTTATTATCCCAAATAATAACAGTTATTGAAATAATTCATTCAGAACGCTGAACTTTGAACCCCCACAGTATCTGCCAGGAAGTGTAGTTCGGAATAATTCCAACGCTGATTGTTGAGATCAGAGGCTCTGTGTAGGATTGTTAGTAACTGTCTAACTGTACATATGGCTGTTTACACTAGTAACTGTTTACCTGCATATATAATTGTCTCCACCAGTGACTGTCTAGTTGCATATATATCTGTTCCCACTAGAGGGCGCTCTAGGCGGAGCCACCCAGGTACTCCACCTTGTGGCGAGTATAAAAGCAAAGGTATACTCCCATTTCGTTCTCTCCCCCAATGTCTCTCAGTGAGAGAAAACCATGTATGTTACTCCTGCTCTTTCCATGTGAATAAAAAGAAACCACGCCAGTTCAGGCTCAAGATAGAAATCATGCCTCTTGACCACATTATTGTCGCCCTATAGCCGAATTCTGTTAACAGGTTATGGGCCCAGATAACGCCGGCGCGAAATAGTGGAGGTACTGTAGAAAGCTTAGCTGAAGTATAGGCTAAGATAGTGCCGGGAGCACCGCATGGCTAGACGCTAGGCCAACAAGAGCAAAAGCTAAGCATACCACTAACAAAGAGGATGGAAAACAAGAGAAGAGGCAAATGGTTGACATTCAATGGAAAAGCAGAGAACTATGAGCTCTGGGAAGAGCGCATGCTGTGCTGCATGCACGGGCGGGGCTGAAGGAGACGATCCTGGGGGCCCCCACGGGAGAACTGATGGCGGAAGAGCAAGCCCTGGACGACCAGCAGAACGCAAGAGCGTACTGTGAGTTAGCGCCGATGCTCGACGACACCAGCCTGCGGCTGATATTCCGCAACACTAAAGACAGAGGCAGAGAAAGCCTGGCGGTAGTGAGAGAGCATTTCATCGGGCGAGGAAGATCCAGAGTCGTGGCCCTCTACATAGCACTAACGGGCCTGAGGAAGGGGACCACCGAGACGGTGACCGAATACGTCAACAGAGCGGAGCAGATCACGACGCCATTGAGGAGTGCCGGAGAAGCACCAAGCGATTGGCTAATGATGGCGATGATAATGAGAGGACTACCGGAGCTGTACAAACCGTTCACACTCCTGGTAACACACAGTTCAACGGACATGACGTTGGGACAGTTCAAAGCTAAGTTAAGGAACTTCGAGGCCTCAGAAGACACCCACCCAGGAGGGGGAGAGGGTGCTAAGGGAGAGAACCAGGACCACGACGGAACTGGCGTGTTGGCGATGCGGAGATAAAGGCCATCGGAGAAGCGAATGCACAAAGACTGTCTGGTGTAGCTTCTGCAAATCCACGGGGCACACAGACAAAACGTGCATGAAGAAACACAACCAGAGCACGCGATACACGCAATGGACAAGATAGCGGCTACAGACGAGACGATGGCCATGAACGAGACGGAGGCCACGAACAAAATGGCGGCTACAGACGAGACGAAGGCCACGGACAAAATGGCGACTATGGACAAGATAACGGCTGTGGACAGGATAACGACAGCGGACACGACGGCGGCGACTATCGACGTGAGATGAATCGAGACGACGCCCGGAGAATCGATGGCGGCGACGATCGACGTGAGGTGAGTCGAGACGAGGCGTCGTCCCATGTCATCAACGACAGGGGTCGGTTCAAGAACTTTGACGACACTTTCCACCCGGAGAGGCACTGCATGGAGCTGGCGGACGGTAGACGCATCTACGGATTGGCACAAGAGAGGGGAGACGCACAGGTATGCCTCACGGACAGCAAGGGGCGCCGGCTTACGGTGACGCTAAAGAACACTCTATATGTACCATCGTTCCCACAAGGACTATTCTCTGTAATAGCTGCTACTGCAAGCGGCGCCAAGGTATTCTTTGATAAAGGTAAACATTTTCTTGTAGAACCTGACGGTACCCGGTTTGACATAAAGATGTACCAGAGTCATGTGCGCCCCGGTCATAAATGCGCTTCTGTGCGTCTTGGGCCTGTTGCATGTGTTCTCTTACCACCGGCCAGAGTGCCTTCATCCTGTCTCTCATCACCTGCACATGCTCTATGAGAGACCGGTGGGGCGACGGCTGTTCCTCCCAAATCTCCTTTGCGATGTCCAGGAGACCCCGCGGCTTACGGGCGTAGAGCAGCTCGAACGGCGAGAAGCCAGTGGAAGCCTGTGGGACCTCACGCACAGAGAACATCAGAAAGGGCAACAACTGATCCCAATTCTTCCCATCCTTCTCCATCACCTTCCTTAGCATGCTTTTCAGTGTTTTGTTAAAACGTTCGCACAGCCCATCCGTCTGCGGATGGTATATGGAGGTTCGCAGCTGTTCCACTTTCATTAGTTTGCACATTTCCTTCATGACCCGCGACATAAAGCACAAGCCCTGATCAATGAGAATGGAGTCGGCAATTCCCACCCGACTAAACAGATGAAATAGCTCCCGTGCCACGATTTTGGCTGTCACCGTACGTAACGGGATGGCTTTGGGGTAACACGTTGCATAATCGATGATTACCAGTATATACTGGTGGCCCCGGGATGATTTGACTAGGGGGCCCACCACATCGAGGGCAATTCTTGAGAACGGAGTCTCAATGATGGGCAGTGGGATCAGAGGATTTTTGTAGTGTACCTTTGGTGCTGCGCGTTGACACTCGGGGCAGCTCCTGCAGTAGTCCTCTACTGCTCTCTTCATGCCCGGCCAATGGAAACGCTCCTTTATGCGCTCCATGGTTTTGTCAACGCCCAGGTGCGCTCCGAGGATATGCAAATGCGCTAGCTGGAGTACAGTGGAAATGAAGAATTTCGGCACCAGCAATAATTCTTTAACCTCATAATTTTTCTTTACGACTTGGTACAGTAATTGTCTTTTTATTGCAAAGTGAGGATATGACAGGTTACTCACCCCCTCCACTGGATTTCCATCCACTGTTTTGACGTTCGCACGGGCCTGCGTTAGGTTTGGGTCCTCCAGCTGGGCCATTCCAAACTGACCCGCCAGGTCCCTCCCCACCTCGTCCGCCTGGGGGAACTCCGCAAATGGGTCCTCGTCGCTGCTATCCGTCTCGGGGCCCGCTTGGGGCTCCGGCGCGTCTTCACCCACATCCGATGCAGTCTCTGTCACCCCCCCGGTCCTGTTGGACCGGTCATCGGACTTACAGCACCACTCATGAACAATACACCACTGCATTTGTGTTTGTCTATGTTTATTAATTTGTTATCTGTTGTGCTCACTTGTTTGTTGTCTGTGTATCTATTGTCTGTGTTGTGCCCCATTGTCTAGTCTAGTGTATTCTCCCCCTGTGTCTGTATCTATGTGTTATTTAGTCTTGTCATGTTTCAGTATGTTACCCCAGGTTGTTTCAGTCTTTCCCAATCACCCTCATGTGTCAATTAGTCTGTGTATATTAGTGTTGTTTGCCCTGCCCTCCTGTGCTGGACCATTGTTCATGTTACCCTCGTCCTGTGTGCTGTCAACCTTTTATGTTCTCCGTATTCCCCGTGAGTCAGTTTTGTATTGTTTTCCACGTTCAGTAAAGAACTTATTACTTTATTCCTCGACTCATGCTTTCTCTATTTCATCCGTCACTACCTCAAGTCTGCATTCTGGGTTCTCCTCCTCTCTACCATCGACATGCCAACGAAACGTTCCAGGAATCGTAACAGTCTCAGTCTCACTCCCTGTTACATTCAGGGCACACACCTTCGGCTGACGTAATCCTCTCCTCTTCCTCGGTTTACCCGTGGAGGGTGGGGTGCGTGGGGAGATGATGGCTGAGCACAGCTGACGGTACAGGGGGCAGTCTTGTCCAATCAGCAGCGCTACCGGCAGGTTAGGTATGACGCCGGCTGTCATCGAGCAGACCCCCTTGGTGGTTGTCAGGGTGATCTGCGCTGTGGGATACAATCTTGTGTCTCCGTGAACACAGGACACGGACACTTGCGGAGCCTTTGCGTCGCAGTGTGCCAAATGGGGCTCAACCAGCGTTATGATACTACCCGAGTCCAGGAGTGCTACCGCGTCCTTGTCGTTGACGCGCACAGGTAAAAGTGTCGCTGATGTTTCCTTATGGGCCCAACAGGCTGCGCCATAATTGCAGGTTTTACCGCGGGGGTCTGAAGCCGCCGCCGATGGCATGGACACATCCCGGCCTGGGCAGCTCCACGAGAGATGCCCTGGCTCGCCACAGTCATAGCAGCGTCTTTGGTCCTGGTCAAAGAGCTGCCTTCTTCGGGGTAGTTCAGGATCACCTGCGTTCCCTACCCGGCCCCTTGGACTGGGCTCGTCGGGACCCCTCCTTGTTCTTAGTCACTCTGGCTTTTCCCCTCGCCCCCCTTTGAGTAACTTCTGTGTTACTTGGTGGGACTCCACAACGTTCACTAATTGCTCCACGGAGCGGGGGTCCGCCTGACTCGCCTGTTTCTTCATGTCATACGGGAGGGCTCTAACAAAGCGGTCCATAACAATACGTTCCAAGACAGTGGGCCCTGCGGGCTCGGTCATTAGCCAGGCTCGGCTTATGCTGATTAAGTTGTGCATCTGGGAGCGCAAGGAGGCCTGTGCGTCATACACCCAGTCATGAAAACGCTGCGCACGGGACTGCAGACTATGGCCGTAGCGGGCCAAAATCTCTTGCTTTAGCCGGGTGTAGTTCCCGGCTTGCTCCGGTGGTAGGTCCTGGTAGGCCTTTTGCGCATTACCCGACAGGAAGGGGGCCAGCAGTCCCCCCCAGTCCTCCTCCGGCCAGCCCTCCCGGTTGACGGTGCGCTCAAACGCTAGGAGATAGGCTTCTATATCCTCCTGCTCCGTCAGCTTGGGGATGAAGCGCCCGGGGTTAGACTGCGTCCCTGTGAGCCCTTCGTCCTGCCTGTGAGAGGCCATCCGCTGGAGCTCCGCTTGGATCATCCCCGTATGTTTCCTCTGTTCATGTAGGGCCTCCTCATGCCGGGCCTGTTGTTCCAGGTTCGCCTGTACGAGCTGCTGCACCAGCGCGTCCATGCTTCTTTTCTATTTATTTATTTTTCTTTTCTTTTTATTAATACATTTTTATTTCCCTTTCTTTTATTTCTAATAAGTCTATCGTTGTTTATTCTGCACCCCTGATTGCCAGTAGACTATGCCCGCATTCTCCACCACTGTGGCAATTCCAGGTGTAGGGGTGGCAGAATAAACAACACACAGACAGGTTGCAGTTCCCAAAATCATACTTCTTTATTTTCCACAAAATAATAACCGCTTTCTGGCATGGATCTGTCGGCCGGGCGGCGTCTCCGCTCTGTGGCCTCTCGGGAGAGTGAGAGGGGGCTCCTCGGCTCCATTAAGTCCCCCCTCCTCAACAAGCGTACCGCGCCGTGATTCGATAATCACTCCTGATGATCCTCTAGCGACAGGTGCGTCCGGAAGCGGATGCCCAAATATGCGCAGCGCCCAGCCATTGGGTCGCTACGTAACGTCCTTCAATCACCAAGCCCAGGGGTGGCTTGGGGTTGCCACAGTAGTCAGTGGGGTAAACCCGACCTTTAAGGAGGCCACATTGTCCCCCGAAGAGGGCAGACATACAGTGGGAGGAAAATGGGTGTATTCAACCAAGTTACCAGAGGACAGACAGACAGTGGGAGGGAAATGGTTGTATTCGATCCAGGAGGGTATTGAAGACCACGGTAAATACAAAGTATGGTTCATAGAAAATTGATTAAATGCTGAAGAAATTAGACATATGTTTGGTCAACATTTCTTTTTAAACCGATACCGATATTTTCCGATATCACATTTTAATGCCGATATCGGCCGATAATATCGCTAGGCCGATAATATCGGACATCCCTACTGCTGCTCTTTCCATGTGAATAAAAAGAAACCATGCCAGTTCAGGCTCAAGATAGAAACCATGCCTCTTGACCACATTATTGTCGCCCTATAGCCGAATTCTGTTAACACTGATCCACAGCTAGGTTAGGTTTAGGTTAGGTTTACTTTATTTGTTCAAGGGGGACAGTGTACATTAATAAAACATTTTACAAATGTAAATGCACCCAATTTTAGCCAAAAGGCTAATTTACATTGGCAGTCCCCCTGCCAGAAGGTACAGGCTAAAATCCTGTGTAAAAAAAGGGTTAGCAATAAAAACAGAATAAAATCAAGATAAATAACATTAGAATAAAAACACAACAAAAGCACATAGACATAGTAGGGATACAGGTCACAATACAGTCATGGACACAAGGACAGAGCACATCATGACATATTAAGAGACCCAGACATAGACAGACGCACCATATCCACACACACACACATACACACACAGACACCTCAGTGTTGACAGTTCTGGTTTTCAATGAGACATTCCCTAACCCTGCACTTGAATGAATGGTATGATCATGTGGACACTCAAATCTTTGGAGGAATTGAGTTCCATTGGTGGGATGCTCTGTATGAGAAGACACCTGGCCAAATACACTTGGCTATGCATGCCCTCGACAAAATGGCAGCAAGAAAACTACAATTCCCATGATTCAAATTTTCTAAAATGGTTGCCGTCTTGCAATAGACTTCAGCAAATCGAAAAGTTAAAACTATCTAATGGCACTTCTGTTTCGTTAAGGCTTCGCTCAGCACCAGTAGCACTGTACTTCACTTCGTGTACATACACTGAATAAAAGAAATTCCACCATGTACCTTTACATCCCCATATTCGTCTGACCACACCCCCTTCCGCTTACCTTCATAAGCAGGTGTGTGGTCACCTACTCGCCTCCTTCTTCACTTTCACCACAAGGAACTGCCTCGGTAGATCCCCACTTGACGAGGTTGTTAGCTGAAGAAAGTTGAGACGTGTTAGAGAGAGGTTTGATTGATTGTAGCCACGCCCCTTTTTGAAATTTGGAGCCTTCTGATTGGTCGAGGTTTAAGGGGGCGGGACTTAGGGTAGGTTATTTTGAGATGATTTATGACCCCCTAGGGCTTCTCTGATTGGTCGAGGATGTAAGGAGGCGGGACATCCGGTTTTGAGGGCGGGACATCCGGTTTCGGAAGGGGAGGGCCATCTGGTTACGGAAGGGGAGGAGTTTTCAGAATTTTTTCAGATTCAAAAGTTTTTATTTTTTTCAGAATGTGTGTATTCCAAGGTTTTCAGAATATGTATTTCTGTATTCCAAGGTTTTCAGAATATATCTTCACAATATGTTTTATGTGTATCTTCACAATATGTATTCCAAGGTCTTAAGAATATATCTTCAGAAGGTATTTTGTGTATCTTCAGAATATAGTTTCACAACAATCTTCTGAATAAATGTGTGTGTATTCCATGGTTTACAGAATAAGTGGGTGTGTGTGTGTGTATCTTCAGAAGGTATTTTGTGTATTCCAATTGTCAAATACCTTGTATTTCTTCAGAAAGTGTATTTATTCCGCGCGGAGATTCTTAAGAATCCCCTCCCGCGCGCCTCTCTCTCTATCCGTATAGTGATAGTGAAGAATGAAATTCGACCAACGGGTGTGCTGGTGACGCCGAAAGTCGTGAAGTACAAGGGGTTATGAACGGAATAATGGATCACGACTATGATAGCGTGTCGTGTCTTAAAAGAGCATTTCAACCTCTAACTAAGTGTATCTGAAGCAACACCCCCTCTATGCGGTGTATTGAAAGCAGTGATGCGAGATGGTGACGGGGGCTGGTGGCTTTGAGATCGTTAGAGCGTTCGTAAAAAACAACAACAACACTTTTTTTTAGAATGACAGAAGAGTGATAAGAATGCCTGACGGAGGGATGATAAGATGTATCCATAGCTATAGTGTTCCCCCTGTCAGAAAAGCCGTTTAATGACCCGGCGAGTTTCCCCTTGCATACGTCAGAGGTGTGTGTGTGTGTGTGTGTGTGTGTGACTGTCTGTCTGCTTTCTAGGATAAGGCCTATAGCCAGCACGACCCGTATTGAGCAGCGCGACGCATTTCAGTATAAAGTATTATGTACTTCTGTATGACAGCTATTAAAGAAAGTTAAAACTTGAGAACTGAAGATAAAAGATGTCTCTACAGATAGAGACAGGGGGAAACCCTACTACCGTGGGTATCATCGATGATGATCAAACAAGTATTATTTCGATGGAGAGTTTCACTAGGTTATTAATAAAAGCTAGCATTATTAGTTTATTCTTAGGGGGCGTTATGGGGGTTTGTTTTAGCGTGTGGAAGGTTTGTGATATTATTCATGACATAAATGGGGGCGTAATGTAGAAGAAAAAAAAAACTATATATATGTTTCTGATCGTGACTGAAAGGTTTATGAAAGCAATGGCTGACGATATTTGTATACCGGTTATACATACATCTGGTAGAATACATCGTATTAGGGCCTTATTGAGAGTTCCTTACAGATATGGAAGGGGGATTTATAATGAAGTATGGGCAACGAACGACGGAATATTGTGTCTGGAATATGAAGGAAGATTGGACAGAGTTGCGATATACAAACTGGGTCCTGAGAACTTCGAAGGCAAAGGAGAAAGGCCTGAGATCTATTTAAGCGAAAGAGAATTCTGGCAAGTGAAAAAGAATTCTTTTGATGCGCTAGACGGTTTGGCCGCCAGAAAACTCCAAGAAGGACAGTTAATTAAACTGTTAACATGTTCCAGTGACTTAGAAGGTTATCTTGTATATTACACAGCACGTGTCTCTATACAGAACACCCCCGGAGTTATTGGGGTAGGTGATATGACCATTTTCAAACGGTATGCAACTGGTCCTTTGCGAGTTCTATTTACCGTGCCTGTGGCTACATGGTTAGAATGTCTCAACACCTGTGGTGCCGTCACGTGTGAAATGTTAAAACTGCAACAGGATATGGATCATTTAAAGAGACGACTCTTTCCTTACACGGAGTCTGAGGATGAAGACATCCAGGGGGTTGGTGAGGGTGTGATGGAAGGGGAGTGTCGAGCGTAAAAACAACCTTTAAAAAGAAAAAAGTTACAATAGACTTTTAAAACTCTTGACTTGACTTGACTAAGCATGGCATCTTTCAACAACGGATACACCATGGAGTCAGCTGTACCCGACTCTTCGTTACTCTACATTTATCCATCGATGGATACCTACGAGACACCTGATCAATCATCACAAGAGACCATAGCCGATGGAGAGGATGGGGGCACACCACCAAACGATGAATGGCGATCCCACACACCGGAGACGGGTCTCCCTCAAGATCTGCCTACCACCGAGAGAGGGAGAAGACTTACAGTACTCCCTGTCGTCGTGGACGAAAGAGCTGGATTCCTAGATCACCAAATGATCGCTTGCATCAAGTTACTTATGACAGAAGTGTTGAAGTGTTGTGTTGATCTGCACCTCGTCGACCATTGCTACGGCTGTAGCATACAACATCCTAGTCAACGTCAACATGAATGCTTGTTTGAACCTGCTTTGTATTACATGATTAACGAACCAGCCCTAATGACAATGTTGTGGAGTGGCGAACCGACTCCTACCATCAGCGTGCTCCTGGGTAGAATATGTTTACCTATACCATCGCCGTTGCGATTACAAGGAATCTGCGAAGGCCTTCTATTCGAGTTCCAGTCATTTAAGAACAGCCAGTGTCTCAAGGATATGGTTAAAGAGATTCACAATGATTACCCAGAGATTGATACTGAGGCTGTCTTCGATTCAGTACTGTTATTCATGTCCACCGTGCCAAAACTCCCCAAGGTCTACAGAATGTAATTTTTTATTTCTGAAAAAAATTAAAATGACGTGTTAAAAAAAAATAAAAAAAAATTCTCCTGCTTACTTATTCACTCGTGTATTATAATCCAAAGGGGTTGGTAGTTTTGAAAATATGGATGGTATACTAGCTAAAATATATTATGATCCTGCAAATCCAGGGTCGTTTGGTGGTGTTGCACATCTTAGAAAGGCTGTGGAGCTTACCACAGGAGATAAAGTAGGGATAAAAGTTATTAAAAACTGGTTATCGAAACAGGATAGCTACACTCTACATAAACCAGCTAGAATACATTTCAAGCGAAATAGAGTTATCGTTCCGAGACCTCTTTATCAATTTCAAATTGATTTATGCGATATGCAAAGCTTTAGTCAGTATAATGATGGGTTTAAATATCTAATGACAGTCATAGACGTCTTCTCTAAAATGGTTTATGTAAGGCCTTTAAAAAATAAGACAGGTTTAGCTGTTACAAAAGCCTTCGATAGTGTTCTAGAGGAGAGTCATAAACCGATTAAAGTGCAAACAGACGAAGGCAAATAATTCTTTAACAAAAACGTTCAAAAACTAATGCATGTATATAACATACACCATTTTGCAACAGGAAGTGAATTGAAAGCCAGCGTTGTCGAACGACTTAACCGTACATTGAAGGATAGGATGTGGAGATTTTTCACAGCTAACAACACGTTTCGTTATATAGATATGTTGCCGGATATGGTACAGAGTTATAATAACACGTTTCTTTCCAGTATTAAAATGAAGCCTTCAGAGGTCACTAAAGATAACATGCTACAGGTGTTTCAGAACCTGTACGGGAGTGTACCTCTAACGCATAAAAAAACTAGATTTAAGTTTGATTTAGGCGATACAGTGCGTTTAGCTCAATATAAATCTGTCTTTGACAAGCGTTATGAACAGACTTTTACATACGAAACATTTATTATAGTGAAGCGTTTAGCCCGTGTCCCCGTTGTGTATGTTATTAAGGACCAAGCGGGTGAAACTGTAAAAGGAGTTTTCTACGAATTGGAGCTGCAAAAGATTGAGGAGGGTTCTAATAAAACATACAAGATAGAAAAATTTATTGAGAATAAAAGGATAAAAGGGAAGATGTATACATTGGTTAAATGGATAGGATGGCCTGCTAAATTTAATTCTTACATCTTAAAGAGTAGTCTCAGAGCTGTATAAATAAAAGATGATATATAATCCTATACTTTTTAAAGACTGTACTCATAAGTCGGTATATTAGCACTATGGAGGGCTTCTATGTCACGCTGCCTTCCAATGCTTGCATGTCTGTGTTCCGTAATAATAAGGCTTCTAGTTTCAATATTAATCTGGCTAAACCTCTTCAATTAAAAGGTGATTGGCTCGTGGGGTTGGCTGAAATAACTTACCCTCATACATGGTATAATATACCCCCAGAGTCAGCATATTATGAATGCAGACATCTAGAACAGCATCCTCATAGGTTAGTTGAAAAAATAAGGGTTGGGAGTGGTGGTTACTATAAAAATACCAAGCCTTTAATAAAACTAATCACCGATACTTTACGCATGACAGGTGATATAAACGCAGAGCTCCAGTATAACGAGATCACTAATAGATGCATGTTTAAGGGAAGTGGTGTGTATGAAGTGAGATTTTCTCCAAGGCTATCCTACGTTATAGGCTTGAAACCCAATAAATGGTATGCTTTGTCTAACATTGAAGCACCGTATCCTGTAGATTTAGGTTCAGGTATATATAATTTATTTATATATTCTAATCTCTCGGAACACCAGCTCGTAGGGGATTCATATGTTCCATTATTATCAACGGTGCAGATCAAAGGATCATATAGCGACATTATAAACATACATTACGATCATGTCCATTATTCTAGAGTTTCTAAAACAGATATAAACACCATTCATATAGAAATCAAGACAGATACGGATCAGTTGGTAGATTATACGTACGGGAAGGTTATAGTAAAATTACATTTTAAACCCTTGGACATAGGCGTGTAAAAAGATATTATGGATCAACACATACATCCTAACCGCTTCGTTAATTATTATGTAAATCAGGTGGGACACGGCTTAGCGGGATTTGCAGGGGCCCCTGTGCAATATGGTAGGGGAGTAGGGTCTATTTTCTCTAGATTATTCAAATTTGTTATGCCTTTTCTTAAAACAGGTATTAGCATAGCTAAACCGCACATCAAGAATGCTGCAAAAAGCAGAGAGGTTTTAGACAATGTAATACAGAAGGTCACCACTAGGATGGGGGAACAGAGCGGTTCCGGTTTCGGTTTGAGACCATTGAGAGGGTTGAGGTCATCTAAAAGAAGGATACCTCCTGGTTGTAGATTAACAGCTATAAAGATTAAGCAGTCTTATAAGAAGAGACCGGTTAAAAGAAGAGGTGTTAGTCAGAGAAAACGACCGACGAAGAAACGTGTAAAGGATATTTTCTAAGTGAAACATGATCCATCAACGGTCCCAAGAGTGTTCTAGATCGGAGTTGGATATTTTTACAGCCCCTTACACACAGCTATCGATCGAACTAAGTGATTATATTGAAATATCACCCATAACAGCTCTAACTAGAGATTCACCTATAGAATTTAATATAACGGGTGAAGGGGAGCGTTACTTGGATCTCAATAATACATTACTATATTTAAAGGCCAAAATTACAAATACCGATGGAAGTGACTTGGCTGCCGATGCGAATGTCTCTATAATTAATTATCCTTTAAATACCTTTTTTAGCCAGGTAGATGTAACTGTCCAGGATCGTTTAATCAGTCAATCTAGTTCGACGCATCCTTATAGAGCTATGATTGAAACATTACTGAATTATTCCCCCGATAGTTTAAATAGTCAATTTACCGCTGGTTTATTCGCTAAAGATACAGGAGGGGCCATGGAAGATATCCGTCTAGGAGATGCAGGGCTAAATAAAGGCTTAAAAACCAGGGGACGGGAATGCGCTCTATCGCGCGAGTTTCATCTACTGGGGGGAATCCATTCGGATATATTCTCTAGCGATCGTTTATTGTTAAATAAAGTGAATTTAAAAATAAAACTAACTAGAGCTAAAGACGATTTCTGTATAATGTCTGCGGCCGCTGGAGGGTTCAGACTACATATTATTAGTGCGACCTTATTTGTAAAAAAAGTTGTTGTATCCCCAGCTGTACAATTGGGGCACGCTAGTGCTTTACAAAGGGGAAATGCTTTATACCCGTTAGCGCGAATTAATGTAAAAACCTTCTCTATCCCTATTAACTCTCGGGTATCAACTCATGAAAACATCTTTCTGGGTTTGTTACCAAAATATGTCATAATAGGCCTAGTTGAACACGAAGCTTATAATGGTACGCCTATTAGAAATCCATTCAATTTCCAACATTTTAATTTAGAGTATGCTGCCTTAAGCCAAGACGGTCGACAGATCCCATCGAAAGCATATCAGCCCCAGTTTACGCAAGGAAACGCGGTGCGGGAATATTATAGTTTATTTTCAGCCACAGGCCGTCATCTGAAGGATTCTGCATTGATTTTCGATCGAAGTGATTTTCTAGCAGGGTATGGTTTATATTATTTTAATCTAGACCCTGATGAGGAAGGCCTGGCCTCATCCCCCGCTGCTACAGGAAATCTACGTCTGGAAATGAGATTTCAAGAGCCTCTACACACCACGGCTACTCTAATTGTATATGCTTGTTTTGACTCAATTCTCGAAATCAATGACCGTCGACAGGTTATGGTTGACTACTATTAAGCTATGAATAATGTAGAACTAGACACGTTATGTACATCCTTGTTGGGGTCTCGTTTCCATGGTGTTTGGGCTTGTAATGAACTAAAAATCAATTTACAGAATACAGGGACTAGACCTTTTTATTTTATAGTTAATACAGATCCTAGCAATAAGCCTGGTGTGCATTGGCTCGCTGTGTGTCTTGATAACGAACGAGAGGGTGTTTTTTTTCGATTCCTTCGGACTCAGCCCCAACTCTAAAGCATATCCATCAGACATTACTGAATTTCTACAAGAAAATGTTACAGAATGCTATTATTATTCAACTCGTAGAGTGCAGAATGAACTCTCTGCCTATTGTGGACATCATTGTGTATATTTTCTATGTCAAAGAGCGAGAGGATGCAGTCTGAACGACATCATATTTAAACATTATACTGGTGATAGCCTGAGAAACGATCTCCTAGTTCGTAGATATGTCATGAAATATAAGAATTGCTTATTAAAATGCAAAGGTAACCATAGACAAACCTGCTGTAGTTTAAGAATGTTAAATGAATGTATGTAACAAAAATAATAAAAAAAGACACATGTTGAAAGTATTTCATTTTTGTTGTTTTTTATTAAAAAAAAATACAAAACATTAATGCATTTCACATAGAGAGCCAATCTGTAACCGTATCATTATTACGTCTCCTTTTTCTACGGGTGTAATAATTTTCAGAAGGCGAATTCATATCACCTTCTGAAAAGCCATTCTGGTTCTTTAGAGCATTCAAAGAGGATTGTGCCTCTTTATTTGCAATATATGATAGAGGTATATTAACCTCCGATAAGGTTTGTAGAAATACATCATAACCAGGACCTGGTGCAGAATGTTTAGAGTTAGTAGTTAACGCTTTTAAATAATCAAGCATATGCGAGCCTTTTATGGGGATACCATCGCGAATAAACTCGCCTTTAAGATTCCATGATTCAGTGGGTATAATTTTTAATTGTTGCATAATCATACGTGCTTTTATTTGGCTTCTAACGGGGAGTGCAGAGACTAATTGGTCAATATCCTGGGGTGTTCTGACCTCTGGCGCTTCTATCGGTAAGGCCATAGGTAAAACTTTGGGGTTAGCATGCTCTTTTTGTCTGAGTAAACCTAGATAACGGTGTAAAAGAATGTTAATTTTCTTCGATTTATCTGAATCCGATGCATAGACAGCTGGATTATGTAATCGTGATGCATTGGTGTTAATTGGAGGTAACACCTGTTCCTCTTTGTCTGTAATATCGTTCAGAATATTATACATTCCTGAATGTAATTTATCTGACGCTTTCTCAGTGATATTAATAGGAGTTGTCATCCTGTTTGTAGAGACAGGGTTCCATTGACTCTTAGGAATTAAAATCATCTTCTGCATGTTAATCCTTATTAGTTATTTTTAAGGAATAAAGACGTTAAAAAAGGAAGGGCTACACTTAGTAGGGGTAGAAAAAAAACGTCCCCAGTTTGCATAAGCTTTTTCCTCTTCTTTGACAAATTAACTTTGTTATTAGCCAAAAGCTTTAGAATCTTCTTTTTTTTCGCAGTTTATGTATGTGTACTTTTTTAAGAGGAATAACACCTTTCAGAACATTTAATGCTATCTCACACACACATCTCAACAGATCTGGTGAAGCCCTCGTTAACATCTGTTTTCGAATGAGGGGAGAACTGTTATATAAAGCCTTCAATACATTCATATGACCCCGTATACGAAAAGACATGATCCTTATTTTTTATTTTTTTTTGTCTTTTTCCCCCTCCATTTTTTCCCATCCCAATGTTAGTCGTATGCCAATTCCCAGTCCCTTCCTGGTCGCTGCGCTGAAACCCAATAAATGGTATGCTTTGTCTAACATTGAAGCACCGTATCCTGTAGATTTAGGTTCAGGTATATATAATTTATTTATATATTCTAATCTCTCGGAACACCAGCTCGTAGGGGATTCATATGTTCCATTATTATCAACGGTGCAGATCAAAGGATCATATAGCGACATTATAAACATACATTACGATCATGTCCATTATTCTAGAGTTTCTAAAACAGATATAAACACCATTCATATAGAAATCAAGACAGATACGGATCAGTTGGTAGATTATACGTACGGGAAGGTTATAGTAAAATTACATTTTAAACCCTTGGACATAGGCGTGTAAAAAGATATTATGGATCAACACATACATCCTAACCGCTTCGTTAATTATTATGTAAATCAGGTGGGACACGGCTTAGCGGGATTTGCAGGGGCCCCTGTGCAATATGGTAGGGGAGTAGGGTCTATTTTCTCTAGATTATTCAAATTTGTTATGCCTTTTCTTAAAACAGGTATTAGCATAGCTAAACCGCACATCAAGAATGCTGCAAAAAGCAGAGAGGTTTTAGACAATGTAATACAGAAGGTCACCACTAGGATGGGGGAACAGAGCGGTTCCGGTTTCGGTTTGAGACCATTGAGAGGGTTGAGGTCATCTAAAAGAAGGATACCTCCTGGTTGTAGATTAACAGCTATAAAGATTAAGCAGTCTTATAAGAAGAGACCGGTTAAAAGAAGAGGTGTTAGTCAGAGAAAACGACCGACGAAGAAACGTGTAAAGGATATTTTCTAAGTGAAACATGATCCATCAACGGTCCCAAGAGTGTTCTAGATCGGAGTTGGATATTTTTACAGCCCCTTACACACAGCTATCGATCGAACTAAGTGATTATATTGAAATATCACCCATAACAGCTCTAACTAGAGATTCACCTATAGAATTTAATATAACGGGTGAAGGGGAGCGTTACTTGGATCTCAATAATACATTACTATATTTAAAGGCCAAAATTACAAATACCGATGGAAGTGACTTGGCTGCCGATGCGAATGTCTCTATAATTAATTATCCTTTAAATACCTTTTTTAGCCAGGTAGATGTAACTGTCCAGGATCGTTTAATCAGTCAATCTAGTTCGACGCATCCTTATAGAGCTATGATTGAAACATTACTGAATTATTCCCCCGATAGTTTAAATAGTCAATTTACCGCTGGTTTATTCGCTAAAGATACAGGAGGGGCCATGGAAGATATCCGTCTAGGAGATGCAGGGCTAAATAAAGGCTTAAAAACCAGGGGACGGGAATGCGCTCTATCGCGCGAGTTTCATCTACTGGGGGGAATCCATTCGGATATATTCTCTAGCGATCGTTTATTGTTAAATAAAGTGAATTTAAAAATAAAACTAACTAGAGCTAAAGACGATTTCTGTATAATGTCTGCGGCCGCTGGAGGGTTCAGACTACATATTATTAGTGCGACCTTATTTGTAAAAAAAGTTGTTGTATCCCCAGCTGTACAATTGGGGCACGCTAGTGCTTTACAAAGGGGAAATGCTTTATACCCGTTAGCGCGAATTAATGTAAAAACCTTCTCTATCCCTATTAACTCTCGGGTATCAACTCATGAAAACATCTTTCTGGGTTTGTTACCAAAATATGTCATAATAGGCCTAGTTGAACACGAAGCTTATAATGGTACGCCTATTAGAAATCCATTCAATTTCCAACATTTTAATTTAGAGTATGCTGCCTTAAGCCAAGACGGTCGACAGATCCCATCGAAAGCATATCAGCCCCAGTTTACGCAAGGAAACGCGGTGCGGGAATATTATAGTTTATTTTCAGCCACAGGCCGTCATCTGAAGGATTCTGCATTGATTTTCGATCGAAGTGATTTTCTAGCAGGGTATGGTTTATATTATTTTAATCTAGACCCTGATGAGGAAGGCCTGGCCTCATCCCCCGCTGCTACAGGAAATCTACGTCTGGAAATGAGATTTCAAGAGCCTCTACACACCACGGCTACTCTAATTGTATATGCTTGTTTTGACTCAATTCTCGAAATCAATGACCGTCGACAGGTTATGGTTGACTACTATTAAGCTATGAATAATGTAGAACTAGACACGTTATGTACATCCTTGTTGGGGTCTCGTTTCCATGGTGTTTGGGCTTGTAATGAACTAAAAATCAATTTACAGAATACAGGGACTAGACCTTTTTATTTTATAGTTAATACAGATCCTAGCAATAAGCCTGGTGTGCATTGGCTCGCTGTGTGTCTTGATAACGAACGAGAGGGTGTTTTTTTCGATTCCTTCGGACTCAGCCCCAACTCTAAAGCATATCCATCAGACATTACTGAATTTCTACAAGAAAATGTTACAGAATGCTATTATTATTCAACTCGTAGAGTGCAGAATGAACTCTCTGCCTATTGTGGACATCATTGTGTATATTTTCTATGTCAAAGAGCGAGAGGATGCAGTCTGAACGACATCATATTTAAACATTATACTGGTGATAGCCTGAGAAACGATCTCCTAGTTCGTAGATATGTCATGAAATATAAGAATTGCTTATTAAAATGCAAAGGTAACCATAGACAAACCTGCTGTAGTTTAAGAATGTTAAATGAATGTATGTAACAAAAATAATAAAAAAAGACACATGTTGAAAGTATTTCATTTTTGTTGTTTTTTATTAAAAAAAAATACAAAACATTAATGCATTTCACATAGAGAGCCAATCTGTAACCGTATCATTATTACGTCTCCTTTTTCTACGGGTGTAATAATTTTCAGAAGGCGAATTCATATCACCTTCTGAAAAGCCATTCTGGTTCTTTAGAGCATTCAAAGAGGATTGTGCCTCTTTATTTGCAATATATGATAGAGGTATATTAACCTCCGATAAGGTTTGTAGAAATACATCATAACCAGGACCTGGTGCAGAATGTTTAGAGTTAGTAGTTAACGCTTTTAAATAATCAAGCATATGCGAGCCTTTTATGGGGATACCATCGCGAATAAACTCGCCTTTAAGATTCCATGATTCAGTGGGTATAATTTTTAATTGTTGCATAATCATACGTGCTTTTATTTGGCTTCTAACGGGGAGTGCAGAGACTAATTGGTCAATATCCTGGGGTGTTCTGACCTCTGGCGCTTCTATCGGTAAGGCCATAGGTAAAACTTTGGGGTTAGCATGCTCTTTTTGTCTGAGTAAACCTAGATAACGGTGTAAAAGAATGTTAATTTTCTTCGATTTATCTGAATCCGATGCATAGACAGCTGGATTATGTAATCGTGATGCATTGGTGTTAATTGGAGGTAACACCTGTTCCTCTTTGTCTGTAATATCGTTCAGAATATTATACATTCCTGAATGTAATTTATCTGACGCTTTCTCAGTGATATTAATAGGAGTTGTCATCCTGTTTGTAGAGACAGGGTTCCATTGACTCTTAGGAATTAAAATCATCTTCTGCATGTTAATCCTTATTAGTTATTTTTAAGGAATAAAGACGTTAAAAAAGGAAGGGCTACACTTAGTAGGGGTAGAAAAAAAACGTCCCCAGTTTGCATAAGCTTTTTCCTCTTCTTTGACAAATTAACTTTGTTATTAGCCAAAAGCTTTAGAATCTTCTTTTTTTTCGCAGTTTATGTATGTGTACTTTTTTAAGAGGAATAACACCTTTCAGAACATTTAATGCTATCTCACACACACATCTCAACAGATCTGGTGAAGCCCTCGTTAACATCTGTTTTCGAATGAGGGGAGAACTGTTATATAAAGCCTTCAATACATTCATATGACCCCGTATACGAAAAGACATGATCCTTATTTTTTATTTTTTTTTGTCTTTTTCCCCCTCCATTTTTTCCCATCCCAATGTTAGTCGTATGCCAATTCCCAGTCCCTTCCTGGTCGCTGCGCTTTACCCCCCACAGTCAGATCATTTGGGAGAGTGGAGGCTACCACGTGCTTCCTCCGACACACGTCCAGCCAATCACCGCTTCTTTTCACCTGGCAGCGCGGATTCTCATTGAGAGGGCGTAGCGTGTGGGAGGACCACACTATCCCCCTCACGTCCAATCCGCGCTTAGCAGGCGCCCCGACCGAACTGTAGGAGTCGCTGTTTACAACGACCCGGACCCACCCCGCCAGCTTCTCCCACCCTCTGATACAGCCAATTGTATCAGTGCAGACGGCCAGCCAAGCTGGTGACAACCCCGGAGCTGTGAGCTGGATTCGAACAGGCGAACCAAGCTCACAGCTCCGGGGCTGGTGACGAACGCAATCTCCGCTCGACCACCTAACCGCCCTCATGATCCTTATTTTCTAATGTAGATGACAGGGGGTCCTTCTTGAGGTAGTAAGCCTGTTCTAAGTCGCAACTGATCAGGACAATGAGGCCGTAGGTCTATTAATAGGTAGGAATAGGGTTGGATAGTAGCCTCTTTGAAACTATCCAATAAGAAGGATCTCTCACCCGGATACATTTGACCCGCTAATACTGAAAGTTGCAACCTGTCCCTAGGGTTTTTAAATAAAATCAAATAGCTAGCGTTAAGACTAATTGTACGGTTGTGTTTACCTTGTTGAAAAAGATTCTGTGTAAGCATTATCACACTCATTTTGCGATGGTGTCTGTACTGGGTAAAGATTTTGGCCACTTCAAGATGTTCCCCCGCTGAAAAAACCATATCATCGAGAATAATTAAGTGATTCATACTCCTAGTGTTATGGTTTGTAACCGACCCCAATCGCACAACACAAGACAGGTATGAGAGTAAGCCAAGAACTGGGCATTTATTGAATACAAACAGAAAAGCGGCACTGTCCCTTTAAGGGAGAACACAAAATACTGGAAAACAAGAACTTGGGAAAAAAAGGCACTGTGCCTTTAAGGGGGAACACAAAACACTGGAAAACAAGAACTAGGGAAAAAAGGGCAATGTGCCTTTAAGAGGCGAGCTGGCTAAGGGGAAGGCTAAGGGAAAGGCTAAAGGACAGGGCCAGGGCAAGGGACAGGGCAGGAACAGGGGCACTGGAAAGGGGAACCGGGACAGAGGCCCGCGGGGGCGGGCTGGAGACAGGGACAGAGAAAACAGGGTTAAGGCCTTGGACAGGGCGAGGGACAGGGGCACTGGAGAGGGGAACCGGGAAGGGGCTAGCAGAGGGAAAGGGTAGCTGCCAGGGCACTGATAGCTACAGGGCCTATGCTAGCTGTATTGCTACATTAACATAGAGGCTGCGCTAGCTGCCGGAGCTAGGCTAGCAGACAGGGCTGGAACAGGGGCACTGGAGAGGGGAAACAGGGAAGGGGCTAGCAGAGGGAAAGGGTAGCTGCCAGGGCACTGATAGCTACAGGGCCTATGCTAGCTGTACTGCTACATTAACATAGAGGCTGCGCTAGCTGCCGGAGCTAGGCTGGCAGACAGGGCTGGACCAGCATGAGGGAACAAGCTAGCTGGAAGGACAGTCCTAGCTGTGGAAAACTGACCTTGCTAGCTGAAGGGGCAGTCCTAGCAGTGGGAGAAAACTGACCTTGCTAGCTGAAGGGGCAGTCCTAGCAGTGGGAGAAAACTGACCTTGCTAGCTGAAGGGGCAGTCCTAGCAGTGGGGAAACTGACCTTGCTAGCTGAAGGGGCAGTCCTAGCAGTGGGGAAACTGACCTTGCTAGCTGAAGGGGCAGTCCTAGCAGTGGGGAAAACTGACCTTGCTAGCTGAAGGGGCAGTCCTAGCAGTGGGAGAAAACTGACCTTGCTAGCTGAAGGGGCAGTCCTAGCAGTGGGAGAAAACTGACCTTGCTAGCTGAAGGGGCAGTCCTAGCAGTGGGGAAAACTACACAAAAAGTGGAGGCATGCAGAGGGACCGGGTTAGCTGCCTGGGCATGGCTAGCTACAGGGCCTATGCTAGCTGCAAGGGCTGCATTAACATAGAGGCTGTGCTAGCAGCCGGGGCTAAGCTAGCAGACTGGGGCCATGCTGGTAGTAGAGGCCTAGCAAGCTGCAGGGGAGCTAACGAGGCTAACAAGGAAGCTACAGGGGAGTCAACAGGCTAACAGGGGAGCTAACAGGGAAGCTAACAGGGGAGTCAACAGGGGAACTAACAAGGCTAACAGGGGAGCTAACAGGGGAGACTAACAGGCTAACAGGGGAGCTAACAGGGAAGCTAAACAGGGGAGTCAACAGGGGAACTAACAAGGGCTAACAGGGGAGCTAACAGGGGAGAATAGGGCCAGAGCAGCTTACAGGGATGGAGTAGGAGGGCGCAGGCTAGACGTCTGGAGTGGGGCGCGTCGACTTGGAGAATGCGCCGGTTCGGAGAGCGCATCTGGCGCGGGGTCTGGAGTGGTGCGCGTCTGCTTGGAGAACGCGCCGGTTTGGAGAGCGCATCTGGCGCGGGGTCTGGAGTGGTGCGCGTCTGCTTGGAGAACGCGCCGGTTCGGAGAGCGCATCTGGCGCGGGGTCTGGAGTGGTGCGCGTCTGCTTGGAGAACGCGCCGGTTCGGAGAGCGCATCTGGCGCGGGGTCTGGAGTGGTGCGCGTCTGCTTGGAGAACGCGCCGGTTCGGAGAGCGCATCTGGCGCGGGGTCTGGAGTGGTGCGCGTCTGCTTGGAGAACGCGCCGGTTCGGAGAGCGCATCTGGCGCGGGGTCTGGAGTGGTGCGCGTCTGCTTGGAGAACGCGCCGGTTCGGAGAGCGCATCTGGCGCGGGGTCTGGAGTGGTGCGCGTCTGCTTGGAGAACGCGCCGGTTCGGAGAGCGCATCTGGCGCGGGGTCTGGAGTGGTGCGCGTCTGCTTGGAGAACGCGCCGGTTCGGAGAGCGCATCTGGCGCGGGGTCTGGAGTGGTGCGTGTCTGCTTGGAGAACGCGCCGGTTCGGAGAGCGCATCTGGTGCGGGGTCTGGAGTGGTGCGCGTCTGCTTGGAGAACGCGCCGGTTCGGAGAGCGCATCTGGCGCGGGGTCTGGAGTGGTGCGCGTCTGCTTGGAGAACGCGCCGGTTCGGAGAGCACATCTGGCGCGGGGTCTGGAGTGGTGCGCGTCTGCTTGGAGAACGCGCCGGTTCGGAGAGCGCATCTGGCGCGGGGTCTGGAGTGGTGCGCGTCTGCTTGGAGAACGCGCCGGTTCGGAGAGCGCATCTGGCGCGGGGTCTGGAGTGGTGCGCGTCTGCTTGGAGAACGCGCCGGTTCGGAGAGCGCATCTGGCGCGGGGTCTGGAGTGGTGCGCGTCTGCTTGGAGAACGCGCCGGTTCGGAGAGCGCATCTGGCACGGGGTCTGGAGTGGTGCGCGTCTGCTTGGAGAACGCGCCGGTTCGGAGAGCGCATCTGGCGCGGGGTCTGGAGTGGAACACTGGAATACCTCCCGTAGAGTATTAGAGAGCGCAGTACTGTGTCCCACTCCAGGCAAACGGCGACAGGTGGCGAAGGCTTGCACCTCGTCTCACGCCGGAGATGGAACAGCATACAGACAGATAGGGAATCTCCCGTAGGAGCTTACAGATAGAGAATCTCCCGTAGGAGTTTGCAGAACGACCCGACCAGGACTGGGGGGAGATCGAGGTATTTAAAGCCCACTGGGGCGCTAATTAGAACACACATCAGGTGCGTGATGGTAATTGACACTTGACTAGAAGTGTGTGTTCGGCACGGACCAATCAAACACATAATGACAGGTAGTCCAAGGGTGTGGGCTGCTGAAGAGCAGACGAGAGTAAATGAACGCGAGGGTGGGGGCTGGAGAGGTGAGGAGACAGGGAATCAAAGGTCCAGGGAACAGGAATTAAAGGTCCAGGGAAGAGGCGAACCTCACACCTAGGGAATAGTGTCTCATCGTTAAATGATTCTGGTAACCCTTTGACAAAAGTGATTTTTATTGTCTTCAACAGTTCATCATACATTGGCTGATAGCAATCATAAATCCATACAATATTATCTGGTACATTTGACAAAGATTCATTACAATTTTCTAATATTTTCTGTACAAGATAGGTCTTCCCACAGCCACTAGGACCCGCTATAATTGTGGACATGGGTAGTTCTAAACGAGGATCAAAATCATATTCAGCTGTAAACTCCATTTTCACTCAATACCCAAAAGGTTTCGTAGTACCGTCAGAGTATAACCGTCTTTTATCGTAAACCACTCTGACCTTCTTCAACACGTTGGCGTTAGAAAGAGTTAAATCTTTTTTACATCTGTTTATATTGAACTGGGGCGCGTAGAGAATGTGGTCAGGGGTTGTAGGGTCACGTTTTAGATAATGTTCAACTAAATTACACATAGACCCAAATGAGACCGTTTTACAGCTATCATAAGTCTGGGTAATTCCCTTAGCCTTCAAGACAACATTATCTTGGTTTGTACGATAGGCGTAGGATTTGGGTCCACAAGTTACCCAATCGATGATGGATTCGTCTGGACGTAGCTCGCTAGTCAGTTCACCTAAATAGGATCCTAAAGGCAAACTCTCACCATCTTTAGCTGTCTTATAAATTACACTATCAGTGTCATGATATAAAACATTTTCACCAAGTTTATGTAGATAACTATACAAATGCATACGGCCGTAACCTGTCACAAAGGATGCTATGAAAATATTGGTATCTCTTTGACTGAGAAGATGACGCTCTGTATAAATCCACTGTATTAATGCTATGTCGTCATTAAGGAATGAAAAGTATTTGACATCATATTCTTCAGAGAATAAAAGTTTGAAGAAGTCTGTAGGGTTTCTTAATAACACTGTGTTTGGTAAATTGGTGCGTTGAGCAAATTTACCCCAAAAAGATTTCAACATCAATTTGAACAGACACCTTTTAGCGGGGTTCGATGTGATTGAGGCTTTATCTAACAATACCCCCTCGCGGTTATGGTAGTCGGTTATGTATCGATCTTTTTCGGCCTCGGTGATCACGTCAGCGGGGTACCCACTCGCTTCTGTCTTGCCTTTCAAGAAAGTTTTAATGTACGATCCAAAGATATCGTTACTACGTTCAGGGAAATCCCATACTTGGTGGATTTCAGCTACGCGATAGCCTAGCTCTATAGCTTTGTTTAACTCTGGGGTAATCCATACACCTGTTAACGAGCGTTCAACATCCGTGTGCAGACATTCACTTTCCTGATTGTTTGCGAGAGCACAAGTTCGACACAAGGGGAATAGGAGTTTACCGTTTCCTCTATAGGGGAGTACTGGAAAGAATAATCCATGCGGTGGATTCACAGTGGCTTTGATCAGTCCAAAATAAGTGTTTAGGTCCTTGAAATCACTGCGTATAATAACGGGGTGGCCTGTAGGGTAAAAACACTCTGCACTACTCATAACATGGGGGTATAAAGAACACACATCGTTATATGATATTTTCTCATCACCTGTTGTTGTATAACGTAATCTAATAGCGGATGTCCATCCTCCATACAAAGCCTCTCTAGGATCAAAACATTGGTCAGTCAGACTGTACGGATATTGTTTAAGGAATGCTTGAAGTTCTACGTCTGTATCTTTCAAAACATTCCAATCATGTTCCCACATAACGGTTGTGTAGATACCGTACGTTGATTTTAAAACATCTATCTTAGTTAAACTATCTGTATACATTTCTCCATACAGTTTACGGGTCAAAGGATTCAGATCGTGGGCTTTGTAGCATTTTGTACACCCGTGAAAAAAACAGCCGTAAAATTCGAAAGCGTGTTTCTCTACGCCGTTGTCATGATATCCATCTAGATAGTAGGGGCCTACATGTGTCTCGCCACCATTCAAAGCATGTTTTATGGAAATACCGTGTTTTTTAGACATGTATTCGAGCCATTGTATGGCTGCACTAGAATAACATTTCTGATTTTTATAATTGGATGGATCTGGTATGGCTAAAACGTTTGGTTTTAGAAATTATGTTTTGAAAACTCGTAAGCATGCCGATGCTATGGTGATAGACTGAAAAGGATCGACCGATGTTTCTTTAATGAAATCCTCCCGAAATTTCACACAACCGCGGCTGAGTATATCCACATCGTTGGTACAGTAACGTTTAGCTTCTGATGCAAAATTAAAAACACCTGTCTTAACGCTGTCGTACCAGAGAAAGAATTTCGCTCTTTCTGACGGGGACATTCCATCAGGGTTATAGCACTCTGGTGCCGGATAGTTACCGATGTAGTTAAGGTTGTCTAGAGAGCTGAATGAATGGGGGAAATAACCTTTCATTTGATCAGTAAACCCCATTGCTACGGGTAGCTGGCTTAATTTCATTGGTAGAAAGGAGACAGAGTCTATATAACGCTGATGAAAGGTCTTATCGTTTAAACATAGGATTTTACTACCTTGTGTGATTAGATTGGGGGTTAATCCATCTATAACCATCGGATTTAAAACTAGATAGCTATCGAAACCGCGACTATTATGGGCTATGAAGGTGTGACGTGCATAGCGAGGTTTTCGAAAATGCTTAAGAAATTGTTTGACACAATCTGGGCCACTCCACGACTCCTTACGATTATTAATTTGACTGCAAATGAGATACGGCACATGAATATTATTGCAGTCGACAAAAGATTCAATATCGTAAAAGATTAAATTGGGTAAGGCCCTCGTCTCGATGGGTAATGTTTTGAAATAACATTTATGATCACGTTTGGCCATCTCGTTAGGTAAAGGGTCCTTACAGGTGTAACAGGTAGCCGTCCTGCACACATGTTCTTTAGGTTTCAAGGCCGCAATGTAGACGTTCTCACCACATTTTTCACATTTTTTATTAGCGTCGCAAACAGATCGCTGTTTTAGAGCGGTCGGACGATTTGCTTTATGTTGGTCATAACAGAAAGATGATTGACGAATCCTATTGCAATCTTTACATTTCCGTAGCGCTTTTGGCTTAGTATGACAATCAGCGTGGTGACATATGGAACAAGTAGTCTTACATGAGTGTCCCCCTTTACGCGTGTAGCCAGCATAACACCCCGGACACACGTACGGTGTGCCTAGAAAAGCCTGCAGTCTTGTTATGCCGTAGTAATGTCCGGAATGTAATAACAAATGGATAGTTGGCTCTACTCCTACAAACCCTGAATTATAATGCGAGAAACCTTTATCATCTCGAAAGAATACGATTATTGAACGATTTAAAACCCTCTCGAAGCATTGTATCTCGGTGAAACTCACACCTCCTTCAGGAAGATCTGCAAGTGTATGTAAATCATTACCTCTCTGGTAGGCAACATCTTGATTTATAGACGGTTCTAAGAGTAGCGCAACGTTCGTGGCAAAACACTGTTGATCATCGGGATTTGTTATGATGTTTAAGTAACACCGTTTCTTGGGTAGGATCTCGCTGTCTAACAAATCATCTATTTTTCTTCTGACACCTTCACCCCTAGGCAGTTGTACGATCTGTGCCATCAGATGTAAGGAGGGATCAGCGAGTATTGCATGATTTGATTGCACTATCTTATCGAGTATCAGGTAGAAAGCCTCAAGATCATCACGACCTTTAGTGAGTTTTCTATAAACCGCTTCTGGCATAGTATTACCTATTAACGATACCTGTATGACATCACCGTCGGTTGTTAAGCTCTCAATTCTATTTAGAAGGTTGTCCACGGTGGTCATAATAATATTATGGAATACCTCGAAGTCAGGTGGACCCACCGCGGGTTTTAAGTTAAAATGTTCTCTCAGTTCTAGGTTATTATAACGTCCACGACTATGTATTGTAGCGTGACCTCTACCAGTTTGAATAGTAGGATTCTCAGCGTTTGAGGGGGTTGTCATGCGTGTATCATTAGAGGTTGATGCTATGGGACTCGCCAACGTTGCATGCATTTCATCTAATCCAGTTAAGGTCTCATGCCAACCCACTGTATCTTCAGGCATGTTGTCATTATCATCGTAGGTATTTGTGCATAGCATTCGCATACTAGCCTCTGCCTCAAGTATATCGCTTGATAAGGTATCATTTTCGAGCGATGTATCTGAGTGTAAGGCTAGAATACTATCCTGTGCTTCACTTATAGCTGCTAGCAAGGCCTCGTTTTCGAGCGACGTTTGGGTATTTAAACATGTAAGAGTGTTAAGCATCTCTATTGATTGTCTATAACCGTGAGTGGTGCTTTCTAGATTTTCTAAATCTATGTTGTATAGCAGGGGGTTAGATTCATCGGCGTTCAGATAGCCATCAACTTTGGCTCTAAGCATGTTAAGCATCTCTATTGATTGAGTATAATCATGAGTGATGCTTTCTAGATTTTCTAAATCTGTGTCTGATAACCAGGCGTTAGAGTTATTAGAGAACACATAGGCATCAATGTCGTCTATATCAGGCATTGAACAGTCCAGTATATCGACACCGTTTAAATTATTGTTATCCATGATTAGTTATTTAAAATAAAAAATAAAAAACGAAGCCCTCCACAAGTTAATTAGTTACAGTCTACGATATCTGCATTTCTGATACACATTATCATAGGGATTAGCCCCATGTAGTCTAGCATGGGCGGATAGTACTGTACGTTTGTATTTCATGTAGTATGGCACTTCACGAATCCTGGGGTTTTGTTGAACGCAGACCTCTGGGTTGTGGTGGTTGACGTTGTCTTCGAAGGCTTGTTGGTCTATGGCTTGTTGTTCAATGAAATCCAACTCCTGCAAGGCCTCGGGACTCCAGTCATCTGCATCGTTAGTGCAGGCTGTGAAGAAAAAAAAAGTTTTTAGAATACTATATTCTTAAGACAGACACACACACACACACACACACACACACACACACACACACACACACACACACACACACACACACACACACACATACATACCTGTATTTTCTAAGCCTGTAATCTCTGCTAGGGCCTCAACATCCCACACGTCGATGAAATCATGAGGGGAGCCAGCGGTGTCGTTTCGAAAGCTTTGTAATATACAGCCAATGTCTTCTTGATCTATACAGTCCAGTCCTGCGTGCGGAGCGGGGTTCCAGATGGGTGGTGTGAACAAATCTTCCTGCACTTCCACCACAGCTTTCTCCTTCACCTCTTCCTCCACCTCCTCCTCCTTCTCCTCCTCCACCTCCTCCTCCTTCTCCTCCACCTCTCTCAACAACTCAAATTCGACGTCCCAGACAGCGCCGTCGATATCAACCCACGTGTTTCCGTCTGTAAAAAGTTTTAAAAAAATGTTAAGGGGGTTTATTTCAAATACAGTTTACAGTAATATATCATGCTAAATAATTGTATATAATTGTATATAATTGTATAAAAAACACACCGTTTGCAAATGACCCCCATATGGTTTTACCATCATTCTCCTCTCGATCTTCTCCTGTTTTAGAAAAGAAAAAAAAGCATAAAAATAAGTCACATTTTATAATATACATCATAAACATTCAACTATTTTGTAGATAGTATTGAGTAATACTTCATTGTACTTACCAAGTGGTATTAATATGTCTGAGTATTCCTCCTGGTTTGCTGTAAGGTAGAGATCGATGTTTAAAAATAATCTAGAGTTATAATAACTGTATCAGGATTGATATACTGTAGATTAAAAACCTACCATACGCAGCTTCCATTATGCAGTCTCTGTGTCTTTTCCAAAAGCTAGCTGTGACTGAGGTTAAAAGGCAGTAATATTTATAACGCTACTCCAACTTCCCTTTTTTTTTTTAAAGGCCTATCTTCTTGAAAAACGTATTCAGTTAAACTTTTAACACCTACATCCAACCCCACCCCTCCCCTCGATCAGAGACCTTAACTATTGTAGAGGGTGCAATTCAGGACATTCTCATCTATAATTATTTTATTCAATGCCTGTTCAGAGAGTTTACATTGAATTCTCTTTAACAATATTGTAACAATATGAGTAGAAGTATTTCAATTAATAGACGGAATGTCTATTTAAAAAAATAGACACCTCTATCATCCACGTCTTACAATCATTAGTTTTGTCACCTCTGTACTAATATCCTGCATTCTGGTCATGAATAATATCACAAACCTTCCACACGCTAAAACAAACCCCCATAACGCCCCCTAAGAATAAACTAATAATGCTAGCTTTTATTAATAACCTAGTGAAACTCTCCATCGAAATAATACTTGTTTGATCATCATCGATGATACCCACGGTAGTAGGGTTTCCCCCTGTCTCTATCTGTAGAGACATCTTTTATCTTCAGTTCTCAAGTTTTAACTTTCTTTAATAGCTGTCATACAGAAGTACATAATACTTTATACTGAAATGCGTCGCACTGCTCAATACGGGTCGTGCTGGCTATAGGCCTTATCCTAGAAAGCAGACAGACAGTCACACACACACACACACACACCTCTGACGTATGCAAGGGGAAACTCGCCGGGTCATTAAACGGCTTTTCTGAGGGAACACTATAGCTATGGATACATCTTATCATCCCTCCGTCAGGCATTCTTATCACTCTTCTGTCATTCTAAAAAAAAGTGTTGTTGTTGTTTTTTACGAACGCTCTAACGATCTCAAAGCCACCAGCCCCCGTCACCATCTCGCATCACTGCTTTCAATACACCGCATAGAGGGGGTGTTGCTTCAGATACACTTAGTTAGAGGTTGAAATGCTCTTTTAAGACACGACACGCTATCGTAGTCGTGATCCATTATTCCGTTCATAACCCCTTGTACTGCACGACTTTCGGCGTCACCGCTACCAGCAGCACACCCGTAGGTTGAATTTCATTCTTCACTATCACTATACGGATAGAGAGAGAGGCGCGCGGGAGGGGATTCTTAAGAATCTCCGCGCGGAATAAATACACTTTCTGAAGAAATACAAGGTATTTGACAATTGGAATACACAAAATACCTTCTGAAGATACACACACACACACCCACTTATTCTGTAAACCATGGAATACACACACATTTATTCAGAAGATTGTTGTGAAACTATATTCTGAAGATACACAAAATACCTAATATTCTTAAGACCTTGGAATACATATTGTGAAGATACACATAAAACATATTGTGAAGATATATTCTGAAAACCTTGGAATACAGAAATACATATTCTGAAAACCTTGGAATACACACATTCTGAAAAAAATAAAAACTTTTGAATCTGAAAAAATTCTGAAAACTCCTCCCCTTCCGTAACCAGATGGCCCTCCCCTTCCGAAACCGGATGTCCCGCCCTCAACACCGGATGTCCCGCCTCCTTACATCCTCGACCAATCAGAGAAGCCCTAGGGGGGTCATAAATCATCTCAAAATAACCTACCCTAAGTCCCGCCCCCTTAAACCTCTCGACCAATGAGAAGGCTCCAAATTCCATTCTCTCTCGTGTTTACATTGTGCTTATTTTTTTCTTCTCTCATATATATTCGATAGAAAAACCTAAGTCATAATGTCTACTCCGGAGGGTCGTGTTCGCAGCGCCACTCTCCACCAGCGATTCTCCATTTCCGCCTCCGTCGTACGTCCTGGAGCGGGGCTGTTGCCTCTCTCGTGGTTGACAGCCACACCCGATGGGTAGTTCGCCTCTCCAAGGAGCTGGTGCACCGGTGCCGTCGCCTATGCGATGGCCTGATTCTGGCTCTGGTTCCTCTGTTTCCGAGGAATCGTCCGCTGTTGGGCGGCCGGTTCCTTTGGTTCCAGGGGATTTGAGACGCAAACTTTTTGCGTCGGCTCGCTCCCATCGCAAGATGGTGGCTTGCAGACGCGAACGGCCAGGGTTTGGTGAGTTGCTGGAGCCCAGTGAGGATGCGTCGGTCTCTACATGCCCGATGGAAACAGAGGATTACATGATAGAGGCGGACGGGTTCTTATTTGAATGCCCGGTGGAGACAGGTATCCCGCCCATCCAGGTAACACTGGAGGGGGGTGAGATGTCTCCTTGGGGTGCCTCGTTTGAAGACGTTGGAGAAGAACCTCTGACTCGTCGGCGGGATGCCCTGCTATCAGCCACATCGGAGTGTGGCTCCTTGACCAGTAGCAGCCTGCTGTATGTGAGGGATGCGGGCTCGGTGGAGGAAAGTCTGCAGGGGGAACTGCAGGCTTTGTTTCCCGAGCTCATGGCGGTGGCGGCAGTCGCAAACGGCGTGCTGCTGCCACAGCCACTGCCTGTTCCTGTCCCTGATGATCTCATAGGTCATTTATGGCAGCATCGCCCGGTGAGAGGGGTGGATGTTGTCTACCCATTTTTCCCCTCAATGGGGGCCTATGTTCGTCAGGGCCAGGTGGTGTCCCACATCATAGGCCTCACCCCCGCCTACGTACAAGTTACGCGGGTGCCGGGTTTGGTCGACGGTATGAGGGAGGGCGTGCCACGGCTTGATAGGCCGATGGCCGCGCTACTCTGTCCGGAGGTGGTGTGGGAGCCGTTACGGAAGCCGGTTCCTCAAGGGAAATCGGCTAGGCGGTTGGCATACTGGAGCGACCAGTCATTTATCGCCGGAACACAATCTCTAGCTGCCGTGTCTAACATCGCGCAGCTGGCAAGATTCATGTCCGGGATATTGACGGGCGGCATGGAGCAGAGTGATGTACAACATGACCAGCTCTCCCAGGTGGCAGGAGCTGTCCTGCATCTGACTCAGCTGCAGGCCATAGCCGCTGGGAAAGTGCGCGCCCTGGCAACTCTGAACCAGCGCCACCTTTGGCTGGAGCAGGCGCGTGTGCCGGAGAAGAAGAGGCTTCCACTTCTGACGGCACCCCTCTCCGATGCTGGACTGTTCGGGAAGGCCCTACAGTTGATGACCTCGACCTTTAGAGAGATGCAGGAGGAACGCTCCGTGCTTCAACCTCATTTTCCCCCTCCCGATGTTGCCGGTGGGGTCAGACGGCTGCCACGTCGTCGAGCGTCTTCCGCCGTGGCTGCTGCTGCCACCACCGCCACTGCTGGTCCTTCGAGGAAGAAGGCCAGGAGGAGAGAGAGCACCGCCGCTACAACCGACCCATCTACGCCCGGAGGTGACGGTAGGGACCGTCGAGACCAGCCGCCGATTGCTTACCGTCCCTCCGGGGCTCCCCGGGGTGGCAAATCTCGAGCGGCTCGTGGCGGCAGGCGCCGCTAGACACAGTGACTTTTTTCCCCTGTGGTCCCCTCTGTTTTTCCCTTCCCGGCCTTGCCGTATGATTAGTTTGAAAAATAAAAAGTTCCCTCTAAAGGGGGACTGTATTTTTTGTTAACAAACTGTGTGTTTCTTCACCAAACATATGATGGGGTTGCAAAGTGTGAATCTTCACTAGTATGGGTTGATAGGAGGGTTACGTTCATGTTAAGAGCTTTAAGCAAGGTCTGCAGCCTACACTCGGTTGAAAAAGGGTTTTTTCTACCTCGGCCTGAGTCTCCACATAAGGTAGAGGTTACTTGTATTTTCTGTTGCTTGCACGAGTAATGTTGAGCTACAACACTGTTGTGTTGGTTGCAGTAATGCTCGTATGAACACGTACCACGGCTCAGCCGTTCTCGCTCTCTCTATCAGTGTTTTTCTATGTTCAACATGGATGCAGGTGTAGGATTCACACGCACACGCGACTTGGTTTTGTTGTAAACCCTGTCCACAGTTGTCTGTGGTTAGCATGCATTGTGTTAGCTTGCGCCATTCATTAGCATTGCTATTAAAGGTATCGTGTGCTAAAGTTGTTGCTGTGTGCAAGGAAAGGGCTTGTGAGGGGGTACCGGATAAACCCCTCCTTCCCTCTTCTGATTGGTCAGGGGGTTTATTCATCTCTTGTCAGTCCAGTCAGGGCCAAGTCATTAGGCGACTTGGCAGGGAGGGGGGGGGGGGGAAGGGTTCCCTAACTCTGCTCCTATTACACAGGCGTTGAGTATTGGGTTTCCCCCCGTCATAGCACACGTCACTACGCACGTTGCTATTGACGATGGCTTCCGTGAGTTAGACCCGTATGACGGTCTGTTGTTGTCAAAGTGTCGGGATAGAGCGTGGGTTCCACTACGCTCGATATATGTGTAACTTGAGTCGGTTGGTCACATGAATCAAGATTGCCATGGCTTTTTCACTCTATGACTCATGTGGGAAGTCTCCCTGAGGAGCTCCGTCTAATCCTCTGTGGTGGGGGTGACTGGATATAAAAATGTAAACAGTTTTTATCCTCAGCTGTGTCAAATGGGGTTCATACAGTCGGTGCTTCTTTTCTTTTTTAATAAAAGAGTGTGGAGTATAGGAAGCACCACACCCTTCTTGTCGTTTCTCCCAGGCGCCTTGAGGATTCAATGAAGGGTCTACATTAGCCTATTCATTGATGTGGTTGTGTCCCGACGCATGCATGGTGCTAGCTCGGGGTGTTTCTGATGGGAATCATGCGGGTAGCTAGTACGCCTTGGTTACTTGTGGTTAAAACAGCGTTTTTATAAAGCAACTGGGATGGAGGGTTTGTCCTCTTCCGAGAACCTGTTACTGGTTCTCGACGGGTTCTCGTTCATGTCTGGGGGATGTTAACGGAATAAGATCGGAACATAGGTAGAGGGGTCTCACGCCCTTGGGGTGGGCCACCAAGCACGGTTCACACCGGCCCGTCTGGGTGGCACCCTCTTTTCATGTTTTTTTATCGACACGCATAAATGCCCCTTCTCACGGAGTAGGCAGGTCGGCGTGGTTAGGGCACGGGACTGGTTCTGGTCACGCTGGTCCAGGTCAGTTAACCCGTTGTCCGCCGGGGATGCAGATCTGCTGTTCTGGTACCCTGAGGGACTTGGACTTTTTTCGGGGGGAAAATGCCGGGTCGGCCCGGGGTGTCACAAGGTTAGGCGTTATGGAGACCTTTGTTGGGTACATATTGTACTCTGCACTATCATAAGGAGCTGGTTCTCTTTTCTTTGCTCCTCTCTCACGCATGGCGAAGAGGGGGCTGTTGGGGTGGTCTTTTGGACCTCCTCTGGTAACCCTGTGTGCTTCCCGAGCCGCCGGGCCCGATCCGAAGTAAAGTTTCGTTGATACCGTAGACTGGGATAACCCTTTTTCTTGAGGGGTTATAGGAACAACCACCACATATGGTACCAAGGGGGTGGTTGATTCCCTGGTGTGTTGGAGCAGAGTCAACTCCCGGGTTGCCCGGTTGAGTGTGCCCCTGCACGTTCATGATGTCTGCCAATCATGTCAGCCTTCTCTGCCTCAACCCCTCTGGGTGGTTTTTTTTTAATGGAGGCTTTGTCATGTTGATCAACAATGCCAGCATACGCCCCTTCCGCCGGGGGGGCTGTTTTCAGCTGACTCCTTTGGCGCCTGTCTCGTCCGCAGTGCTCCAGGCTCAGGTTACAGCCTGCTGCCTGGTTTCCCCGGTGCGCTGCCTGCTTCCGTTGGTTAACCTTTGAGTGCTTACGGCCATGCTGACTGCCTGTGTTTCAGAGTCAGTGTGCCAGGCGGTGTGCCATTGGGGGGAAAGGGCCCGCTCTTGGAGGGGCCCTATCCGAATACGCTGGCGATGTGGGGGGCGGTGTCACTAAGTGACCACCTGGTGGGGTCTTGATGCCTGGCGTCATTGACCTCTCCAGGCCCCCTTTTTCCAGGGGATCCAGTCCCTTCAGTGGGACTGGGTCTTCCTTCGCGCTCCGCTGCTACGGCCTTGCCACAGGGTTAGGGTTGCTCTTGTCCCCGTGATTTTGGGGGCAGTAACGAGGTTGTTCCTTCCGTTCGTTCCCTGGTGGCATGCGGGTTGTGCGTGTGTGTAGTCGTGGGGTCAAGCCACGGTCTGCTCACCCTGTGCGTTGAGTTGCTTGAGTTCCTCTTCGCCTGGTCGGATCCGTCTCCCTCCCGTAAGCCTCCAATAGGGAGGGTATCCTCCATTAGGGAGGGTCGGGGGGGCTCGGTCCTCCCCGGTCTGATGGTTGTGGGGGGCCTCAGCGGGGTGTATTTGTCGGGCTATGGCTCCCGCTCAGCCCCCGTTGTGCTACTGGTGCTGAGCGAAGCCTTAACGAAACAGAACGTAAGGTTATGTATATAACCAAGTTCTGTGAGTTATGGTGCGCTCAGCACCAGGACGCCGCTGCTGCCCTTGATCTTGTGGTGAAAGTTTGGGAAGGAGGCGAGTAGGTGACCACACACCTGCTTATGAAGGTAAGCGGAAGGGGGTGTGGTCAGACGAATATGGGGATGTAAAGGTACATGGTGGACATTTTTTTATTCAGTGTATGTACACGAAGTGAAGTACAGTGCTACTGGTGCTGAGCGCACCATAACTCACAGAACTTGGTTATATACATAACCTTACGTTTTAACCTATTGCTAAACTAACGTATTGATGATAATATACATTCTACATGCTTTTGTGACATGTTAGTGGTGTTAATACTTGAAAACCCTTGAAAAAAAAAAATCGCAAAAAATATGCAACACTGATATGCAAAATATTGATTTATGACCATATGCCATTTTGGGGTCGGTACCGACCCCGTCGGGTGGAACAGGTTAAAAGGGGCACTGTCATGCTAGACTAACTTAGGTTATTTGGATTGAATGTTTAAATTATGTATAGATTTTGTAAAATATAATTTCCCCCAATAGTATTGACTGATCGGCGAGTTGCAACCGGAAGTGGATCTTGTGATACCGGTGCGTCTCCATATTCCGTCCGGCCACTCGTTTATCATCCCTGGACTCAAGACACACACTGTGGATATGAATCTTTGCCATAACTCAATAATCCACATGATTTGGGCATATATTAGTATTATACAAACCGGAACTGGATCGCATCGATCCACATCACATAACTGGGATCTGTTTGCTTCACTCTCATCGCTCAACGCTACGAGGAAGCTGCCGTGAGTTTCAGCGTTTTTCTTTATCATTTTCGATACAAACTGCTCTGATCTATATATCACCCATACTACATAAATCATTTAACGTCGGTCACGGAATTATAAACGACCCCCCCCCCCCCTCCGTTCACCCGCGGATGATCAGTCATAACGCTTAGGACCATGTACAATTGACATTTTTAATATAACATTGATCGGTATCAAACGGCATTTGATAATCTAATATATGCATTTATGTCTATATCTCACGTTCTAGGAAATACTGCAGAAAACGATAAAAACATATTTATACTCTAGACCAGACCTGGGCATTGTACGGCCCGACCCGCGGGATGATTCTGACCGGCCCGCGAAAGATTACACGATAATAATAAAAAAATAAATAAAATAAAAATAAAATATATATATATATATATATATATATTTTTTATTTTTTTTACTTTTTTTTTTCATGTCAACGTTCACACGCACAATATACGCTTACCTAGGATTTGACTTGATTCAACAACAAAGCAGTCGGGGCAAGCCGAAAATGGTCGAAAGTGTGGTTATTTGAAGTTTGGATTTCTTTTTTCACAACTGAGGTAGGTAGATAAAATTTTTAGAGACTAAAGTACAGAAAAAAGGTACTGTTGGGTACCGGTATCGATTCACAGGTACCGGTACCGTATCGGTTCAAATGGGAATGGTACCCATCCCTACTGAACACACAACTGCAGGGCAAGGGCATTTTTGCTCATGAAATGCATAGCCATGTGAAAGCCTTCATGACAAAGTTGCAATTAATTTCAAGGCAACTAGGCAGCAACAATCTCAAACACATGAAAACCCTGAAAGAAGTCAAACCATCAGCTGATCACCGGCACAGGTACTCATCCATGTTGGGAGCACTGCATGATGAATTTTCAAGGCGTTTTCAAGATTTCAAAAAGGTTGAGGATGAAATGCAACTGGTTTCCTCTCCCTTTACCTGCAGTGTTGATAGTGCACCCACTGATGTTCAGCTTGAACTCATTGACCTGCAGTCTGATTCACTACTGAAAGAGCACTTTAAGTCAGCATCACTGCTAGAGTTCTACTCTGCTCTCAAGGAGGAGAACTTTCCAAACATGAGGAGACATGCTCAGAAGATGTTGGTTCTCTTTGGATCCACCTATATGTGAACAAACATTCTCAGTCATGACGTTTACCAAGTCCAGGTACAGATCCTCTCTCACTGATGAACATCTGGCAGCTGTGCTTCGCATCTCCACCTCAGACATGCAACCTGACTTTGATGGACTTGTTAAAGCTCAACAGAGACTGGATTTATCACGATGAATGAAAAAAAAAAGAGCTGAAGAACACTAAAATGTGGAAATATAACAAGTGAAATGGGACACTTGATCTTTTTTTTCTTCTTTTTTTTGCACAGTTCTGAAAACATTAAATGTTTAATATAGGCATGTAAAGTAAAAAAGGCTACTGGGACACTTTTCTTTACACAGTTCAGTAACATGTCTTGTTTATTTTGGCTATAAGATGATGTGATGTCTTTAGAAAGCTTGTTTCAATAGTATATGAAACTCAAAATAATAACTTTATTTGTATAGCACTTTTTCATACATGCCCTTTGTTATTAATGTTTCACATTTTGTTTATCATTTTGGAAATAAATTCTATTTGAATAAATGATATTTTTGAAAGCTAACCTCACCTTTTAATTGCCAAATAATAACATACACTCTTACCAGGGGTCAAAACAATGCCATTTACTGCTTTTTATATAGAAATAAAATGTATATTATGCATAATTGAGTTTGGAATTTTGGCCCGGCCCTCCAACATATTTTCAGTTGCTCATTCGGCCCCCCGGGAAAAATAATTGCCCACCCCTGCTCTAGACGGTATTTTCGTATGAATGTGTGAATGAAAAAGTAAAACGTTCCTACATCCTGAACGATAGTTAATCGATGTTGAATGGGCCATAGTAATGTCAATTTAGCAAGACAATTAAAAAAGTTATAGCCCTGCAAAGAAGGTGAACATCTCCATAGACTTACAGTACTGGCAGAGAATGGTTTAGGATGATCAAAGTGGTGGCAGAGAATGTGTTAAGATCGCTATGGAGAGAATTCCACAATTGTACACCAAATTTCCTCCTATAAACTCACTTTCTAAATGAAAAAGATTTTGTAACTTTAACTGAGATCATCATTTTGGGGTCATTGACTAAAAGTATTGAGCCACAGTATAGGCTAATGTTTTTCCATTACAGAGATCTAACGGGCCTATCAGATGCTAGTATTGGTGATGGTGCACTTCTATCCCCTAAGCCTATAAACTGTAGTGTATACACCATTTAACCAAAAACAACTTCAGGTGATAAGTACTTAAGCAATTTTAAAACACCATTTTGTAGATATATCTCGAAGATATGTTTGTTGAATAATTCTGCAGTATACACAGATATGTGTACAGTAATACGTCTAAAATGTATTTCTATAGAGGCAAATATACAGATATGTATACAGTAATACGTTTAAAATGTAGTCTTATAGAGGCAAATATACACAGATGTACAGTAATAAGTTTGTCTGTGAAGGGTTTGAAGCCAGTCACTGCTCTCATAAACATTTATTAGCCTAATCCCCCTCAGCAGATTGTATTAGGAGATTATCTCTGGCTCCATGGTTAAGACTATGATAAACTACTGTACTTCAGTTCATGTCCACTTCACAGTTTCATATTGAGTAGATCCTTAGTTTCATATCTGTTTCTCCTGTATTTTGTACAGAATTGCTTACGGTGGATTCTTGTGTTATATCCTTTTTCCAGTGTATTCTAGAAAACACTGCTTTATTCCCTAGATCAGGGGTTCCCAAACTTTTCAGGCCGCGACCCCCAAATAACGGTGTCAGAGAGCCGCGATCCCCACTATTATATGAGAATTTGTTTTATTTTTTATTTATTTTTTTATAAATGGAAATGTATGGTTGAAACATGCAAACGTTCAAACGCACACACACGCATTGGAGGCTTTTAACCAGGGCCGGAATGGGGAAATTATTCAGGCCAGGAAATATAGTGCAAAATATAGCCCCAGTCAGGCCACTTTTTAAGCAGGGGGTCTGGGGGTCCCCCACCAGGAAATTTTTTGTTACAAAGACTTCATTTCCTGGGCGGATAGGTGGTGTAGTGGGCAAGGCGCTCGCCATCAACGCTGGAGATGCTGGGTTCGAGTCCAGCTCTCGGCGTTGCTATCAGCTTGGCTGGTCGTTCATACTAACACAATTGGCAGTGTTAGGGGTGGGAAAGCTGATGGGTGGGTCCTGAGCTTTGTGGACAGCGACCCCTACAGTTCGGTCGGGGGCGCCTGCACAGCGAGGGTAGGATCTGGAGGGAGGTAGTGTGACCTTCCACATGTTACACTCTCCCGGTGAGAATCTGCGCTGCCATGCTGGCTGCCGGCTGGCTGCACATGCGTCGGAGGAAAGCATGTGACAGTCTCCGGCCTCCCGGACCAACAGTAGGGGGGAGTGCGCAACAACCAGGAAGGGGGTTGGGAATTGGCATAACGACTAACAGTGGGATGGGAGAAAAATCGGGAAAAAGGAGGGGGGGAAAAGATAAGAAAAAAAAAAAAAAAAAAAACTTAATTTCCTGCATTCTGGTGGAGGAATTGTTTTATTTGTACCCTTGCCAGTGTTTGTGATGGCATCACAAATTATTGTTAAAAAACAGGCTAGCATATGTATGATTAGCAACATGGATGGATTTTCTGTTTTTTTGTAATGTCAGATTGAAAAAAATACAATCTTTTATTCAACTTCAGCCCTGATCATAACACCACATATTCATTTTATAATTTTAACCCTTTAAATGCCAGTGTGTGTGATGGCATATATTTGCAATATATCAAATGCAAAGCAGATCTTTCTGGGGGGGACAGGCTAGCATGTGTCAATGATTAGCAACAACAGTTTTTTGTAAGGGTCCCGCCTCCACCAATCGCATGCGGCTCCCTTTGTGTGTGTGTGAGAGCAAGAGAGAGAGAGAGAGAGAGATAGTTCTCCAACTTGTGTGAGTTGCAGTGATCTCCTGGTTGTTCCCCACCTAGGCTATCTAACTATTGCGCTGCTGCAACTAGAAACACTGGCCTGGCCTGCTTCTAAGTTCAGTGGCCTGACTGCATAATTTTTTTAACGTGTATTTTAAAATCATCTGGCAACCCCCCCCCCCCCCCCCCCCTGGCGGTTGCGACCCCCACTTTGGGAACCCCTGCCCTAGATGAGTGTACAGTGTGTGTGTGTGTGTGTGTGTGTGTGTGTGTGTGTATGTGTGTGTGTGTGTGTGTGTGTGTGTGTGTGTGTGTGTGTGTGTGTGTGTGTGTGTGTGTGTGTGTGTGTGTGTGAGGTTATAGACTGGGATGTCTGCATGACTGAGTCGATTGGCTTCCTAAAATGGTGTGTTTGTATTACACAATGCTCTATGAACTTTTTAAATCTCCCCCCTGACAAATATAATAATATGTGTAACTGAGGGGTACAATTCCCTGACTGTATTGTTAGATATGATATTTAATACCACTACCTCATGTACTTTAACTTCTGGCCACCCAGTACAAGATATAAGTATGATGAACACTTTCCCACCTGATGAAACGAATCCACACAAATGTACCAAATCGAAGGTTTAATACAGCAAAGGGTGTATACAACGATCACTTAATTACATTTATGATTTGAAATATGAAATATGCACTTTTATGGCAAATTAGTATTCGTAGGTAAATCAACATTGAATGTCCAATCTCTGGTTACGCAGGGAGTAAGTATACAACCTGGAATATTTAGGAAACGATAGCGATGGTACTTAAATGATTATAGCTGGATACACTAAGGGGGGGGGGGGGGTCCCGCTGGTTGTAAGACAGTAGGAGGGGGGGGTTAGAGAAGCCGCTGGCGGTATCCCATCTGGCCGACGGTGTCTTGGGAGAGTCCAAAGTCTTGGACACGGTGCCCACAGAACCTCGGACCGCAGACGAATACAGCTGGACCCTCTGTGGACGGTATCTGCCGGTCCACAACGGAGAGACGTGAGGCGACCTCACGTGTAGAGCGCCGTCTCACCTGGAGTCCTCTCCGGGGGGTAATTCCAACACTCCGCAGTGTTGGCCTTTATCCATGGAATAATCAAAGCACACAAAGCATAATCCAAGCCGTGGAAGGCTCGCCGTCGTCCGGGTAGAGTAATCCAATATACAGGTCCAGTCGCTCTTGGCCCGGAGCTCCTCGGATGCAATCACCACTAGGGGTCTGACCAGCCTGGTTAAGCGTCCAGATAACGTCAGGAACGATGGGGGTACTGATAACTTTAGAACTCTAACCGAACGATGCACCATACATAAATAGACTATTATTAGCTTAATAGAATACGTCCAACTTGACGGTACAGTGCCAAACTACGACTATTCAACTATTAATCTACACGATATCTCAATGCCTATTCTGGGCCAAGTAGGCCTTACTACACCGCACGTGCGTCGTGGGGAGGCTTTGCGTCTGTCACTCTGTTGGAGGGTAAAGAACTGGACTAAAAGAAAGTTCTACTTTACTTGCGCCATATATATATGCGCTATGAACAAATAGTACCATTCGTATTTCGCCCGACATATTACTGCGCGGAACCGGGGGTTGCCACGACATGTTAGGCGGCACGATTGAACTTGGACCTAGGGGTATGGCAACCTGGCGCCAGGTTCTCGTCCAATGGTAGAATGAAACTATTATGGGCTGTTTAGTAGAAACGGGGATATTCAATGCATATTGTACAAGGAATATACAGGGGATATCAAACGATATACAAATACAATTAAATATATATATATAAATAAATATACATATTCGGTTTAATCTGATCCTTCACAACAGCTGCCCCCTAATTAGTCCCACCTAATTAGCTAAGCAGAGACAGATTAACCGCACTGTCTACCACTCAAGGTCCGCTGTAAGGGTCAGTCAACTCACAAAGTCATAGGGTCATGGTCATCATCGATAGTATCTGGGAGTCGGGGCAGTTCTATGAGCCTCGCCACGGGACGTGTGTAAGTGCGCCCTTGGACGAGTACTTCAGCTGCTCGGACCTTGCCATCGGCACCGGTGATCACTTTGCTTACGCGGCCAGCCGGCCACATAGCTCTGGGTAGTGACTGGTCAATAATCATGACGACTGTTCCTTCTGTCAAATTGTCTCTCTCTTTTACCCACTTCTGGTGGGTCTGTAGAGACGGTAGGTAGTGAAGTAGGAAGCTGCTCCAAAACTTGTCAGCTAGTACTTGGCTGTACCTCCACATTCTTCGGCCGTTCGCTTCTTCAGGCCTGTACATTGTCTGGGGTAGCGCGGGGTCCAGCTGCCCCATTAGGAGTGTGTAACTGAGGGGTACAATTCCCTGACTGTATTACTAGATATGATACTTACTACCACTACCTTTGTACTTAATATTCGGCCACCCAGTACACGGCATAAATATATTATCATGAACACTCTCACGTAGATGAAACGGATCCAACACAAATGTACGAATTAGAAACAGGTCTTTATTTCCTACACAGCGATGGTGTGTAGAATAAACACTTAATCACTTAATTACATTTATGAATTGAAATAGTATGCACTTTTATGGCAAGGAGTATTCGTCGGTATATCAATAGAGAATGTCCAATCTCTGAAGGCGCAGGTGGTAAATATACGACCTGGAATAGTTAAGGAATAACAGCAATGATACTTTAATGATTATAGGCTGGATACACTAGAGGGGGTTAATCCGGTCGCTTGTAAGCCGACAGGAGTAGGAGGGGGGGGGGGGGGGTAGAATCCAGCTGCCTCGTCCGGCCAAGGGTATCCCAGGTGAACCCACTGTAGTGCCGTTCAATGCGCCGGCGATCCTTGGACCACAGATGAAAGCAGGTGGACTCTTTGTGGGCCGGCTCTCTCCGGTCCACGGGGGAGAGACGTGAAGAGACCTCGTCTTGCAGAGCGTCTCCTCACCTTGCGTCCTCTCCAGGGGGGGGGGTTCCAACACACGGCAGTGTCGGGGGTCTTTATCCATGGAATAATCAAAGTATCCAAAGCATAATCCGTGCCTGGGAAGGCGGGCTGTCGTCGGTAGAATAATCCGGTATACAGGTCCACTCGCTCGTCGGCTCTGGGGCTCCTCGGGTGCAGCTTCACATAGGGTCAACCACCCTGGGTAAGCAGCCAGTTCTCTGCCCGAAACGATGGGGTACTGACTACGGTAGTATTCTCACCGCACGAAGCACTATATATTAACAGACTATTATTAGCTTAATAGACTACGTCCAACTCGACGATATAGTGCCAAATATGACTATTCAAATATTAATATACACGATGTCTCAATACCGATGGTAGGCGAACTTGGCCTTACTCCCACACGTGGCGTCGCGGGGAGGCTTTACGTCTGTGACTCTATTGGAGGGTAAGAAACTGGACTGAAAAGAAAGTCCTACTTTAGTAGCGCAGTATATATACGCACTATGAACAAATAGTCCCATTAGTGGTGCGGTAGCCAGATTCCTACGCGGAACTAGGACTTGTTCGTACATGTCGAGCGGTACGTTTGAACTGGGTCTGAGGGGTATGGCAGCCTGGCACCAAGGTCTCGACCAATAGTAGAATGGAGACTATTATGGGATGTTCAGTAGGCTAGAATGGATATTCAATGCATATTGTACAAGGAATATACAAGGGATATCAGGGAATATTAGAGAATATACAAATACAATTAAATATATATATATAAATAAATATATATATTCGGTTTAATCTGGCCCTTCACAACAGCCACCCCCTGAATAGGTCCCAGACCTAATCAGTTAAACAGAGACAGATTAATCGCGTTGTCTATTTACACATAAGGGTTTGCTGTAGGGGTCAGTCAACTTCACAAAGTCATAGGGTTGTAGGGTCATGGTCATCATCGATTGTGTCTGGGAGTCGAGGCAGTTCTATGAGCCTTGCCACGGGACGGGTGTAAGTGCGACCCTGGACGAGCACTTCAGCTGCTCGGACCTTGCCGTCGGCACCGGTGATCACTTTGCTTACGCGGCCGGCCGGCCACATAGCTCTGGGCAGTGATTGATCAATAATCATGACGACTGTTCCTTCTGTCAAATTGTCTCTCTCCTTTACCCACTTCTGGCGGGTCTGTAGAGACGGTAGGTAGTGTTTAATGTCATCCGGTAGATTGGGGGCTCTGCGTAGGCGACCACCCACTCTGATGAGGGTGTGAGCGTCGCTCTCGGGGGCCAGGTGAATTAATCTGCTGTCGGATGGGACGGGCTTTCCTCCCTGTAGACAGGCCAATTCATCGGGGAACGAGTCTCTCTGGGCTCGCTGCAGTAGAAGCAATTCTGCTTCCTCGTAGTTAGCTGCTGACATATCAGCGGGGGACTTGCACTCCGGGTGGTACCGCAGGAATGTTCTTTGTTGTGCACTCTCTATGGACGTGCAATCGTTTATGTTAGGGTCGGTGGAGGCTACGGTGCTCAATCCACAGAACACAGACTTCTTAATTTCCACCTCCTCTGGACTTGCTTCCCTCGGGATAGGCATGGGCCACTGTCCTTCCGGGAGTCTTAGGAATGCGGGGCCGTCACTGTAGACATTGCGACGGGTGAGGTCATCCAGGGGCATCCCCCGGGTGATGACGTCAGCTGGGTTCTGTTTTGTATCAACGTAGCGCCACTCTGTTTCTCCGGTTAACTCTTCGGTTAAGTCTTGAATCTCTGTGACTCTGACTCCCACGAAGACTTTGTACTTGCATGAGTCCGATTTGATCCAGGCGAGTACCGTCGTGGAATCTGACCACAGGATTGTTCTAGACACCGGTATGGTGAGCTCACGTTGGATGAGCGTGGCTAGGTGCGCTCCGGCTAGGGCTGCGCAGAGCTCTAGACGTGGGATAGATTGTTGCTTGCGTGGGGCTATTCTCGAGCGGGCGAGGACAAATGCTGTGTAGATCTCTCCCCCCTGGTCTTGGGCCCGCAAGTAGGCTACTGATCCGTATGCGACCTCTGAGGCGTCACTGAAGACGTGTAAGTCCATTTTACATGTCTCTGGCCTCACCGTGGGTGGGAAGTAGCTTCGGCGCATATTAACGCCTGGGAGTGAGTGGAGCTCCATCTCCCACTCTCTCCAGGTGGATGCAAGGTGTGCGGGAATGGGGTCGTCCCAGCCCTGGTCCTTGTCCCACAATGCTCGTACAATCATTTTTGCCCTGGTGGTGTACGGTAGAATACATCCTAGCGGGTCATATCGTCGGGCGAGTGTTGTGTACACACTCCGTCTGGTGGTCGGCGCCGCCGCCGGCCTTCCCTGCTCCGTAGTCAGGGGCTTGTGTCTGTAGTGAAGCGAATCTGTTTTGAATCGCCACACCAATCCCAGGGTCATCTCCTGGGCTTCTCCCGGGATTGTAGCCATCCAGGTCTCGCTGCTGGCTGCCTTGTCCTCGGAGGAGAGGCTGCGCAGTACTTGCGGATCGCTGCTGGCCCACTGCCTGAGATCAAAGCCGCCTTTGATCAATGAGGCGCGGAGTTTAATCAGGAGAGCCTCGGCTTCTTCCTGGGTTGAAAGGCTTTGTAGACAGTTGTCTACGTAGAAGCTGTTCTTTACGCTGTGTCGGACCTCTTCGTCCGCTGCTGGGTCCTCTGCTACATGTTTCTGTAGTGCAAATGTCGCACAGCAGGGGCTGCACGTCGTTCCGAAGGGGAGGACTTCCCATTGGTAGATGGCTGGGTGCTCATCTCCTGGCTTCTCTCTCCATAGGAACCGTAACAGGGGCTTGTCCGCCTCTACTAATCTCACCTGCAGGAACATTCCTTTAATGTCCCCGCTGATGGCCACCTTTTCCTGGCGGAAGCGGAGTAGAACGCCGAGTAGGGAGGGGCCGAGTGTGGGACCGGGCAGTAACTCTTTATTCAGATTTTGGGATCCGATCTGGTAGCTGCAGTTAAATACTATGCGGTCTTTACCGTTGTGATGGACCTTGTGGTGGGGCACGTACCACGATTCAGTGGTCTGGTCAGCCTCTTTAATGTCCATCTTTGTGACGTGTCCCGCTGTGATGAGCTTCTCAATCTCAGCGCGGTATACACTCTCTTGGGCGGGGTTCTTGGCTAAGCGCCGCTCCGTGTTCAGCAGGTACCGTTCTGTGGCGTCTGTCTTGGCGTGGAAAGTAGGCATTCCTTCTCGCCGCAGGAGTGGCGTGGCGTATCTCAACACGCCGTTGACCGGGACTCTCTTGGTCCCTGTCTCGAGGAGGTGAATGGCGTAAATGTCATCTTTAGAGCGAATGTCTTTCTTTCCGTTCTTAAAGGGCATTTGTTCCAGGGTCCATAGCCGCTCTACGTGTTGCAGGAGTGCGGTTTCTCCCTCTGTGACTCGGGAGTGGAGACATCTAGTGGCTGTACTTCGGTTGAGAGATTTGGCGAGCGGGCCTTGGAGAGTCCATCCCAAACGGGTCTCGACTGCTGCAGGACAGCCTCGGGGTCCGGTATGAACCCGGTCTATCGGGACAATGAGGTCTGCATGGTCGGAGCCTATCAACAGGGTCGGCATAGCATTGTCTATGAGCGGGATCGGTAACTTGCGCAGATGTGCATATTTCTCCATCAGCTTGGCGACGGGGTATGTGTACCGCGACAGTCCTATTTCTTGGCTGGTGAAAGCGTCTGCAATCTGGTACCGTCGCTCAGGCTGGCCGCTTGCTGCGATAGAGAATGAGACATTCTCGCCCTTTATCGTCTTCAAATCTCGTCTTATTGTCCGAATTGTCATTTGGGTTTCGCTTCCCCGCAGCCCTAGCTGGGCCGCAGCGGAGGCGAGCAGCAGGGTCTTCTCTGACCCGTCATCGAGGACGGCGTAAGTGTCCAGGACGTTATTCTGGTAGCTTAGTGTCACACGCACTACTTTTAGGAGTACTCGGGCTCCACTGCTGCTGGCGGGATCGATGTACATGACGCTCGCTTTGCGGCTGGATGGTGCAGGTGAAGGGCGCCGTCTGTTACTGTCGTGAAGTATGTCCAGATGGGCTCCATCGCACTTGGTGCACCTTTTCTTTAAGCGGCATTCGGCTGCCATGTGTGAGCGCGCACAGCGAAAGCAGCGCTTGTTGGACTTTATCCATTGACCTGCTTCCTCCGCGTTCAGCTTGGGGAAGGAGTCACATTGCGCTAGCCAGTGTTCTTTCTCACAGTAGGGGCACACTATCTTCCACTTCTCCGTTCTGGAGGGGGTACTGTGGCTCCTGCTGCTCGGTACTGACTCCGATTGGTGCATCACAGTCACCGATCTTCTTCCATCATTTAGTCGTCTGGTTCCTTCTCTGGAGCCAGGGGTGCTCCGTCCGAATGTATCTAGCCGTAGGCTGCTGACTTCTCTCGCCAGGAAGTCTGCTAGATCGAGGAGGTTCGGTTCGGGGCCATTCGGGTCTCTGTGGTCCCTCTGCCGCCTAAAGCGCTCCTGACGAGCGGGCGGCAGCTTCTCCAGGATCCTTTCCACATTTGAGTTGGCGTAAAGTTCATGCCTCCCCTTCTCTCTTTGCGCTCCCAACATCCCTACCAGGGACTGCACTCTGATGGACAGGTCGTCCAGTGCTCGATTGTCTATTGCTGGGGGTAAGCGGTCGATGTGTCGGATCTCCTGGATCACGTAATCCCATATGCGCCCATACCTCTGGTCCAATGCTACCAGCGCTGCTGTGTATGGGGTGGTGGAAGTCGCGTAGGCGAGCGCTATATTATGTGCGCGGGGCACCTTTAAGTGCTGCAGTAGGATGGCGTATTTGTGGCGTTCATCCGATACATCCACCAACATGGTCTCCAGACACATGCGGAGTTCTGTATACTGGGCCCGGTTCTCTTGGGTGAACTCGGGTACCATAGGCGTGCCAATGTATGACGCTGACTGTGGATACATCGGCGAGCGTTGGGGGAGAGGCCTCCTAGGCGAGTCTCCTCCCGCTCCTTGGTATGGGCTGGTACCGGCAGTGTACCATGGCCCGCTTGTCCAGGTGCTGTTCCTCGGTGCGGGTCGTGCGTCGTGCTCACCCGTGTATAGAGTCGGGGGTCTGTAGCGCAGCTCCGCGGGAGTATAGCCTGGGCTGTACCGGACCTCCTGGTCCGGTAGAGTACTGTGCTGTCTTCGGGCGTGGTTCTCCTCCTCTTCCTCTTCGTCTTCAGTTAGGTCATCCAGTGCTTGTAGTCTCTGGTTTAGCCTCTCCACAGGATATGCTGCTCCTTCCCGGTTGCTAGGTCTCGCTTGGACCGGTGGGGGGAGGTGGTCTGTGGGGGGTATAGACCTCGTCTGTTGGTCAAGTTCAGGGTTGTTTACTCGGCTAGGGGATGCCGCCCTGGAGGTGTGTCTAGACGAGTTCCTGGAGCCTCTGGCGGAGGGAGAGGGTGTTGTCCGTCTGATCAGCTGTTCTATTAGTTGCGACTGCTGTCTGTCGCGCGCTGCGTCCCGTTGAGCACCGGCTCGTTCTCGGGCCACATTCTCTTCCATCTGAATGCGTCTTATTTCTAGACGTATCTGCTCGTGTTCGCTTCGCTGCTGGATCTGCAGTCGGTCGCGTTCAGCAGCGGCGTTCAGGCTGATGAGGAAGGCCTGCTGTAGGGTCCTCTCTGCCTCGCTGGGAGAAGGCGGTTGTATAGGGGAGCCTTCCCTCGGGGTACTCCTTGCGGAGCCTTGGAGTTCTATCTCCACGGTGCTCTCCCCGTCTTCTTCCGTGCCGAGTTCTCTCTCGGTAGCGTTGTATTCCTCCCGGGACTCATCGGGGACTACTTCTTCAGTACTGGCGGGGTGTGAAGTCATGTCTGGTTCCCACTGGTCCCCACCGTGAACTTGGTCAGTTACATTAGAGCCCGTAGGGGCCTCTATGGTCGGGGTAGTCTGGGCGTTGGGGTTAGACATACTTTTACTTTCTAGTTTTACCGCGTTTACTGTTAGTAGAAGACTAGGTTGTTGACTGACAGCGTAAGCCTCTAAGTACTGAGGGAGCCGTCGTTCGCGCTGCGGGCGTTGGTTAGGAGGATCGTTTCGTGGAGTGTTCATCATAGGCCATTTCAATATTAATAACACTATATTAATATTACACTAATTACCCTCCGGCTCGAAGGACCAATTGTAACTGAGGGGTACAATTCCCTGACTGTATTACTAGATATGATACTTACTACCACTACCTTTGTACTTAATATTCGGCCACCCAGTACACGGCATAAATATATTATCATGAACACTCTCACGTAGATGAAACGGATCCAACACAAATGTACGAATTAGAAACAGGTCTTTATTTCCTACACAGCGATGGTGTGTAGAATAAACACTTAATCACTTAATTACATTTATGAATTGAAATAGTATGCACTTTTATGGCAAGGAGTATTCGTCGGTATATCAATAGAGAATGTCCAATCTCTGAAGGCGCAGGTGGTAAATATACGACCTGGAATAGTTAAGGAATAACAGCAATGATACTTTAATGATTATAGGCTGGATACACTAGAGGGGGTTAATCCGGTCGCTTGTAAGCCGACAGGAGTAGGAGGGGGGGGGGGGGGTAGAATCCAGCTGCCTCGTCCGGCCAAGGGTATCCCAGGTGAACCCACTGTAGTGCCGTTCAATGCGCCGGCGATCCTTGGACCACAGATGAAAGCAGGTGGACTCTTTGTGGGCCGGCTCTCTCCGGTCCACGGGGGAGAGACGTGAAGAGACCTCGTCTTGCAGAGCGTCTCCTCACCTTGCGTCCTCTCCAGGGGGGGGGGTTCCAACACACGGCAGTGTCGGGGGTCTTTATCCATGGAATAATCAAAGTATCCAAAGCATAATCCGTGCCTGGGAAGGCGGGCTGTCGTCGGTAGAATAATCCGGTATACAGGTCCACTCGCTCGTCGGCTCTGGGGCTCCTCGGGTGCAGCTTCACATAGGGTCAACCACCCTGGGTAAGCAGCCAGTTCTCTGCCCGAAACGATGGGGTACTGACTACGGTAGTATTCTCACCGCACGAAGCACTATATATTAACAGACTATTATTAGCTTAATAGACTACGTCCAACTCGACGATATAGTGCCAAATATGACTATTCAAATATTAATATACACGATGTCTCAATACCGATGGTAGGCGAACTTGGCCTTACTCCCACACGTGGCGTCGCGGGGAGGCTTTACGTCTGTGACTCTATTGGAGGGTAAGAAACTGGACTGAAAAGAAAGTCCTACTTTAGTAGCGCAGTATATATACGCACTATGAACAAATAGTCCCATTAGTGGTGCGGTAGCCAGATTCCTACGCGGAACTAGGACTTGTTCGTACATGTCGAGCGGTACGTTTGAACTGGGTCTGAGGGGTATGGCAGCCTGGCACCAAGGTCTCGACCAATAGTAGAATGGAGACTATTATGGGATGTTCAGTAGGCTAGAATGGATATTCAATGCATATTGTACAAGGAATATACAAGGGATATCAGGGAATATTAGAGAATATACAAATACAATTAAATATATATATATAAATAAATATATATATTCGGTTTAATCTGGCCCTTCACAACAGAGTGTGTTGGGGGTGACTGGGTCGACATCTGCTACATCACTGGAGACGTAACCGAGGGGCTTTGAGTTCAATACTCCCTCGATCTCCGTGAGGACTGTCATTAGGACTTCCTCCGCCACAGTCTGGGCTCCGAGTACGGCGTACAGGGCTGTCTTTATAGAACGTACTTCTCGTTCCCAGGTTCCACCGAAGTGGGGTGCGTTCGGGGGATTAAACTGGAAGTCAATCTGGGCTGGAGCGAGGTGGGTCTTAAGTTCTGGGCCCATAGCTTGGAAGCTCTCTCTCAGCTCTCTTTCTCCGCCTTTGAAGTTGGTCCCGTGATCAGACAACAATGTAGACGGTTTTCCTTTTCGTGATGTGAATCTCCGGAAGGCCATAAGGAATGAGTCTGTGCTCATGGTCGGAAGGAGCTCGATATGTATCGCTCTGGTGGTCATGCATTTGAATACAATACCCCACCGCTTCTCGGTGCCTCTTCCTCTCTTTATATACAACGGGCCAAAGCAGTCCATGCCTGTGGAGTGGAATGGCTTGTCGCCGATTCGGAGGCGACAGGGGGGTAGGTCAGCCATCCGTGGTATGCTGGGCTGCGCGCGCCACTTACGGCAGTCTAGACAGGTTCGCTGGAAGCGCCGTACTGCTTCTCTCCCTTGCAATATCCAATAACGACGTCTGATCTCCGCGAAGACTCTCTCTGCTCCTGTGTGGTGTACATCCTCGTCGTATTTCTTTATGATCAGCTCTGTGACCTTGTGTCGGCTGTTCAAGACGATCGGGTGCTTAATGTCATCTGGTAGATCGGGGGCTCTCCGCAGGCGACCACCCACTCTGATGAGATTATGGGCGTCACTCTCTGGTGCCAGGTGAATCAGTCTGCTGTCTGATGGGACGGGGTTTCCTCCCTGTAGACAGTCTAGCTCATCGGGGAACGAGTCTCTCTGGGCTCGTTGTAGTAGAAGAAGTTCTGCTTCTTCGTAGTCAGCTGCTGACATGTCAGTGGTGGACTGAATCTCTGGGTGGTGCCGCAGGAATGTTCTTTGCTGCGCACTCTCTAGGGTAATGCAGTCATCTATGTTGGGGTCTGTGGAGGCGACAGTGCTCAGTCCACAGAACATAGGTTTCTTGTTCTCAGCCTCCTCGTTACTTGCTTCCCTCGGGGTGGGCGTAGGCCAATCTCCTTCCGGGAGCTTGAGGAATGCTGGTCCGTCACTGTAGATGTTGCGACGGGTTAGGTCATCCAGAGACATTCCCCGGGTGATGACGTCAGCTGGGTTGTGTTTGGTGTCCACATACCGCCAGCTTGCTTCTTCTGTTAATTCTTGAATCTCGGTGACTCTGACTCCCACGAAAACTTTGTATCTGCATGAATCAGACTTGATCCATGTGAGTACTGTCGTGGAATCTGACCACAAGATTGTTCTATGCACCGGAATGGTGAGTTCACGTTGGATTAACGTGGCTAGATGCGCTCCTGCGAGGGCTGCGCAGAGCTCTAGGCGTGGGATAGATTGTTGCTTACGTGGGGCTATTCTTGAGCGGGCCAAGATGAAAGCAGTGTGTATCTTTCCTCCCATCTCTTGGGCACGCAAATAGGCCACCGATCCGTAGGCTACTTCGGAGGCGTCGCTGAAGACGTGTAGCTCAATCTCGCATGTCTCTGGCCTCACTGTGGATGGGAAGTAGCTGCGGCGTATATTGACACCTGGGAGTGAGCGGAGTTCCGTCTCCCACTCTCTCCATGTTGAGGCAAGGTGTGCGGGTATTGGGTCGTCCCAGCCCTGGTCCTTGTCCCATAGTGCTCGTACAATCATCTTTGCCCTGGTGGTGTAAGGTAGAATACATCCCAACGGGTCATATTGTCTGGCGAGTGTTCTGTACACACTCCGTCTGGTGGTCGGTATCGCCGCCGACCTTCCCTGCTCTGGAGCCAAGGGTTTGTGTCTATAGTGGAGCGAGTCTGTTTTGAAGCGCCAGACTAGTCCTAGTGTCATTTCTTGGTCTTCTCCTGGGATTGTCGCCATCCAGGTCTCGCTGCTGGCAGCCTTGTCCGCGGAGGAGAGGCTGCGCAATACGTGCAGGTCGCTGCTGGCCCACTGCCTGAGATCAAAGCCGCCTTTGATCAGGGAGGCGCGTAACTTGATTAGGAGAGCCTCGGCTTCTTCTTGAGTCGAAACGCTTTGTAAACAGTTGTCCACGTAGAAACTGTTCTTCACACTGTGTTGGACCTCTTCATCTGCTGCTGGGTCCTCTGCGACCTCTGGGTTGAGGTTGCACAATGCTGGGGGGTCGCTGCTGGCCCGCTGCCGGAGATCAAAGCCGTCTTTGATCAGGGAGGCGCGGAGCAGCGCACGACGTCGCCAGTCAATTTTCTTCTCGGCATGCTGCAGGAGTGTGGTGTCTCCTTCTTCCACTCTGGAGTGGAGGCAGCTAGTGGCTGCCGTTCGGTTGAGAGATTTAGCGAGGGGGCCTTGTAGGGTCCACCCTAGGCGGGTCTCGACTGCTGCAGGACAGCCTCGGGGGCCTGTATGGACCCGGTCAATCGGGACTATGAGTTCTGCATGGTCGGAGCCTATCAGCAGGGTCGGGGTAGCGCCGTCTATGAGCGGGATAGGTAATTGGCGCAGGTGCACATATTTATCCATCAACTTGGTGACAGGGTAGGTGTACTGCGATAGTCCTATTTCTTGGCTGGTGAAAGCATTTGTGATCTTGTACCGTCGCTCTGGCTGCCCGTTGGCTGCGATGGTGAAGGAGACATTCTCGCCCTTTATCGTCTTTAAATCTCTTCTTATTGTCCGAATCGTCATTTCGTTCTTGCTCCCCCGCAGTCCCAACTGGGTCGCAGCGGAGGCGAGCAGAAGGGTCTTCTCTGACCCGTCATCAAGGACGGCGTAAGTGTCCATGACTTTATCTTGGTAGCTCAATGTCACACGGACTACCTTTAAGAGCACTTGGGCTCCGCTGCTGCTGGCGGGGTCAATGTACATGACACTTGCCTTGGTGCCGCTCCGTGGTGCAGGTATAGGCCGTCTTCCGTTACTTTCGTGTAGTATATCTAGATGGGCTCCATCGCACCGGCTGCACCTTTTCTTTAGGCGGCATTCGGCTGCCATGTGGGGCCGCGCACATCGATAACAGCGCCGGTTGGACTTTATCCATTGACTCACTTCTTCTGCATTCATCTTTGTGAATAGGTCACATTGTGACAGCCAGTGTTCTTTCTCACAGTAGGGACACGCTATCTTCCACTTCTCTTTTCTCGAGGGGGTGCTGTGACTCTTACTGCTCGGTACTGACTCTGATTGGTGCATGACAGTCACCGATCTTCTTCCATCATTTATTCTCCTGGGTCCCTCTCTGGAGCTTGGCGTGCTCCGCCCGAAGGTGTCCAGTCGTAAGCTGCTGACCTCTCTCGCCAGGAAGTCGGCCAGATCAAGGAGGGATGGCTCGGGGCCGTCGGGGTCCCGGTAATCCCTCTGCCGCCTAAAGCGCTCCTGTCTTGCGGGTGGCAGCTTCTCCAAAATCCTCTCGACGTTAGAGTTGGCGTATAGCTCATGCATGCCCTTCTCCCGTTGCGCTCCCAGCATCCCTACCAGGGACTGCACTTTGATTGACAGGTCGTCTAGTGAGCGATTGTCTGTGGCTGGGGGTAGGCGGTCAATATGCCTTATCTCCTGGATTACGTAATCCCATATACGTCCATATCTCTGATCCAGCGCTGCAAGGGCCGCTGTGTATGGAGTCGAAGAGGTAGCATAGGCTAGCGCTATATTGTGCGCTCGCGGTACTTTCAGGTGCTTCAGTAGTATTGCATACTTGTGGCGTTCATCAGCGACATCCACCATCATTGTCTCTAAGCACATCCGGAGCTCCGTGTACTGTGCTCGACTCTCATAGGCGAAGTCTGGGAATGACGGCGTGGCATTGTATGACGCCATGGATGGCTGATACATCGGCGAGCGTTGGGGGAGAGACCTCCTGGGCGAGTCCCCTCTTGCGCCTCGCTGTGGGCTGGTACTGGCAGGGTACCATGGCCCGCTGGTCCAGGTGCTGTTCCTCGGGGCTGATCGTGCGTCGTGCTCACCCGTGAATAGAGTCGGGGGTCTGTAGCGCAGCGCCGCGGGGGTATAGCCTGGACTGTATGGGACCTCCTGGTCCGGTGGAGTACTGTGCTGTCGTCGGGCTTGGTTCTCCTCTTCTCCCTCTTCTTCCTCTATCAGATCTTCCAGATCCTGTAATCGTTTATTTAGCTTCTCCGCAGTGTATGCCGCTCCTTCCTTGTAGCTGGGTCTCGCTTGGACCGGTATGGGAAGGGGGTCTGCGGGGGGTCTAGACTCGGTCTGTTGGTCAAGTTCAGGGTCGCTTGCTCGTTGCGGTGACGCTGCTCTTGACTGTTGTCTCGACGAGTTCCTTGAGCCCCTGGCGGAGGGAGAGGGAGTTGTCCTTTTGATCAGCTGCTCTATTAGTTGCGCTTGTAGTCTGTCGCGCTCTGCGTCTCTTTGGGCACCGGCAGCGGCACGCTGGGCGTCGGCCCGGTCTCTTGCCATATTCTCTTCTGTCTGGAAGCGTCTCATCTCCAGGCGCGTGCGCTGTTCTTCGCTCCGTTGCTGTGCTTGGAGGTGTTCGCGCTCGCTGGTCGCCTGTGCTTGGAGACGTTCGCGCTCGCTAAGCGTCTGTGCTTGGAGCCGATCGCGTTCGGTAGAGGCTGTCAGGCTGACGAGGAACGCCTGTTGTAGTATCCTCTCCGCTTCGCTGGGGGAAGGCGGTTGTGGAGGTGAGCCGCTCCTGCGTGAGCCGCTCCTGGGGGTACTCGTTGGGGAGTCCTGGAGCTCTAGTTCCTCGGCGCTCTCCTCCTCTTCTTCCGTGCAGAGTTCTCTCTCTGTAGGGTTGTCTTCCTCCCGGGGCTGGTCGGGGACTACTTCTTGAGTAGTGGCGGGGGGTAAAGGCATGTCAATTCCCTCCTGGTCCCCACCGTGAGCTTGGTCAGTTACAGTAGGACCTACTAGGGCCTCTGTGGTCGGGGAAACCTGCTCGTTAAGGTCAGACATAATTTTACTTTCTACTTTTACCGCGTTTACCGTTTGTCGAAGGCTAGGTAGTTGACTGACAGTGTAAGCCTCTAAGTACTGAGGTGTCTGTCGTCTGCGCCGCGGGCGTTCTAGGTTAGGAGGATCGTTTCGTGGAGTGTTCATCATAGGCCATTTCGATATTAATAACACTATATTAATATTACACTAGTTACCCTCCGGCTCGAAGGACCAATTGTAACTGAGGGGTACAATTCCCTGACTGTATTGTTAGATATGATATTTAATACCACTACCTCATGTACTTTAACTTCTGGCCACCCAGTACAAGATATAAGTATGATGAACACTTTCCCACCTGATGAAACGAATCCACACAAATGTACCAAATCGAAGGTTTAATACAGCAAAGGGTGTATACAACGATCACTTAATTACATTTATGATTTGAAATATGAAATATGCACTTTTATGGCAAATGAGTATTCGTAGGTAAATCAACATTGAATGTCCAATCTCTGGTTACGCAGGGAGTAAGTATACAACCTGGAATATTTAGGAAACGATAGCGATGGTACTTAAATGATTATAGCTGGATACACTAAGGGGGGGGGGGGTCCCGCTGGTTGTAAGACAGTAGGAGGGGGGGGGTTAGAGAAGCCGCTGGCGGTATCCCATCTGGCCGACGGTGTCTTGGGAGAATCCAAAGTCTTGGACACGGTGCCCACAGAACCTCGGACCGCAGACGAATACAGCTGGACCCTCTGTGGACGGTATCTGCCGGTCCACAACGGAGAGACGTGAGGCGACCTCACGTGTAGAGCGCCGTCTCACCTGGAGTCCTCTCCGGGGGGTAATTCCAACACTCCGCAGTGTTGGCCTTTATCCATGGAATAATCAAAGCACACAAAGCATAATCCAAGCCGTGGAAGGCTCGCCGTCGTCCGGGTAGAGTAATACAATATACAGGTCCAGTCGCTCTTGGCCCGGAGCTCCTCGGATGCAATCACCACTAGGGGTCTGACCAGCCTGGTTAAGCGTCCAGATAACGTCAGGAACGATGGGGGTACTGATAACTTTAGAACTCTAACCGAACGATGCACCATACATAAATAGACTATTATTAGCTTAATAGAATACGTCCAACTCGACGGTACAGTGCCAAACTACGACTATTCAACTATTAATCTACACGATATCTCAATGCCTATTCTGGGCCAAGTAGGCCTTACTACACCGCACGTGCGTCGTGGGGAGGCTTTGCGTCTGTCACTCTGTTGGAGGGTAAAGAACTGGACTAAAAGAAAGTTCTACTTTACTTGCGCCATATATATATGCGCTATGAACAAATAGTACCATTCGTATTTCGCCCGACATATTACTGCGCGGAACCGGGGGTTGCCACGACATGTTAGGCGGCACGATTGAACTTGGACCTAGGGGTATGGCAACCTGGCGCCAGGTTCTCGTCCAATGGTAGAATGAAACTATTATGGGCTGTTTAGTAGAAACGGGGATATTCAATGCATATTGTACAAGGAATATACAGGGGATATCAAACGATATACAAATACAATTAAATATATATATATAAATAAATATACATATTCGGTTTAATCTGATCCTTCACAACAATATGAATAATAATAATAATAATGATACAAATATATATGACTAAAAAATTTTAAACAATAAAAACTAAACTGAAACTAGCAAACGCACTCTGGAAACTGAAATTAAACAACATTTTAAACAAAAATCTAAAATTGTATTAAAATAATGAAAATGACTAAACTATAATAACCCTGGTGTGTGTTTGTGTGTTTGTGCAGCACAAGTGTGTCAGGTCTAGACACGTTGGTGGGAGCGCCACCTGACTCACAGATGAATCACACCTGGATGAATCATGGCCTGGGCCCCGTTCCCCGTACCTGGATAACTGAGTTAGCCGGATAATTTCCAGTCTAGTCTGACTTAAGCCGGACCTTCCTGTTCCCCGACGCTCGATTGTCCAAATCACCATGACAACAGATCAAAAAGTTTGAGCCTGGTCGAGAGCAGGGTTAACTTCAGTTAGCCGGATGAACCATGGCCACGCCCCCGCAAATAAATGACAGCTCGCTTCCTGAAATGATTCTCACAGTCTAGAGATCCCATTTATACCATTCTGAATTATGTTTCTGTGCTTCGTTTTCCTAGAGGGGGCTTTTGAAATGTATAATAATAGAACTAAAGGCTTCAAACATCGGGTTAATTGAATCTGGATAATGGGACTCTTGATCGACTTAGTTGAACCAGGTACGGGGAATAGGGCCCTGATGTGTGACGGATTGTATTGGTCTGCGTTGTGTTGTTGTTAAATGCTTATGTCCCGAGGGGGAGTCGAACAGGGGAGCTCCCGCGCCGCGGGCGACGACATAGGCCGCTGCACTAAGAAGTGAATCCACTGCTATGTACCGTACCTATGCGTCTGTTAACCCTGTTGTGAGGAAGTGAGTTTAACTTACCAGCCCGTAATGCCACAGTCACTTGTCAACACCCCTGTTTCTGTGACTGTGGATAGACTCACGGGCTTCCCCGTTACACTCACCTCCCTAAACTCACGCCCCTCAGGACATCTGGGTCACTGGGCACCACTGTGACGGATCGGATTGGTCTGCGTTGTGTTGTTGTTAAATGCTTATGTCCCGAGGGGGAGTCGAACAGGGGAGCTCCCGCGCCGCGGGCGACGACATAGGCCGCTGCACTAAGAAGTGAATCCACTGCTATGTACCGTACCTATGCGTCTGTTAACCCTGTTGTGAGGAAGTGAGTTTAACTTACCAGCCCGTAATGCCACAGTCACTTGTCAACACCCCTGTTTCTGTGACTGTGGATAGACTCACGGGCTTCCCCGTTACAGATGCACATGAAGAAGGTGAGAATGAAGGTGAGACTTTTAACTCATAATCTCTCATTCCTCCCTCCATTCAAACAATGATGTCTCTCTCCACCACTAACCCCCTTTCTCTCTCTCTCTCCACCACCACAGTATATTCGAATGTAACGACGAATAAACTGAAGAAATTGCAAATGGTACAAAACAAAGCAGCATGCATAGAGCTTCGCTGTGAGTACAGAACTAATGTTGCAGCGATGCACAGTTGTTTAACTTGGTTACTTGTCAAACATAAGTTACTCTGCTCACTCCTTGTATTCACTAGGAATATTCTTGTTACAAAGATCCCCTATATTTTATATAACAATTTATCTATAAGTCTTGAGAGACGTCTTCAATAAACAGGGTTTTTGTAGTTTCAATGAAATACGCAAAAAATGTAATCTCGCCAAGTCCACACATTACTTTTACGCACAGCTATTGGCATGTTTGAAGGCTCACGGTGTTCCATTAAATATACCAATTGTACACCACAGATACCACAAATTCTTCTATGAAAGAGAGACATCAAGAGGTTTTGTTTCAGATTTTTATGATCAATTACTAACGTCCTCATATGAAACTCTCCACCTAGACTCCGTCTGGAGGAGGGATATACCAGACCTGGAACGTGATTTTGATTGGCAAGAAGCCTGGGCAAATATTCGATTCACATCAAGGAACCCGGACCATCAACAAATCAATCTTAACTATATTCACAGGACATACTTGACTCCTATAAGACTGAAAAAAATGGGTCTTATACAAGACTCCAAATGCTCCTTATGTACAAATGGGGACGAGGGGACATTTATGCACATGTACTGGGACTGCCCACCAGTTAAGATATTCTGGAAAGAGGTGACCCAGCAACTATCAAACCTCTTAAATTGGAATATACCTGTACACCCCTCTGTACTACTGCGGAATGATGTTTTTTTTTTTTTTTTTTTTTAACTTTGACCAGCTGGTTCTTTTCGCGTTTATCGCTTTTTCTGGTCAAGTTTGACCGACAGAAACAGGTTGAATGGGGGTATAGATGGGGGGAAGGACACTCTGAGAAAGTACGGCTTGTCCGGGAGTCGAACTCGCTACCCCAGATCCGTGACGCGCACGGTTGTCCCCGACGCCGAAATAGCGTTTGAGGTACGCGGTGAGCTACTGGAGCTCCCCTCTGAATGATGTTTTTGAGTGTGCAGTACATCCACAGCTAAAGAGATTGGTTTTATCGGGTATCACAGTGGCTAAAAAGCTGATAGCATCACGATGGTTCCAACCGGAAAAAATGTGCCGAAAGGTCTGGATTATTACATATCTCGATGTGATCTATCAAGAAATATCTACAGCTAGAATTTTGGGTCTCAATGAATCCAAAATGACATTGTGGTTAGAAGTGGTGGAGAAAATAAAAGCTAGCATATAATGGTAATGTCTGGTTAGGAGCGAGGGAAAGTGGATGGATTATCCAATGGGGGGTCCGGAAGGGGGGGGTACGAGCTGGAGCATATGTGTGTAGGTTTTTAGATAACAGGTATTAGGGGTATATCCTATATAAGACAATTAACTAAAATGTGATTTCATTGGATGTGCACTGACAACTAATGCTTGTATATCTTATCGTGTGTTGTCATGTTTGTTTATGTGTTTGTTTAAAAAATAATAAAAAAATAAAATACAAAAAAAAAAAAAAGTCTTGACAGACACAACCAGACATGCTTCTGCATGAGGTTTTACACTTCCAAAAGTGAGGTTGAATGCAATGAAGCGAACTGTCATGTTCCGTGGTATGCAGGAATGGAACTCTCTTCCCAGACATGTTAAGCAGGAAATAGTAAATGTCGTTTAAAAATCTTGGTAAAACAACATTTTCAACCAAAGAAATTGACATTCCCTAATAGATAGTGTGTACGTAAATGAAAATGTATGTGTCTGATAACGAGATAGGGATATACATAGATGAAAAGGTATGTGTCTGATATCGATATTATTAGAAGATTGTATAATTGGTTGATATGAACATAGATAATGTATGAAAAGCTAAATAGTATATTATGCTGTATTGTATTATGAATTAATTATGAGTAGGTATTGTTGTATTGTATTATGAATTGATTAGGAGTATGTATTGTTGTATTGTATTATGAATTGGATTAGGAGTATTTATTGTTGTTTTAATTGTCTGTATGCCATGTGAATGTTGTGAGTGTATAAAGTCTGTAACTGTATTTTACGTGTTATGGACCCCAGGAAAAATAGCCACAGCACTGATGTGGCTAATGGGGATCCAAATAAACTTAAACTTAAACCACTAACCCCTCTTCTCTCTCTCCACCACTAACCCCTCTTCTCTCTCTCCACCACTAACCCCCTTTCTCTCTCTCTCCACCACTAACCCCTTTTCTCTCTCTCTCTCCACCACTAACCCCTCTTCTCTCGCTCTCCACTAACTCCTCTTATCTCTCTCCACCACTAACCCCTCTTCTCTCTCTCTCCACCACTTACCCCCTGTCTCTCTCTCCACCACTTACCCCCTTCTCTCTCTCCACCACTAACCCCTCTTCTCTCTCTCTCCACTAACCCCTCTTCTCTCTCTCTCTCCACCACTAACCCCTCTTCTCTCTCTCTCTCCACCACTAACCCCTCTTCTCTCTCTCTCTCTCCACCACTAACCCATCTTCTCTCTCTCCACCACTAACCCCTCTTCTCTCTCTCCACTAACCCCTCTTCTCTTTCCACCACTAACCCCTCTTCTCTCTCTCTCCACTAACCCCTCTTCTCTCTCTCCACTAACCCCTCTTCTCTCTCTCCACCACTAACCCCCTCTTCTCTCTCTCCACTAACCCATTTTCTCTCTCTCTCCACTAACCCCTCTTCTCTCTCTCTCTCTCCACTAACTCCTCTTCTCTCTCTCCACCACTAACCCATCTTCTCTCTCTCCACCACTAACCCCTCTTCTCTCTCTCCACTAACCCCTCTTCTCTCTCCACCACTAACCCCTCTTCTCTCTCTCTCCACTAACCCCTCTTCTCTCTCTCCACTAACCCCTATTCTCTCTCTCCACCACTAACCCCCTCTTCTCTCTCTCCACTAACCCATTTTCTCTCTCTCTCTACTAACCCCTCTTCTCTCTCTCTCTCCACTAACTCCTCTTCTCTCTCTCCACCACTAACCCCTCCTTTCTCTCACTCCACTAACCCCTCTTCTCTCTCTCTCCACTAACCCCTCTTCTCTCTCTCTCCACTAACCCCTCTTCTCTCTCTCCACCACTAACCCATCTTCTCTCTCTCCACCACTAACCCCTTTTCTCTCTCTCTCCACTAACCCCTCTTCTCTCTCTCCACTAACCCCTCTTCTCTCTCTCCACCACTAACCCCTCTTCTCTCTCTCTCCACTAAATCCTCTTCTCTCTCTCTCCACTAACCCCTCTTCTCTCTCTCTCCACTAACCCCTTGTTGGATTCTGATCAATCAGCCAGTATCACATCTTCGTCTGTTTGGCTTGTGTTAACCGCTCCATCCACTGACCTCTGTGTTGTGTATTTTATTCCCCCGACGTCTTCTCATACTGGCTGTACAATCTTATCATTCCCCGTTAGTGTAATCCGCAACCATAATGATTCACCACCTTCGTAAGAATTCGATACTTGACAGCATACTACCTTACAAGGAAAAGCGTTGTTTATTCCATAAACAGAAAGCCTCAGCTCAGATGTTATCACATTGTATTGTCCTTGAAAAGTCTATTCTAATGATCTCTCCTTTAACCCCGCTCGGGGATCCTCGTGGCCTGGTGGTTATTCCAGAAGTCAGTCCTCCCCTCCTTTCCCCGCAAGGGGAGGCGGAGGGGGAATCGCTTCCAAGTCTCTGATGGTTCCTCTCTCCTCTGTGGGATTAGTTTTTCAGTCGTGCTTAGTCTCAGTCTGCCTTACACCCGGAAGAAACTCACTTTTCTATATTCTCGCCATAGCAACGACAGGCCCGGCCTCTCTCCTGGTTGTCAGGTGACGCGCTGTCATGGCAAGGGTTTTTAAACCTTTCACACACATCAAAACGTCTGTTTCATTAATGTCAAACCTCTCTCTCAGACCATTGTGCCTGCCTCTTATCAGCTTGTTGATGTTCTTGATGGAATGTAAACACCCTGCTCGCTGGCAGTGTGCTGCTCACACTGACTGCTTCCACCACCCTCTGCTAAACCATGCACATTTTGACCCCTCTGACCTGGCACCGTTTAGATGCTGTCATCTCCCCCCAATCTATACATCACATACATTGAAAAAACACCGATATCTCTCACCCTCTTCTCTCTCTCCACCACTAACCCCTCTTCTCTCTCCATCACTAACCCCTCTTCTCTCTCTCTCCACTAACCCCTCTTCTCTCTCTCTCCACTAACCCCTCTTCTCTCTTTCTCTCCACTAACCCCTCTCCTCTCTCTCTCTCCACTAACCCCTCTTCTCTCTCTCCACCACTAACCCACTAACTAGGGGGCGACAGTGGCTCAGGAGGTAGAGCAGTTGCCTGGTAATCCGGAGGTTCCCAGTTCGATTCCCGCTCCTCCCGGGCAGCTTGTCAAAGTGTCCTTGAGCAAGACACTTAACCCCTAATTGCTGCCGATGAGCAGGTTGGCACCTTGCATGGTCGCCTCCGTCATCGGTGTGTGAATGTGTGAGTGAATGGGTAAAATGTGAGGAACAAATTGTAAAGCGCTTTGGATAAAAGCGCTATTAATGCAATCATTATATAAATGCAGCCATTTACCCCCTTTATCTCTCTTTCCACCACTAACCCCCTTTCTCTCTCTTTCTCCACCACTAACCCCTCTTCTCTCTCTCCACCACTAACTCCTCTTCTCTCTCTCCACCACTAACTCCCTTTCTCTCTCTCTCTCTCTCTCTCTCTCTCTCTCTCTCTCTCTCTCTCTCTCTCTCTCTCTCTCTCTCTCTCTCTCTCTCTCTCTCTCTCTCTCTCTCTCCACCACTAACCCCTCTTCTCTGGCTCCACCACTAACCCCCTTTCTCTATCTTTCTCCACCACTAACCCCCTTTCTCTATCTTTCTCCACCACTAACCCCATTTCTCTCTCTCTCCACCACTAACTCCTCTTCTCTCTCTCTCTCCACCACTAACCCCCTCTCTCTCTCTCTCTCTCTCTCTCTCTCTCTCTCTCTCTCTCTCTCTCTCTCTCTCCACCACTAACCCCCTTTCTCTCTCTCTCTTATTGTATTATTGCACAATCAATGTGGGCATGGCCACCCGCATTTCACTGTATACCCTGGTATGTATGTGACAAATAAACCTCTTGAATCTTGAATCTTGAATCTCCACCACTAACCCCTCTTCTCTCTCTCCACCACTAACTCCTCTTCTCTCTCTCTCCACCACTAACCCCCTTTCTCTCTCTCTCTCTCTCTCTCTCCACCACTAGCCCCTCTTCTCTCTTACCACCACTAACCCCCATTCTCTCTCTCCACCACCACTAACCCCTCTTCTCTCTCTCCACCACTAACTCCTCTTCTCTCTCTCTCCACCACTAACCCCCTCTCTCTCTCTCTCTCTCTCTCTCTCTCTCTCTCTCTCTCTCTCTCTCTCTCTCTCTCTCTCTCTCTCTCTCTCTCTCTCTCTCTCTCTCTCTCTCTCTCTCTCTCCACCACTAACCCCCTTTCTCTCTCTCTCTTATTGTATTATTGCACAATCAATGTGGGCATGGCCACCCACATTTCACTGTATACCCTGGTATGTATGTGACAAATAAACCTCTTGAATCTTGAATCTTGAATCTCCACCACTAACCCCTCTTCTCTCTCTCCACCACTAACTCCTCTTCTCTCTCTCTCCACCACTAACCCCCTTTCTCTCTCGCTCTCTCCACCACTAACCCCCTTTCTCTCTCTCTCTCTCTCCACCACTAGCCCCTCTTCTCTCTTACCACCACTAACCCCCATTCTCTCTCTTTCTCCACCACTAACCCCCTGTCTCTCTCTCCACCACTAACCCCCTTTCTCTCTCTCTCTCTCTCTCTCCACCACTAACCCCCTTTCTCTTTCTCTCTCTCTCCACCACTAACTCCTCTTCTCTCTCTCCACCACCACTAACCCCTCTTCTCTCTCTCCACCACTAACCTCTTCTCTATCTCTCTCCACCACTAACTCCTCTTCTCTCTCTCTCTCTCTCCACTGTCTTTCAAACAGGCTAGTAGTGTAGCAGTCTAAAAGCACACATTACACAATAATCTGCCAAGTCAGTTTTGGATCACAAGAATATAATTTTTTTCAGTTCTGGTGGTTGTTGTTGTTGTGGACGAGCCCTTCTGCCACCTGGGCCCTATTCCCCGTACCTGGTTCAACTAAGTCGATCAAAAGTCCCATTAGCCATATTCAATTAACCCGATGTTTGAATCCAGGCTTTCCCTGTTCCTCGAACGCTGATTCAGTCTCGTTAATTCGAACCAGACTTGATACTCAGGATAATTGCGCGCGGCCGCCTCACCTGAAAAGACAGCAGGTGTCGATCGCAGAAATCCTGATTTTCTAGCGGCATTGATTGATTGATTGATTGAAAACTTTATTAACAGATTGCAGAATGGGTACAATACAGTACGGCTCAATAGCCTCGCAGACAAGTTAAATGCATAATCTATAGGCACATTTTAAGTCCCTCATTACCCCAATCAATCAGATTATATTTCTTTAAATGTGCCTTCTGGCAGTAGGCTTAATGGAATGAATAATCAAATGAGATCTTGCTAGCGAAAATAATTAGTTCAACTCTTTCAGAATAAGTAGATAAAAACAAGCCCAAAGAGTATCTAATTGATACGAATTAGTAGATACTTATGAGGATATTTGTACTGTATGTGCTTAGGTATCATGTACTATATAAATACATGGTTCCCAAAGTTTTCAAGGCGCGACCCCCGAAATAACGTGTCAGAGAGGCTTGGAGGCTATACAGTGAAGGAGGTTTAAAGGCTTGCTGGCTTAGCGTCAGCGAAGCGTCGAGAAACGAAGAGGGACAAAGAGGAGTTTTCCTGGAGTTCTCTGCAGAGGGATCCACCGATCCACCCAGTGCTAAGTACACCATAATCCTATATTTCCCTCCCACTCTGCTATTTCTCTACTATCCCGCTTCCTCCCTACAACTTTCTCCCTGCCACTCTTGACACCACAATGTGCCTCATACCTATATCCACAATCTGCTCCTCCAGAACAGATTCAATCCATCCATGGCAGTTTGCTAGCAACCCGGCTAATCTCTCCTACCCTTCTACAGCCACTAATACACCTGTCACAGTACGGGGAGGCTTATGGAATTGTCAATCAGCAGTCAAGAAAGCTGACTCCATTACTGCTTACACCCATAGTCAAAATCTGCAGCTCCTGGCTTTAACTGAGACCTGGATAACTCCCAATAACTCATCAACATCTGCAGCATTATCTACAAACTATAACTTCACTCACACACCTCAACCTTCCAGACGGGGTGGAGGCACTGGCCTCATGACATCTCCTTCATGGGCTACAAACTTAACACCACTCCCAGAACTGTCACTCTCCTCTCTCTAATATCATGCAGTATCTGTCTCTAATCCTTTCAATCTCACCATTGTTACACTCTATCGCCCTCCAGGTCCCCTCGATCACTTCACAGATGAGCTGGACATGCTTCTAAGCTCCTTACCGGAAGATGGTACCCCTCTCCTTCTATTGGGCGACTTCAACCTGCCTGACTCATCTCAGTCGGTCCCAGTGGTCTCCCTCCTACAACAATTTGACCTGACTCCCACTGCCATGCCTCCCACCCACAAAGCAGGCAACTCCTTGGATCTCATATTTTCCCGTAACTCCAGCATCATTAACACCACGGTAACTCCCCTACATGTATCTGACCATTCCTTCATATCCTTCTCACTAACTCTCATGCTTAACCGAAAGGTCTTCACCCCAACTCAAACCGTCTCACTCAGACGCAACCTGCCCTCCCTATCCCCCTCCACCCTCTCCTCTGGCATACTATCCGCTCTACCTTTGAGTGACACCTTCTCTGCTCTCCCCACAGAGATGGCAACCTCCACCCTTCTCTCAGCCCTTGCAACCTCCTTCGACAAGCTCTGTCCCCTCGTTGATAAACCTGCCCGCCGTTCCCCACCCAGTCCATGGCTGACGGATGCAGTGAGAGAACAAAGACAGGTCCTGAGAGCGGCTGAGAGGAAGTATAGAAAGTCACGCCTCACTGCTGACATCGACACATATCACAACCTCTTGTTAACATTCTCCAAAACCATTCCTAACTGCAACCATCAACGCCTCACTCAACTCGGGGGTGGTCCCCACCTCCCTAAAACAAGCCAGAGTCACGCCCCTCATAAAAAAAAAACCCTGAACCCCACCGTCATAGGCAACTATCGTCCTGTCTCTCTTCTCTCCTTCCTTTCTAAAACACTTGAACGTGCTGTATCCAACCAACTTACTGCTTATCTCTTACAGAATTACCTCCTAGACCCTAATCAGTCTGGCTTCCGGACTGGCCACTCCACAGAAACGGCCCTCATTGCGGTCACAGAGGCACTTCACTTAGCAAAAGCGAAAGGCCTCTCCTCTGTCCTGATTCTCCTAGATCTATCTGTAGCCTTCGACACAGTCAACCATCAGATCCTCCTCGCGGCCCTCGCAGGAATGGGAGTGGCTGGATCTGCGCTGACATGGCTGACATCATACCTCAATGACCGCTCCTACCAAGTGTCATGGAGAGGGACTCTGTCGGCCACTCACCCCCCACGGACGGGTGTCCCCCAGGGCTCGGTCCTAGGACCCCTTCTCTTCTCCCTCTACACTAAATCACTGGGTAACATTATCACGTCTCATGGCTTCTCGTATCATTGTTATGCCGATGATACTCAACTCTTCCTCTCCTTCCCTCCATCAGATATCCACGTCTCTGAGCGGATCTCGGCCTGTCTGTCCGACATCTCCGCCTGGATGACGACCAACCACCTCAAACTGAACCTAAGCAAAACAGAATTGCTCCACCTGCCGGCCAAATCCTCCCCCCTGACCGACCTCTCCATCACAGTCGAGAATGCAGCTGTGACCGCATCCCCGACCGCCAAGAACCTTGGTGTTGTCCTCGACGACCAGTTGAACTCCTGGCCACTGCCACCAAGCCTCTTCAACTCATTCAAAACGCAGCAGCCCGCCTGATCTCAAACCTACCAAAGTCGGCCAATGTCACCCTACTTCTTAGGGACCTGCACTGGCTCCCCATTGCTGCACGTATCCGCTTCAAGGCCCTCGACCTAGCATACCGTGTGGCAAAGGGAACCGCTCCCGCCTACCTCCGGTCAATGGTCTCTAACTACACACCCTCAAGACCCCTACTCTCTGCATCTTCTGGCCGCCTCAGACGTACTCCTATCCAAGCTCCGGGAGGGTCATCAAAGAGAAGTCGCCTATTCTCAGTCCTTGCCCCACAATGGTGGAATGAACTACCCACCCCAGTTAGGACAGCCGAAACCCGTCCAATCTTTCGCCGTCGACTAAAGACGCACGTCTTCAACTATTATCTGAAAAAAATATATAATAATAATAATAATAATCTAACCCTAACTAACCTTACTGTCATGCACTTGTCCTAATAAACTAACCTACACTGTAGGATGAACATTGTTACTCAGCTGATAGAGTTGTACCCTTCCTGATGACTTGTCGTACAGAAATTGTAAGTCGCTTTGGATAAAAGCGTCAGCTAAATGACTAAATGTAAATGGGTGTGTGACGTAGTGTGTGTGTGTGTGTGTGTGACGTGTGTGTGTGTGTGTGTGTGTGTGTGTGTGCATAACCTGATGCAACCTCTAACTAGAGTTTCAACAATAACATCCCAGACCATGAGGCCTGTGCATGTGATAAGGAGAGAGAGACAGGGTGGAGAAAAGGTGACTTGTGACTTTTCCTTCCCCCCCCCCCCCCCCCCCCCCCTCCATACACCTCTATATATTTGGGCTCATTTCACATATTTTCCCGTTTCCTTTCTTCCATTCAATCAGAGGTGGAAAGTAAAGTAACCAAGTACATGTATTCTAGTTAGTGTAATTGAGTCAATATATTTATTTTCTTGTTCAGTATTTTACCTAAAAGCCTAGGTACCATTGTTTTTACATTGTGTAAATTTTTTAATGATTTGCTTATTAAATGATTATTTATTTACTTTATAAAAACATTTGGCCACAAGAGTACTGACCGCTCAGTAAAACAGAGTCATTCTGGATAATAACTGACACAAGCTTTGTTGGTGTGATTCAATGGTGACTACCCCCAAGGCTTGGACATACAGTGACTCACAAGATCAGCAATGGCCACACCAAACAGGGTGCTCAGTTCACTTTCAAAATATTTATGCATTTCATTCAAAAGTAACAAATTACTAAAAGAAGCAAATACAGTACAATGATTTGAATTCAGTCAGAAATGGTGGAATGTTAATGGAGTGTTTTTTTTCTGCAATAGATGTATCATTTGATTGGTTTTAACTGTGTTAGTGCACCCTCTGAGCACAGCCAACTCTCAGTATGTTTAGGGTTCGTGGCCTTCTGCTCATTGAAAGGAGATGTCAAGTTAGTATCACAATACATGCAGCAAGAAAGGAAACTGGAAAATATGTGAAATGAGCCCAATATATAGAGGTTTATTTGGAGGAGGGGGGGAGAAGGAAAAGTCACATGTCACCTTTTCTCCACCCTGTCTCTCTCTCCTTATCCCATGTACAGGCCTCATGGTCTGAGATGTTATCGTTGAAACTCTAGGTAGAGGTTGCATCAGGTTATGCACACACACACACACACACACACACACACACACACACACACACACACACACACACACACACACACACACGTCAATGTGAATCACTACCCACTTTCAAAACCACTCTCAAAGAACACCTACGGGAGACTGCAATTCGAAACTGGCCCCTGCAAATGTCCTAACCCAACCCCCTCCAATGTACAGTAAATTACCAAGTATGGCTTGTCAATATTCCAATGTACAGTTTTGCTTGTACAGTGTACAGTGACCCATCCCCTACCCAACCCCCCCCCCCCCCCCCCCAACCACCTCAAATGTACAGTCCCCCTCCGCCACCCACCCAACCCCACCCCACCTACCCAACCTCCTCATGTACAGTTTCTACATCAAATGTATATACTCTCTTTTCTGGACTCTTTTTGTATCACAAACAGTACTGTATTTGCAAATCTGGTATGTCATAAATGTATAGATCATGTAGCAGTACTGTCTATCTGTATGTCGTGTGTGTCATATAATATGATGAATTGAAAATGGGGGACCCTGATGTAAACAAGACGAAAGTCTTTCTCTGGTCTGCATCCCCTTAACAATTGTATGTATTGAGCTGTACTGTACTGTACCCCTTCTGCAATCTGTTAATAAAGTTTTCAATCAATCAATCAACACACACACACACACACACACACACACACACACACACACACATAACACACACACACACACACACACACACACACACACACACACACACACACACACACACACACACACACAATCAGTGTCCTATAGCTATACCAGTATCAATAGAAGACACATTTGTACACATTATGTACTTATATTCACATGCGCAGCACTTTATTTTACCATGTATGACAAGTAGATGGTGCTATTGCAATGTTTTCCTATTTCAAGCCCTACCAGCATACAGCTCAGTGGTGGCGCTAATGAAACACTTTACTGAGGAGGCAGGATGTGTGAAGTACTGTTGATACTGATAGTACTATGTATTGCCATGGCCTTCCCAAAATATACTTTCACTCAGTTTGTCTTTCTTTCTTTCTTTCTTTCTTTCTTTCTTTCTTTCTTTCTTTCTTTCTTTCTTTCTTTCTTTCTTTCTTTCTTTCTTTCTTTCTTTCTTTCTTTCTTTCTTTCTTTCTTGGCATGGATCCCATATTTATTCAAAAGAAAAGAAACAAGAAAAGAAAATAACTTATTTTATTAATGTATTATTTATTCATAAAGGAATCGGAATATAAATACATAATAATAATAACTTTATTTGTATAGCAGCTTTCATACAGGGGATTGCAGTTCAAAGTGCTTTACATCAGTAAGAAATAAGACATAAAATCTGTGTAAAACAAGCAGCAAGAGCAAAGCATAAAGTGGGATAAAATAATGCAGATATATTAATCAAAATCATATCAGAACCTTGCGTTCCAATAGGCTTCTTGAATTTCTTCTTTTTTTTATCCACTTTTTCTCCTCCTGTTTTTCTGTGTTTTTCTCCCATCCCAATTTAGTCGTTATGCCAATTCCCCCCTCCCCTTCCTGGTTGTTTCTCGCATGTGCCCCCCACTGGTCGGTCTAGGGAGCCCTGAAGTCTATCACATGCTTCCTCCGAGACATAGGAGACAGCCAGCAGCATCTTTTCACCTGCCAGCGCGGACTCTCATTGGCGAGGTGTAATGTGTGAGAGGTCACACTACCCTCGCCATCTCCCTCCTTCGCTGTGCAGGCGCCCTGACCGACCTGTAGGAGTCGCTGTTTACAACGACCAGAATACCACCCCACCGGCTTCCCTCCCGCTGACAGTGGCGAATCCTTGTGGAAGCCAACGGAAGCCATGCCTCCCTATAAATGTCATATCAAATTATGAAATATGAAATATGAAAAAAAAAAAAAATTAAAATATAATTTTTTTTTAATATAGTTTACATTCATTTTCATCTGTGCATCTGTGTTTTTTTTTTTTTTTTTTTTTTAATGTCTCCCTCTTCTCCTTCTCACTCCCTCTAACACACTGTCAGACTGTGCTCACTACTGCAGAGGAGAGAAGCAGTGGGTAGGTCTCTTTCTCCAGGCTTCCAGCATTATAGAGTGAGTCCAAACTCCAAATCCGATCCTAGCCAATCAGATTCGAGCTGACTGCCACTTTGCCACACCCTAAAAGTTTAAAACGGAGCTGGGAGGAAGACGTTCAGCATAATATTCCACCTGGAGGCGGGGCAGGTGCCATATTTTCCCCTCTGCACTCTGAACATTGTATTAACCCGTAACTGTTCCCACGGGCCGAATATTGCCCCGATCCTCGCGAGATTAAATCCACGGGGACCTCTCGGCGTGCCGAAGCTTTTCCTAAATCACTTCCATCATCGAAAACGAGGGGAAAAGGTCGGCTCGCGACCCTGAAAATGTCGCGTGATTTTAAAAACGCTGTATTAAGTGAGCCTATTATGGGATCCACGCGAGCTTTCTATCGTGGAAACATCTGGGCGTCCCGCAACTTTTACTGATTCACATGTAGCCCCTAAAATGCTTAGAAAAGGAAAACAGAAAGCGTGGAATAAACTCGCCGAAACGGAAAAGTGTCCCACGGGCGCGCCGTGATTCCGATACGCGTGAAAATATTCACGGCCATAGAGGAGACCGTGGGACACCTTTTTGCAACCGAATATGTGTCTCGAATTTGCTCCCACGCGGCGCGCAAAATCGCGCAAGGAAAAATCGGACCAAAAATTAACCAATGCTCCAGCAGTATTAATGACCCTGATGTAAACAAGACAAACGTCTTTCTCTGGTCTGCATCCCCTTATACAATTGTGTGTGAATGAATGAATGAATGAAAACTTTATTAACAGATTGCGGAATGGGTACAGTACAGTACAGCTCAATACATACAATTGTTAAGGGGATGCAGACCAGAGAAAGACTTTCGTCTTGTTTACATCAGGGTCCCCCATTTTCAATTCATCGTAAATGTGTATTGAGCCGTACTGTATTGTACCCATTCTGCAATCTGTTAAATAAATAAAAATAACGTTTGACTGGCCGCCGAGCCATACTGTAGTGTACATGGTGACAGCTTGACTTAAAAAAAAATTAAAAAAAAATAAAAAAAAAATTATTAATAAAAATATTGAATAATTTTTTTTTTTATAATTTTTTTTTGGTTTCCCCTGTTATTTTACCCACGCGACGCCACTGCCCGCTGACTCTGCCAATTGAGCCAGTATGACGGCCGGCCAAGCCGGAGGCAACACTGACAGCCGGATTCGATACCAGTGTCTCTTGCGTTGGTGACGAGCGCTTAGTTCGCTGCACATGCACCCAGCCGCCCCTGGCTTCTTGAATTTCTGTAATCTGTTACAAAACACGATAAAGGTCATAGTATGCACCCAGCGGATAGTGGGGTGTAGAAATAAAAGTAAAAATAAGTAAAATAATAGCAAGGGTAAAATGAGCACAAAGTGCAAAATCACAGTTTTTCAAGGATCTAACATCCCAACAGGCCACTTTGTTAATGGTTCAGTTTTAGTAGAATAGAAAATACATGAAACCCTCTCATGACCCTCTCGAAAACGAGATACTGTATCTCAAGTGGTTTTCCCAATAAAAGATTTTCAACATATATGAGCACATAAAGTGCAGACATATAAAATCACAGTTTTTTACAGTGCAATAAAATTGTTCTGGATTACTGTTTAACAGTTCAAAGTAGTCTACCTTTTGTGTGGTATCCACAGTTTAAAACCTGACAGCCACATACTGTAGCAACAATTTTTTCATTCTGTGCATTCTAAACATTCCATGCAATGCCTCTATTAGATATGAGTATGACTCTGTTGAATGCCGAGATGGAATCCTCTAACCCTGAAGATGACACACACACACACACACACACACACACACACACACACACACACACACACACACACACACACACACACACACACACACACACACACACACACACACACACACACACACACACACACACACACACACACACACACACAAACAGGAACACGAATATCAACAAGCTTATATTATTATATTATATAAAATGTTTGCTTGTGGTGTTTTCGATCTAGGATTTAGTGATCATTGCCCTATAGCATGTATCAGAAACACTCGAACAAGGAAAATGCAATATCTCACTATTATGAAAATACATTTTAGTGATCAAGCTTTTTAGATTGACCTTTTCCACAGTGATATTCACTATACTGAAATCCCTGATGTTGAAATGGCACTGGATTTCTTTCATAAAAACCTTTCTCTCTGTCTTTAACAAACACACCTTTCAAATAATTTAGAATAAAGGATAGATCCTTGGTTTACACTACTATACTATGTACTATATATATATATATATAGTATATGTAGTGTGACCTCTTATATACTATAATAAGGTCATTTATAGACCTGGTATTCTATATTCTATAATAATATTTCAAATTGCATGTGTCCGGATGGCAGAATTCAGTACTGTATCTACAAAACATTCTGTTTAATCATCTTCCCTTTATTAATTTGCTTAGATCTCGAGAAGGTGCTGAACGAGCTCAGTGGCCATTTTTCATGTCTGGTCATTTTTAGTATGGTGTTATTCACTGTCAAAGATGCAAAGAAAAATCATAATTTATATTCTCCTTTGTTTCATCACAATTTACTCAAGCCAACAGACACAATATTTCTGACACTGGAAATACATTCCATGAGATCCATATATGTCCCTATATACCAAGAACATGCAAATGTACCGTGTAGAAGTGGAGCAATCTTCCATTTACTTAGGTAATTGTTTTTTATGCGGATTTTCAGAAAATACTGTAGGGCTAGGGCTTAACTGGGCCCCGTTCCCCGTACCTGGATAACTGAGTTAGCCGGATAACTTTCGGTGAAGTCTGACTTAAGCCGGACTTTCCGGTTCCCCGAACCTGGATTGTCCAAATCACCATGACAACAGATCCAAAAGTTTGAGCCTGGTCGAAAGCAGGGTTTAAGTTCAAGTTAGCCGGATGAACCATCGCCACGCCCCCGCAAAGAAGTGACAGCGCGTTTCCTGAAATTATTCCCACAGTCTAGGATCTGCGTTATACCATTCTGAATTACGTTTTTGTGCTCCATTCTTCCAGAGGGGTCTTTTGAAATGTAAAATAGACCCAAAATGCTGATACTAAATTCACTTTGTCCTAAATAATGCACGTTATATACCGTGGCGCTCGCTCGGTGCGATGTACACATTATGTGGTTATTTTAATTGTAACTGGGATTAAGATGTCTGATGAGATGCGCTGTTTGACGGATTTGAGAAATTGAATGAGCCGTTGACGTCACATTAATGAATGAGCATAAAGAGATAAAACTTCATTCAAAATAAAGAATATTCTAAACACGGGTCTCTCGTTCATTAATGTATAAACAATGAATTCATCCCATCTGGTACAGTGGCGCAGCGGTAGTGCTCAATCCTGGCAACCCGGCGACCGGTGTTCAAAACCCCGTGTTTCTAATATAATTTTTTGGAATATAATATTAATGATTATACGCCAAAGTAGCCTAGTTTTAAGTTAAAATATTATAAATCTACATGCATTGAGGATGTCATTCTTTATATAGCTCTCAACGTGCACCAAATTGAATTATTCCTACATCGCAAAAAGAAGGGAAAGACTAGGTTTCGAACCCCGGTCGTCTGCGTGAAAGTCAAAAGAAGAACCCGTTACACCACAGTGGAGATAAGTAAAAGATCGACCTTACATCAATCAATGGGTAAGAGAGCCGTATCGTTATTCTGTATAACAGTTTAACTAATTATTTTCGCTAGCAAGATCTCATTTGATTATTCAATCCAGCAGGCAAGTTTAAAGAAATATAATCTGATTGATTGAGGTAATGAGGGACTTAAAATTAGCCTATAGATAACGCATTTAACTTGTCGGCGAGGCGATTGAGCCGTACTGCAATATGTTAATAAAGTTTTAAATCAATTAATCAATCAATGCCGCTAGAGAATCAGGATCTCTGCTATCGATACGTGCTGGCTTTTCAACTGAAGCGGCCTCGCGCATTTATCCTGGGTCTCAAGTCTGGTTTGAGTTAACGAGACTGAATCCACCTTCGAGGAACAGGAAAATCCCGGCTTCAAACATCGGGTTAACTGAATCTGGATAATGACATCTTGATCGACTTAGTTGAACCAGGTACGGGGAACAGGGCCCAGGTTAAGATCTTCGGACTCACTCTGAACTTCCTTAGACCCATAAGGAAGTAGAGGTGCTGCCGTGCCTTCTTCACTACACTGTATATGTGTGTGGTCCCTCGGATATGTGGACTCCGAGGTACTTGAAATTGTTCACTCTCTCGACCGGTGCCCCATAGATGGTGAGGGGGCTGTAGTTCCTTGCCCCAGACCTCCTAAAGTTCACAATCAGTTATTTGGTTTTGCTGATGTTCAGGGAGAGGCTGTTCTCCTGGCACCACAGCTCCCAGGTAGGCTCTCTCGTTGTTTGCCGAAATCAGGCCCACCACAGCTGTGTCGTCAGCAAACTTGATGATTGTGTTGTTGTTGTTGTTGTTGTTGTAGCTCTGGTTTTTGTTGTAGTAGTACACAGTACATTTCGCAGAGTAAATTTGACTCAAACTGAGTTAAATTGTACTCAGTTTGAGTAAAATGTACTCTGCGAAATGTACTGTGTAGTTGTTGTTGTTGTTGTTGTCGTTGTTATTGTCTGAATTTTGTTAAGAATTAGGTTGTGGAGATAACATTTCCCCAACAAGGCAGTAGTGTAACACACAGTAACTGTGTGGTAGTGGAACTGAGAAGATTACTTCAAAGTTGATCATTGTTGGTACAAAAGTACTACATGTAAACAATTTATATTCAAATTCTGGTATTTTTAAAACTGGACCCTATTTTCCATCATCATCTAAATGAATAATGGGGACTTTTTTTTTGTAATTCGTCCAGTATTGAGGGAGATTACTTCAGCCGGCAGCTGCAAAACGGGCTGCAATGTAATCACATGGGACAAACATGAACATGAAAGTATGTCTAAAGAGCTTTTTTTGGCCACTGACAGGCTCAGACTGTTATATAATAATACTTTTAGTGGGACAGACAGGAAATAAACGTTTCTGTTTCTCTCTGCACTTGTCCTAATATACTGTACTAACCTACACGGTAGTAGCACTCAACACTTTGATGAACATTGTTACTCAGCTGATGGGAAAAGTCGCTTTAGGTCACCTTTTGTGAAGCCATACTAGCACATATTAAAGGCGCAATCTGTAATGCTAACATAAACAAATGGGTAACCCCACACTATATGTGAGTCAATACAAAGATTGGTCCTCATTCTCCAAACGCACATACGTGAAAGTTACCAAGGAATTCCTTCGTAACTTGCTTTACGTACTTATTCGGCATTCTCGAACGGCTTCGTATTGTAAATTCGTTTTGGATTTATGTAGGATTTACGAACTCGAAAAGCCAGCCGTAAGTCGGACAGACCGGTGTGCTGTCGATTATACAGACATCCGTGGAATTAAATAATTATAATGATAATAAATACAACAATATTTGTATCATTAACAATTGCGTTTTGCATTTATAGTCCTGACTCAATGAGGCATCGTGAGCATTACACATATACTACAAACTAAATAAATAAGAATTAACCGATCGCCGTGGATATAGCTACTGTATAGTGGAATATACTGTATTAATATGCCATATACTGTCTTCTTCTCTATGATATTATTTATTGTTGGTTTGATTCCTATTGCTAGAACAAAATAAATGTGTGGAGAAATGGCTTAGTGAGGCAGCCTCAGCGCAAAGAGCACACATACACACACACATACTGTATATGTGCAAAATGAATCGTTCCAGCAAAGTAGGCTTCTATTATTCTAATGACTTGTTTTATTAGGTATTATAGTAGTAATTCCTATTGTAGAACATGACATAGTAGCATGACATCTCATTTAGTAATGTCAATACTGAACGACTGCGCGATTGGCTCTTGACAAGCGTGCAGTAGTTCAGTAGACATTACTAAATGAGATGTCTGGGTTTCATTACCTGCACTGTAAAAATGTTCACTGTAAAGTTACAATAGCTTACAGGCAATATTTTGCATGACTTTTACAGTAAAATTCACAATAATTTACTGTGAATGGCTTCACAGCAATGTGTTGTAATTTCACAGTAATGGTAGTACAATACATTGTTGTAATTTCACAACTTCTTACTGTAAGAAATTACTGTGATATCACATTATTTTGTTGTATATATATTACAACAATGTATTGTGACTTCACAACATCAAATTGTAAGACATTTACTGTAATATCACATTATTTTGTTGTATATATATTACAACAATGTATTGTGACTTCACAACATCAAATTGTAAGAAATTACTGTGATATTACAATATTTTGTTGTATATATATTACAACAATGTATTGTGTATTTACAATAGCCTACATGTATTTTTGTAGTCCAGCTCCAGTACACTTCCTGAAGGTCACACTTTGGTTTCCTGTCGTGATTAATCACGTCATCCTATTGTATCTTGACATGAAACTATTGTATGAGCTTCCTCCAGAAGTATACTGGAGCTGGGGACTATAGAGTTATGCATGTCTATCATTGTAAATTGACTGTTATTTTGCCAAATTATATAATATAATAATTATTATTTTTCAATTATTTTGTTGGCAAGTCTTTTGCATTACTTTTCAGACTTGCCAACAAAATAATTGAATAATAATAATTATTATATTATATAATTATAAATAATTTGGCAAAATAACTGTCAATTTACAATGGTATGCATAACTGTATAGTCCCCAGCTCCAGTATACTTCTGGAGGAAGCTCATACAATAGTTTCCTGTCAAATACTATTGGATGACGTGATTAATCATGACAGAAAACCAAAGTGTGAGCTTCTGCCAGGAAGTATACTGGAGCTGGACTTCAAAAATGCACGTAGGCTATTGTACATTAAAAACAACAGTCCAAACGCACAAATGAGGTAAGCCAGCATTTATTGTCAAAAGACAGAATTATTACAAATAATTATATACAAGAATTACACGAGGTAAGCCGGCATTTATTGTCAAAAGACAGAATTATTACAAATAATTATATACAAAGAATTATATTCTTATTCTTGAAATGGTAAATGGCTGTTTTCTTTTTTACAATTTGTGCACATTTTACCCATAGGAAAATCCTGCTCGTTGTACAAGTATCGCAGAGAAAATTCAAAGGTACTGTACTCACAGTTGCACGAGAGTTTCGGACAGAGAAACGCAATGGTTTGAAAGCTCGGCGTTGCTAATAAACATTTTAAATATTATTTTATAAACTGCTGGTCAACACTGCTCAAACCGGCTTTAGCTGACTGATGCGCCTTGCACATCGAGCGTTTCGCCAGTTCTTCAGAGTTAATTATGGGATTTTATTGTCAAAAGACAGAATTATATTACAAAGAATTATATTCTTATTCTTGAAATGTTAAATGGCTGTTTTCTTTCTTCTTTTATATACAATTTGTGCACATTTTACCCATAGGAAAATCCCATATTAACTCTGAAGAACTGGTCCTCTGCGAAACGCTCGTTGTACAAGTATCGCAGAGAAAATTCAAAGGTACTCACAGTTGCACGAGAGTTTCGAACAGAGAAACGCAATGGTTTGAAAGCTCTGCGTTGCTAATAAACATTTTAAATATTATTTTATAAACTGCTGGTCAACACTGCTCAAAACGGCTTTAGCTGACTGATGCGCCTTGTATGACGAGCGTTTCGCCAGTCTTCAGAGTTAATTATGGGGTTTTATTGTCAAAAGACAGAATTATTACAAAGAATTATATTACAAAGAATTATATTCTTATTCTTGAAATGGTAAATGGCTGTTTTCTTTTTTACAATTTGTGCACATTTGACCCATAGGAAAATCCCATATTAACTCTGAAGAACTGGTCCTCTGCGAAACGCTTGTTGTACAAGTATCGCAGAGAAAATTCAAAGGTACACAGTTGCACGAGAGTTTCGAACAGAGAAATGCAATGGTTTGAAAGCTCGGCGTTGCTAATAAACATTTTAAATATTATTTTATAAACTGCTGGTCAACACTGCTCAAAACGGCAAAACTAAGACAAAGTAATCATATTCGTAAGTAAAATGGTAAATGGCTGCTTTTTTTCTTTCTTTTTTTACAATTTGTGCACATTTTACCCATAGGAAAATCCCATATTAACTGTGAAGAACTGGTCCTCTGCGAAACGCTTGTTGTACAAGTATCGCAGAGAAAATTCAAAGGTACTCACAGTTGCATGAGGGTTTCGGACAGAGAAATGCAATGGTTTGAAAGCTCGGCGTTGCTAATAAACATTTTAAATATTATTTTATAAACTGCTGGTCAACACTGCTCAAAACGGCTTTAGCTGACTGATGCACCTTGTACGACGAGCGTTTCGCCAGTTCTTCAGAATTAATTATGGGATTTTATTGTCAAAAGACAGAATTATTACAAAGAATTATATTACAAAGAATTATATTCTTATTCTTGAAATGGTAAATGGCTGTTTTCTTTTTTACAATTTGTGCACATTTGACCCATAGGAAAATCCCATATTAACTCTGAAGAACTGGTCCTCTGCGAAACGCTCGTTGTACAAGTATCACAGAGAAAATTCAAAGGTACACAGTTGCACGAGAGTTTCGGACAGAGAAACGCAATGGTTTGAAAGCTCGGCGTTGCTAATAAACATTTTAAATATAATTTTATAAACTGCTGGTCAACACTGCTCAAAACGGCAAAACTAAGACAAAGTAATAATATTCGTAAGTAAAATGGTAAATGTCTGTTTTTTTTTTTTTACAATTTGTGCACATTTTACCCATTCACACACCGACGGCAGTGGCAACCATGCAAGGTGACAACCTGCTCATCGGGAGCATGTAGGGGTTAAGTGTCTTGCTCAAGGACACATCGACACGCTGCCCGGGGAGGAGCGGGAATCTCCGGATTGCCAGACGACTGCTCTACCTCCCGAGCCACTGTCGCCATGAAATTAGTACTTCCAGGTCTTACCCGAAAATGGAACTAATGAATACACTTTATGCACTCACTCAAAAGAACAAAAGAGGCACTCAAAATAACAAAAGAGGCGCAGGGACGACAGGAGCATGACAATTGTCTTTGCAAACCATTCAAAGTCTATGAGCTTCCGAAGAAGGGTGTTCACGTCAGGGGACGACAGGAGAAGGACAATTGTCTTTGCAGACCAAAGTTTATGAGCTTACTTACGAAGAAGGGTGTTCACGTCAGGGGACGACAGGAGAAGGACGATTGTCTATGCAGATGCAGACCATTCAAAGTCTATGAGCTTCCGAAGAAGGGTGTTCACGTCAGGGGACGACAGGAGAAGGACAATTGTCTTTGCAAACCATTCAAAGTCTATGAGCTTCCGAAGAAGGGTGTTCACGTCAGGGGACGACAGGAGAAGGACAATTGTCTTTGCAGACCAAAGTTTATGAGCTTACTTACGAAGAAGGGTGTTCACGTCAGGGGACGACAGGAGAAGGACGATTGTCTATGCAGATGCAGACCATTCAAAGTCTATGAGCTTACGAAGAAGGGTGGTCACTTGAGGGTTGATGGCGCTTCGCTTCTTTGCCCTGGAGCCTTTCTCCGGGTTGATGCCCAAGAAGCACCTGTTAATAAGCAAAGATACGTTTCAGTTTTAAATAGACTCAGCATTTATCAAGGTGCTCACCTGTGTTTTTTCATGGTACCTCTAACATAATGTTTACTTATCCGAATTTTGAAGCCATACTATAATGTGAATTAAACCATTATGTCAATTTCTTAACAAGATAGCAGCAACATCAAGTGATGGTGTGGTCCCAATTCACATAGTTGGTTCCAGGCTTCATACTCAAAGCATTTAATCTACTTTATGGCCTCTGTAGAAAGGCATGGACTTAATAGCCAGATAGTCTTTGCATGATAAGTCTTACTGATGACATTGATCATCTGTTCAGAGTGTTAAAATACCTTTGGATGAACTCAAGTGTGGATGATCCAACGGAAGGATACTCCAGGTTGAAGACATAGTAGCTGGTGAATAAAGCAGCTACCCCATGCAAAAAGAATGGGTGTGGGCCCATCACAACTTCTCCCTCGATGGATAGCATCCATCCAGAAGGCTGCATTGTGTCACCTGAAATGAACAGATACCCCGTCATGCGTTGTTGTGGATAGGTATACATTCCTGCAAGGACATGACACAGAACTAAGGCTGTCTTAAATACTTCAAAGCTTCGTTCGATGGGCATGGGATTCGAATATGAAAATAAAATTCGATTATTAAAAAAAAAAAAAAAAAAAATGCATATATATATATATTTTTGCCAAATCAACTCTGCCTCTCTTTGTTAATAACAACAAGCAATGCTGTCTCTTATTTAAGATGAGGTCGCACTGACAGATTTGTGTTCATTGTGCTGCTTTTATAAAGCCTCAAATGACGGCTTACAATATTTCATGAAAGCAAAGTGTTTTGTTTGTCTAAGATTTAAAAAGGTTTCAACTTTACAGCACTGACAAAGTTGAACATGAGACATGCCAGCTCAGGATATTATTTATAAGCGGCATATGTGTGCCGTATCACAAACTGCCTTCTGTCAGATTTTCCCGCTCGATGCAAAGGAACACAAGCTCATCCCTGAACATTATTACCTTGAATTATCAAACAGGGGGTGCTTGGGAGTGCTGCAGTATTCACATCAGCAGCAGTGGCACAGGTCTGCAACAAAGTAACACACAATAGCAGATTTAACATTATGAAAGGATGAAGATAAGCTAATCCACGCACTACAGCTCACCACACATCAGCTCGGCCCATTTGGAGCAACTTGGGGGTTAAGTGTCTTGCTCAAGGACACTTCCGACATGCGGACAGTCAGAGCCAGGATTCGAACCACCAACCCTACGGTCGATGAACGACCATCTCTACCAACTGAGCTTCAGTCGCCCCTAATGTAATCACTCGCATTTCAAATATTTTAATATTTAAATAAACTTACATCAACTTCGAGCAGTAGTTTCTCCGTAGGCTCCTTGAAGTACACCATAAGTAGCAGGACGATGCAGGCACTGATCTCCGAAACCTCTGGATCATATCTGGCCAGAACATCCCTGATCTTCGTGTTGTCCAGTTTCTGGCAGAACTGCAGGATGGTCCGTCCTCGATGACACAGGGCATCTTTGATCTTTTGAGGGACATCGGTGTCTGTCAGGAGGCCAAAGTGGGAGAAAAGCCCCGTCTGAGAGAAGAGAAAAGGCCATTCTTCTTTGACCTCCACCATCGTTGTTGCAGGCATTTTGTTCAAGTAACGCCGCAGGATGACGTAGGTCCTCTCCATCAGAAGTTCTGCTCTCGCTGTCCCACCCATCCCTTCCTCTGTGTACAGACATACAAACCAAGTAACAACAATTAGATTTGATGTTGCCACATCTGGGAAATTGAGTGGCAAACCTTTAATTGTATGCTCTCTCATCATTACTCATTCTGAATATTAAGGTGGCCTTTTTGCTTAATGTGGGATATTTATTTAGGTGTCAATTCACCAAAAGTAAAGTAGATTGCATGCCTGAGTAGATGTTCCGCAGATCCCTTTTCAAAGCCGCCAAGGTTTCCTCTGTCTCCCTGTCCGGTAAGCTTGCTGGGCCCCACCTCACACACCTAGGGATAGGAAGGAATCATAGCCAACCTCTTAGTGGAATACATAAAAAAAAAGAAAATTATAATATATATATTTTTTTATCATTCTTTCCAAAAGAAAAAAGGCCTCTAACGCTAATGGCACGCATACCAACTGCCTACGAAAACAGGCACAGAAACACTGAAAGAGGAGTTCACCCATCTAATGAACACACTAGACTAGACAAATATCAAGATGTATCCATCAGTGGACCAATTGCATGCTTTTGCAGAGGACAAGAAGCCTTCAGTCGACTCCTTCAGACATTAAGCACCCCCCACAGCCCAAATGGAATGATAAAAAAAAAACTATATATAAATATATATATATATATATATATATATATATATATTCTACTTTTTATTTATTTTTTGTCGACTAACTGCACATTTTGGCCAATCATAGTCGACTATCCAAATCCTTAGTCGGGGACAGCCCTAGAAATTATATTAAAAAAAGATCTACACATAACTTAAACATTCAATCCAAATAACCTAAGTTAGTCTAGCATTGGCAGTGCCACTTTAACCCCTAATTGCTGCGAGTGTGAATGGAGAGGACACTGGCGCCGTTTGTTTTGCCATCCTTACCCGTATTGGTCAACAGGACCTCTCGTCAGCCTGGACTCTCCTGCCACGCCAGTGGGCCGTCTTTCCTCTCTGCCTCTGCGGCGTCTAGCCAGAGTGTTGTTCCTGCTTTTATACTCCACTCTTGTTTTTACTTGTTGGAGAAGAGAGTGGCATCTGTCTCCAACAACTTCACCTCGCCTGCTAATGTCAGCAAAGGTGTCAGGATGGCTCCTGACAATTGTTCGGACGATACTGAGGCACGTGGTTCTGGTTGGGTTGTGCTCGTGCTCCATCATCTGATCCACCAAAGCATTCACAAAGGCCCTTCTCTCATCTGGCTTTGGTCTCTCTTCTTTTTCCACTGCACGTTGAATGGCTGTTGACATCCGGTTCCAGTTGACACAAAAGTCTACATGCCATGCGCTGCCAGGCTGTGAAGAGTTTGAAGTGCTTGGGGGGCTGCACAACAGAGAGTGCGGGAATGATTGCATAGAGGTGTTCGGAGAGGACAGAGTGTTCACAGAGCTCGTTGTTGGGGAACTTGAAGCAATTAGATGGGGAGGGAGCACCTCCATATTAAGGGTTACTAACCCTAGAAGGGACAAAAACAGTTATGCCAATGTTCCAAGGGCATAGTTCTAAGTGTCACGTGAGTCTAAATATGAATTTACCTTTATTAAGACCATCCATCAGCTTCCGACACTGGATTGGTTTGAGGTGTCGGACCAGATCCACCCTCTCCATTAAGGCCAGATCTTCGACACTCTCCACTCCAAGATCCTCAAGTAGGGTGGTCAGTAAGTCATCAGGGAGGCCCGGTAAATATGACCAAACTGCTTCCTTTATAGCTTCCATTACCTAGTCTCATTGATTAGGGTCAATCATGAATCAGTTTGTGCATATTCCCTACTTGTCTGTTTGCAGTGCACTATATGCGGTTAACTGCCAACATGTGCTCGCTATACAATCAACAATACAAATTTAAATACAAAATCAACTATCTTAAGGTTACTTGATATCCTGCTCCACTTACGTCTGTCCTCACGTCTGTCATATCCTCCCTTTCCTGTTTAAACTGCTCCTGGAAAAGAATGGTGGAGCGCAATAAGCATCTGATCGTGCACGTTGTATGCTGGAAGAGGATAGTAGTCCAGTACATCTTTGTGCTTAATGCACACGTAATCCTCTTGGGCCACTCCTAAGTCACAGTACACACCCATGTCAATCAACTTCACACAAATGTGTTTCTCCGAGACAAAGTGGACAGAGTTTTGGGCAACAATGACCAGCATAATCTTCCCCATGTGAAGTCCTTCATCACTGTTCCCAAACAAGATGAACATCCCCTTTCTGTAGTCTGTGCCTTTGACTGTAACATTGTTACAAGCCACTGCAGACTGAGACTCAAATTGACAACTGGCTACAGATGCCCTGATCTTGTTGTTGTAATCATCCAAATAAAAGGCAGTCCCCTTCTCTACCTGTATAACAGGAGGAAACAAGTTTCCCGCACTCAGGTAGGCCTGGAGGAGTTGGTGTCTCTCTGCTAGTGTTTTGCACAGATTTTTGAAATTGTGCAATTTTCTGGCACACTGTTTGAAAAAAGTGTGTTTGCTTTCAAACCGCAGAGTCCACAGGCGAATAAGTGGGCCAAAGTGGATGATTAGATCTGGATAATGGCCAATATAGTGATGCTTTGGCCTCAGGGGGGCATTGGGGAAGAGCCTTTTTTTGTTGCATATGTACTCCTCTGTGATGACTTTCAGATATGCTACCTGGCCTTCTGTAATGACTGGTGCACAGATAAGCTCAACCATCTCTCTCAGCTGCAAAATGAGCTGCCACACCTCATTGTCACAGGGATCTTTAATCCTGCCACCCACCAAGAGAGGGAGTAATCTAAGGAAACACCAGTTTTGAACTGCATGCCCACTTAGTTTGTCACTGCTGGGAGAGAGGTCTGCTGGTTTGTCCCTACCATCGTTCCCTTCATATCGGAACTTGTTTTTGCACCGATTTAACTGCAGGTAAGTAAAATGATTCTCCTGGACTAAATGGCGAATATATAAAGGAAGGTCATAAGCCATGACTCCCTCAAATAAATCATGGCCTAGACATGGTGGGAGGCCAGGCTGGCAAACATGGAAATGAGAAAGCTGGTTGAAAGGAGAGTCAAACTTGATACCGCATACAGAGTCTGTGGCACTAGTTTCCAGGTCTTGCAAATTACTTGTGTATGATTGGACCGTTCTTGTGGCACCACACAACACTGGATTCTTCACAAAATCCTCTCTCTGTACCTGACAGTAGCGACAAAAATATTTAGACCGACTGAAGTTTTCTAAAAATCCCCCAATAGAATGGGATCCTAAGTTGTCTCCTGCAATGGCAACCAAAGAGCCCTTTAGTACAGTGCCATCAGATATGACTACACCTCTCTCCTCCAGGATTTTGAGGTCCTCAATCAGATGTGCAAAAACCTTTTTTAACCCAAAATACTTAAAGTCCTGCTCCCTACATAAGAGAACAAGTTGCATCTGATCTATAGAAGTTCTATTGTGAAGCAAGATGTCAGTCAGGGTTAGGTAAACAGCTAAGACCTTGTGCTTTTTCTTCCCTGAGCCCAGTGGATTAACAACCTCGAAGGCATCTTGGTACAGTATCAAACCAAGTGAGGAAGGGTCAGCTTTCAACATTGGATTACTTTGAAATCCTTCTCCATCCTTGACATCCTGATAGACAGCATCAGTAGATTGCTGCAAACGTGTCATGTTATACTGTTCTCATAGAGACTCATTTTTGAACAGTGTCACCAATGTCTCATGTATAGGTACATACTGAGCAAAGCATTCTTTGTCATTTTCATCATTGCCCAAGAGCAAAGGCACGGGATGAACATGGTTGAAACACTCTTTAAAAGCAGACTTCCTCTTTGTATCTGTACTGAGTCTTCCCTTGTTATAGAGTGTGAGTAGATCCTCTCTGTTCACTTCATCAACCATGCTGCTTATAGTGGCCTGAGGGATTCCAAGTTTCTTCAATTTCTCACTCAGAACGTTAAGTGAATGAGACAGGCCAAGTTCATGAGCAATTTGAAAGTCCTCAATAATGGTTTGTATGGTGCTTGCCAGTAAGAGTAGCTTAGATTGCAATTTCAAAATAGAAAAGTGTAAGGTTCTGTAAAAAAAGGGTTTCGTCCACAGCTAATGGCACTTCTGGTTCATCATGTTCACCAGCAGCTTCTGAATACGTCTGACTGGGTTCTGGCAATGACTCTGTAGACTTGTCTAGTACCAAGTCATCTAAAACTGAATCCTTGTGTTTCCTGGAAATATGTGAAGCAAAAGTCATTACGTTTGTGAACCTGCAATCACAACCTCTAAATGGACATGGTGATTCCATTCCTCCCTTTATGTGTGTCTTCAAATGCTTGATAAGAGAGGCTAAAGTGTCACACTTAAATGCACAAGCCTCAAGCACACATTTCAAGGATGTGTCAGGTGGTAGAGCTGATCTAGGTCTAGGCGGCTGACCAGCTTGCAGGTAGCACCTATGCAGCCTATATATATGAGATCTCAGTGCTGCATGTTTTCTGAACCTCTGTGAGCAGTCAGGTACCCCGCACTGATAATGATAATTGGGGGCGTTACTGTGGAGCTGCGCATGCTGGACAAAGGTATGCACACTCTCAGACACATGCTGACATCGAAAATATTTTTACAGTGGAACATTGTTGTGCTATAGTTACCTACCCAATCATTACATCTGCCTCACACTGAACACTGGTTAGCCTGGCTGCCTCACTGAACAAGATGGTTATTGGCTGCCACTGAACAGGATACTGTATGTTAAAGACCTCTCTGATGACCTAGAAAAAAGGAAACCAGAGAAAGGAGAGATTACAGTTTGCATGCAGATTATGAACGTATACTATAGGCTAATCTCAGGTGTACTGCACAGGAAACAAATAGTCTATAAACTACGATCTGTGTTGCATATAGGCCTACCTATACAACCAGGAAGCAATCCGTGCATGGATCTGGGGAGAGGTTGAACCCGTCAGTGCAGATTACTGTCCTGTACGCCTTGTTGGCCGGAAGATTCAGGCAGGCAATCAGTAGGCAGGCCCTAGGACAAGGGAGGGAGGCAAGGCAGTAAGAGGCAGTAAGAGGCAGTAAGGCGTTTGCAATCGAAATCATAGATACAACATAATATCCACCATCGACTTTATCATGCACTACTCACGTATTATTGTCGATTAACGATGCAGAGACACGCTGATACAGCAATGGAGGAAGGTTGCAGGTACATTCTGGGAGGCGGGGCACAGGTGTAGTGCATTCTGGGAGGCGCCCGCCCAGGAAGCTGGTGTGTGTGCAGGCAGCCTGGACAAGAAAAAAAACACAGGGAACGACGCATAAATTCATGTCAAACAGTACTGGATGAGGTGATTAATCTCAGGTGTACTGCACAGAAAACAATAGTCTATAAACTACGATTATACCCCCCCCCCCCAAGCACCTTTTAGCAAGCAAGCATATATGGTATAGCAATGCAAAGTAGGCTTGGGCGGTATCATTTTTAGTTAGCCAGCGTCAGCCAGCTACTACAGTTAGCTCCCAACGATACATTTACATTTAGTCATTTAGCTGACGCTTTCATTCAAAGCAACTTACAAATTGTGTACAACAAGTCAGCAGGAGTGGTACATATCTAGCAGCCAAGGATTAGTATTGTTTGTCTAGCAGTGTCAAGCTTGAGTGTTATACTCTGAGTACATACTGTAGTATAGACAGCATAGTTGGTGGTAGTATAGACATGGTAGCATAATAGTAAAATTCAGTAAGACAGTTATTATTAGTTAAAATTCTGATATTGAAGAAGTGTGTTTTTGGTTGATAAAGTGGGCAGTTTATCCTGTGCTGAAAAGTCTCCATTCCAATAGAGAGAGTATATATTTTAGTGTTTATTTGATTGATTTGGCCTTTTATTTATTACGTTTCCACAGTTATTTCCTCATACTTTATTAACATTTTGTACATAATACAAGTTCATGTTAAAATGATGACACAAAAAGCCAGACGAGGGCTTGTTTCATAAACAATCAAACTGAACTTTTTTTTGCCTGCCTACTGTATTTGTTTGGTGGAAACCTGATCATAAAGTAAAGTAAAAAAAATAAAAAAGTAGTGTGCTATTTTTGCCATGTTCTTGTAGTGTAGCTTGCTACATTTATCTGGGGATAGCTTCCATTGTAGTTGAGCTATATTTAATCGAGAGTAACTAGTGTAGCTTACTACATTTTCCAAGTAGCTTGCCCATCACTGGCTAAATGCTGCATGTAGCTAGTTAGCTGAACTGGAGCTATAGGTAGCCAGGTAGCTAAATGGCTGGCTACCTATAGCTCCAGTTCAGAACAACACTTTTTCACTGGTAGTTTGTGGAAATGAACCAACTTTCCTCTCTTTCACACGGTAAAATTAGTTTGAACAGCCAGGAGCAATACAAAAAAAAACACCGTGGTCCCGTTGTTTGGTAGGCAACGTTGCATTACCCAGCAGAGGCCAGACATAGCTAACAGCTAACGTATAGCTAAATTAGCAGCAGGCACGCATAACGTGTAAAAACGCATAACCATGTAAAAAACGAACACAGCACTACTCCGCTGGCGTTTGCAATCGAAATCATAGATACAACATAATATCCACCATCGACTTTATCATGCACTACTCACGTATTATTGTCGATTAACGATGCAGAGACACGCTGATACAACAATGGAGGAAGGTTGCAGGTACATTCTGGGAGGCGGGGTACAGGTGTAGTGCATTCTGGGAGGCGCCCGCCCAGAAAGCTGGTGTGTGTGCAGGCAGCCTGGACAAGTCTCAACATGTCTCCTAATCATGCATTATATAGTGGCCCCCAATACGCAGGTGCAGAACGGGTACTGATTGATTGATTGATTGAAAACTTTATTAACAGATTGCAGAATGGGTACAATACAGTACAGCTCAATACACACAATTGTTAAGGGGATGCAGACCAGAGAAAGACTTTCGTCTTGTTTACATCAGGGTCCCCCATTTTCAATTCATCAGGACATACATCGTCATCATCATTTATTTATTCGTACATGGAATTACCACAGTCCAACAGTACATATTCATATAATTCACCAAATACTATGGCCGAAAGGAACAGGAAGAAGAAAAAATCCTATATATACCTGCCCATACACACACATAACACACCAATAGACTTATTGTGTAAAACCAAACAGAATATACCCATTTTGCAAAAATGGAAACATCAACACAACCAAATGAAATCAACATAAATAAACCCATTTTGTGTATCTATCAGCAAACTACATATTTCGGTTCATTCATTTACACACACACACACACACACACACACACACACACACACACACACACACACACACGCACACACACACACACACACACACACACATACATGACATACAGATAGACAGTACTGCTACATCTATACATTTATGAAACCGTACATTAGGTGGGGTGGGGGGGGGGCTGTACATTGGAGGTGGTTGGGTGGGTGGGGTGGGGGGGTTGGGTAGGTTGGGTATAGGAGGGGTGGGTGGACACTGTACAACTGTACAAGCACATTGGAATATTGACAAAACCATGTTTGGTAATTTACTGTACATTGGAGGGGGTTGGGTTAGGACATTTACAGGGGCCAGTTTCGAATTGCAGTCTCCCGTATAGGTGTTCTTTGAAAGTGGTTTTGAAAGTGGGTAGTGATTCACATTCCTTTACAGCTTTGGGTAGGGCGTTCCACATTGATGTGGCATAATTGCGAAACGTGTTTAGTCCCTGATTGAGCCGAATCTGGGTACCAGGCCCATTGCATGTTGCTGTACTCTGTCGTCTACTCTAAGCCATCCTAGGTTGTCAAAGTGGGCAGGGGTGAGGTGGGTTCTAGGAGTAAGGTCAAGCATGTAGTCTGACCAGTTTGTTTTGAGATGTTTGTGTAGCAGGGTGGATTATCCCTACTTTATGAGAGTAGATGTACACTTTCACCAGGTAGGGGGAACGCAGCATGCAGATCTGAGTCCAACTGAATCCCTGACTTTAGTGCAGGAGTAGAGTGGAGCTTTAGCAGAGTGGTGGATGGGGCCTATAGGATTTACTAACCTAGGGGTAGTGCGCTGGTCCTTCTTGCCCTCCAGGGCGACTCGCAGTAATTCCCCACACACCCACACTTCTCCTAATACTACCCGCACCCTCCCACACCCGGTGGCAGTAGTGATAGATGATATACTTTCTCCCCAAAGCAGTACCTTTCCTTGCTGATGAGCAGAGACCTGTCCCAATGATGCCTAGGCTCCCCTGTTAGGGAAGTTTAGGCTGCAGAGGACTATGATGGTCCAGTTCTACACTGCCATCATCCAGTCCATCCTCACCCTCTCCATCATCACCTGGTTCCCTGCAGCCACGGTCAGGGACAAGGCCAAGCTGCAGCGGGTGATACGATCAGCGGAGAGTGTGATCGGCTGCCCCCTTCCCTCCCTCGAGTCCCTACATTCCTCCAGGGCCTTGAGGAGGGCGAGGAAGATCATGGCAGACCCCGCCCACCCGGGTCACGACCTCTTCACCATGCTTTTCACCCTAGCAACCACCTAGAAACACCCTAGCAACCACATATAACACCCTAGCAACCACCTAGAAACACCCTAGCAACCACTTATAACACCCTAGCAACCACCTAGAAACACCCTAGCAACCACATATAACACCCTAGCAACCACCTAGAAACACCCTAACAACCACTTATAACACCCTAGCAACCACCTAGAAACACCCTAGCAACCACATATAACACCCTAGCAACCACATAGAAACACCCTAGCAACCAGCTATAACACCCTAGCAACCACCTAGAAACACCCTAGAAACCACTTATAACACCCTAGCAACCACCTAGAAACACCCTAGCAACCACTTATAACACCCTAGCAACCACCTAGAAACACCCTAGCAACCACCCATAACACCCTAGCAACCACCTAGAAACACCCTAGCAACCACCTAGAAACACCCTAGCAAACACATATAACACCCTAGCAACCACCTAGAAACACCCTAGCAACCACATATAACACCCTAGCAACCACCTAGAAACACCCTAGCAACCACTTATAACACCCTAGCAACCATCTAGAAACACCCTAGCAACCACATATAACACCCTAGCAACCACCTAGAAACACCCTAGCAACCACTTATAACACCCTAGCAACCACCTAGAAACACCCTAGCAACCACATATAACACCCTGGCAACCACTTATAACACCCTAGCAACCACCTAGAAACAACCTAGCAACCATATATAACACCCTGGCAACCACCTAGAAACACCCTAGCAACCACTTATAACACCCTAGCAACCACCTAGAAACAACCTAGCAACCATATATAACACCCTAGCAACCACCTAGAAACACCCTAGCAACCACTTATAACACCCTAGCAACCACCTAGAAACACCCTAGCAACCACCTATAGCACCCTAGCAACCACCTAGAAACACCCTAGCAACCACCCATAACACCCTAGCAACCACCTAGAAACACCCTAGCAACCACCTAGAAACACCCTAGCAACCACCCATAACACCCTAGCAACCACCTAGAAACACCCTAGCAACCACCTAGAAACAACCTAGCAACCACTTATAACACCCTAGCAACCACCTAGAAACACCCTAGCAACCACCCATAACACCCTAGCAACCACCTAGAAACACCCTAGCAACCACCTAGAAACACCCTAGCAACCACATATAACACCCTAGCAACCACTTATAACACCCTAGAAACCACCTAGAAACACCCTAGCAACCACATATAACACCCTAGCAACCACCTAGAAACACCCTAGCAACCACTTATAACACCCTAGCAACCACATAGAAACACCCTAGCAACCACATATAACACCCTAGCAACCACCTAGAAACACCCTAGCAACCACTTATAACACCCTAGCAACCACCTAGAAACACCCTAGCAAACACTTATAACACCCTAGCAACCACCTAGAAACACCCTAGCAACCACATATAACACCCTAGCAACCACCTAGAAACACCCTAGCAACCAGCTATAACACCCTAGCAACCACCTAGAAACACCCTAGCAACCACTTATAACACCTTATTGTGAAATAAGAATAATATAATGTGATATGTTGATATGCTATTGTGAGATTACAACATCTGATGTGATATTACAGAGAAAGACTTTTGTCTTGTTTTTTTTTATAAAATTACAATATATTATTGTGAAATAATAAATAAATTATGTGAAATATTCATATGCTACTGTGAGATTACAAAATGTGATGTGATATTACAGAGGATTTTGATTGCAATATTTTATTGTGAAATAATAAATAAATTATGTGAAATATTCATAATTATGCTACTGTGAGATTACAACATCTGATGTGATATTACAGAGGATTTTGATTGCGGTAATTGTGAAATAAGAATAATATAATGTGATATGTTGATATGCTATTGTGAGATTACAACATCTGATGTGATATTACAGAGACAGACTTTCGTCTTGTTTTGTATACAATTACAATATTTTATTGTAAAATAAGAATAATATAATGTGGTAAATTGATATGCTATTGTGAGATTACAACATCTGATGTGATATTACAGAGAAAGACTTTTGTCTTGTTTTGTATAAAATTACAATATTTTATTGTGAAATAAGAATAATATAATGTGATATGTTGATATGCTACTGTGAGATTACAACATCTGATGTGATATTACAGAGGATTTTGATTGCAATATTTTATTGTGAAATAATAAATAAATTATGTGAAATATTCATATGCTACTGTGAGATTACAACATCTGATGTGATATTACAGAGGATTTTGATTGCGGTATCTTATTGTGAAATAAGAATAATATAATGTGATATGTTGATATGCTATTGTGAGATTACAACATCTGATGTGATATTACAGAGAAAGACTTTCGTCTTGTTTTGTATAAAATTACAATATTTTATTGTGAAATAAGAATAATATAATGTGATAAATTGATATGCTATTGTGAGATTACAACATCTGATGTGATATTACAGAGAAAGACTTTCATCTTGTTTTGTATAAAATTACAATATTTTATTGTGAAATAAGAATAATATAATGTGATAAATTGATATGCTATTGTGAGATTACAACATCTGATGTGATATTACAGAGGATTTTGATTGCAATATTTTATTGTGAAATAATAAATAAATTATGTGAAATATTCATATGCTACTGTGAGATTACAACATCTGATGTGATATTACAGAGGATTTTGATTGCGGTATCTTATTGTGAAATAAGAATAATATAATGTGATATGTTGATATGCTATTGTGAGATTACAACATCTGATGTGATATTACAGAGAAAGACTTTCGTCTTGTTTTGTATAAAATTACAATATTTTATTGTGAAATAAGAATAATATAATGTGATAAATTGATATGCTATTGTGAGATTACAACATCTGATGTGATATTACAGAGAAAGACTTTCATCTTGTTTTGTATAAAATTACAATATTTTATTGTGAAATAAGAATAATATAATGTGATAAATTGATATGCTATTGTGAGATTACAACATCTGATGTGATATTACAGAGAAACACTTTTGTCTTGTTTTGTATAAAATTACAATATTTTATTGTGAAATAAGAATAATATAATGTGATATGTTGATATGCTACTGTGAGATTACAACATCTGATGTGATATTACAGAGGATTTTGATTGCGGTATCTTATTGTGAAATAAGAATAATATAATGTGATATGTTGATATGCTATTGTGAGATTACAACATCTGATGTGATATTACAGAGGATTTTGATTGCGGTATTTTATTGTGAAATAAGAATAATATAATGTGAAATCAAAAGATACTGTCTTTTTTACATGTATTTGTTGGGATATTACAGGAGGCCTTAATTACAATATGTTACTGTAAGATAATACTGTTAAATGTTGTGAAATGCTGGTTAATATTTACAGTGCATTGTATGTTATTATACAATGGCATGCACATTTCTTGAATCTGATTGGCTGAAACAGTCAAGTTACCGGGGTTAGGTGGGGTGGGGTGGGGAAACTGTACATTGGATTATCGACGAAACCTTACTTGGTCCCAAGAAAAGGGTCTCATGTATTATTGGGTTAGGACATTTACTGTACATTGGAGGGGGTTGGGTTAGGACATTTACAGGGGCCAGTTTCTAATTGCAGTGCGTAGTGATTCACATTCCTTTACAGCTGTGGGTAGGGCGTTTAGTCCCTTGTTTGAGCCGAATCTGGGTTTAACATGGTTCATAGCTGTCAACATTGGGATTTGAAAAAACTGGAGATTTCGCCCGTTCCAGTGCTAACCGTCTAATCTACATTGCTGCCACCTGTCGTCACGGAGAGGAATTGCAGCCATTTTGTATAAATAAAAAAATACGGGAAAATATTTTAACTGGAGGACGGCGGGAGAGAAGGTTGAAATACGGGAGAATCCCAGGAAAAATGGGAGGGTTGACAGGTATGACATGGTTTGTGGAGGCCCTCTGGTGTCTACTGGATCTACTATTGGATCTACTTTCTCTGTGGATGCATGGTTTTGTGAATAAATCTCCATTATGCTTCAATTACTGTGTGTTTATTGTATAGCAATAAAGTTGGGAGAATTGGGTCATTGGACTGGGAAAGTGCAGAGAGACATTTCATCTGTGACTCAGTGCATGTGTGTGTGTTTCTGTGGGTCGCCCATCTCGCATGTGTGTGTGTTAATCTGCATGACAAATAAAGACTTCTTCTTCTTGTATTTTACTGCATAATGAGGACAAGGCACCTGTAGGGCACTCGGCATACCAATATGGCCAAATATACCTAGAGCAATATTGGCTGCTCTAGGTATCTGTAGTGTCCCTTACAATGATTGACTAGTGATTCTTTAAAAAAAATCTTGGATGTTATTTACTGAAATGACATTGCTGAAATGGCATTGACATTGTGATAAATAATGTACATTTGGTATATAGCCTAGAGTAGGCTTACATATTTGAAATATATATATATCATTCTTGAGTATTTTCTACTTAAATTGCATTACACTGTTGTTCATATCGATGCCTTGTGAGTCCATGTACTTAGTGAGTTTGTGTTATGTAAGTATGTCTGTTAATAACAGGCCCAGTCAGTTCCAGGAGATGTGACAGCAGCATGAAGCTAAAGGGTGTCAGCTACTATCATAGTGAACATTCCTGTGCTGTTGGGAAAGTGGACGCCTACAAGAATTTTGTATATCATACAGGGGCGCAGATGAAAGCGGGCCAAGGTGGGCCATGGCCACCCACTTGGCACTGAAAGCCATTTTATACTTGTTTCAAAACCGGCTTCAGCCTTCATAAGTAGGTACCTGTCAACCCGATGAGAGATCATTTTATGAACTTAAAGGAACATGCCAACTTTTTGGGAAATTAGCTTATAAGCTAATTTCCCCAAAAGTTGGCATGTTCCTTAAAAATTTACATAAACTAATGAGAAGCTAATGTTGAGTCAAAGATCATCCAGCTTGTAGGCTACCTGTCATTGAACCTTGTGTGGTGTTGTGTTTTTGTTACTCACCCAATGTTCAATTACAATCAATATAGACAGCATATATGGTTAATATTTGGCATTTACCTCTGCTAGATCATGTTTATTACTATTTGTTATTTGTGATGATATATAAATATAAACGAAACAAGGTGAAGGCAGGCAGTGAACCTTCTTGTTTAATTTTTACCATCTTTACTTCTTTTCACCTACAATTTCCACACCAACACCACTTACAGCATGTGTAATATAAATGTGTATAGTGGGGGGGGGGGGGGGGGGGGGGGGGGTGTATAGACTAGTGTGCACTCAATGAGCATGTGTTCTTTTATATGTTCACAGAAAATGAGCCAATGAGTTAAAAATATATTCATAGTATCATTTCTCTTTTATAAACATTGAAAATGGGTCCCACAGACCCGAACACCACACAAGAGTTAAATACTGCTTGTAAACCAGCTAGTAAGCTACCTGTCATTAATACTGCCTGTAAACCAATACAAATAAAACATTAGGCCTCCGGTGTTTCAATTGATGTTTTATTTTGTTTAGCAGCAGTGCATTTCACAAAGAAAATGCTAATTATAACATACTATTTATTTAGACAGTATTTGTGCTTTAGAGTTTATATGAATGGTTGTTGGACAGACTAGTGACCCTGCTCTGTGCCCATTTACACTGAGATTTGTAGGTTATGCCACTAGTATCATTGTGTGTGTGTGTGTGGCTCAAGGATCGGACTCAACGGCCACGAGAAGGAGTAGCCTCCAGCTGCAACCGCGCGCGAGCCCCTCACTAGACGCTGTGGCAGACGCACGCTGATTGGTGGAGAGTACGGAAGTTAGCACTAGCGTCACTCCCATTGGGCCTAGCCCCTCCCCCTTGACCAAGCTCGGTTGAGATGTGCGGTTGGAGAGAGGGTCGCGGCCAGGAATTGATTGATTGAAAACTTTATTAATAGATTGCAGAATTGGTACAATACAGTAAAATACTTCCCCAACCCTAACCTCTATGGTTGAGGGCCTATGTTGCTTTGTTACAGGAAGGATTACCAGCCCTGACTGTCACTCTAACCTTAACCTCTCTTAGATGAGGGCCTAAACCTAACCAGTGTTGCGTTGCTGATATCAAAACTGGTTGCACGCACGCTAATGACGCCACGTGCATGCGCGCTCCCGTTACCTAACCCTTAAGAGAAACTTCCGCTCTCTGTGGCTGCCACAGTGTCTAGTGAGGGGCTCGCTCTGCGGTTGCAGCTGGAGGCTATTGACGAGAAGTGGCACCAGTGGCAGCGTCGCTGAACCCCCCCCCATCCCTGGAGCAAGCGTCATCATCGAACGCGATGGACAGCTAAGAGTGTGTGTGTACACGATGAAGACGATGCTCTTCATATCCTTAAGTGCCCTTAAGAGGTAGTTAATTTGTTAGCAAAGCTTGTGGAAGTAAATGCAAATCAAGCAAGTTCATAGTTTACTTAATGCTTAAATTTCATGAAACTGTTGTTAGCTTTCTGGGAGCTGTTTTATGTCCTGTTGACTTCACCTTAATAACAAATACTAACAATGTCTGCTTCCAGTGTTTAAAAAAACACAAACACAATTATAAGTGCTTTATTGGATCGACTGAAACGACTACCCATTAAAGCCATGTCAAACCTTTGAATTTGAAACCTCTTACCTATGTACATAATTGGTGGATTCAGATGAAGCATCCAATGTGTTTATTTGTTTATTTAAATTGTTCCCCATTAGCTGACGCCTATGCGGCAGCTAGTCTTCCTGGGTGTGTGTGTACCAACGTCCTCTAAATGTCTGTGTGTGCGTGTGAGGAAATAAAGACGAGGTGTCCATATCAAAAGGTTCATGCATATTTTATTCAAGAGTAAAAAAGTGAATGTTCCCATGGGGCATGCTTACAGTGTTGGTGACTTGGGGGAGTCCAAACAGAGAGGGAGAACCGACCGTGGCACACAGGGTCTCCCTGGGGGGGGGGGGGGGGGGGGGGTTGGGTGGGGCGGGGGACCTCTCCCAAAGAAGCACAACGAGATCAACCAAGGAGCAACGCAACGTGAAGAGCAACCAACAGAGAGCTTGAATATTAAGAATAATGTCCATAATAATTAATAATAATCATATAATCAATAAATATCAAATAACAAGAATAATCATCAAGAATTAATTATCAGAGAGTACACCTTTCCTTTAAAATTGTGATGGCGACATTACTGGCTCTTCTGTAAAATGTGTTTTGCTGCCTTTTTTGCCTGAATGGCGCAAATTTGTATAAACCATGCAATCATGCTTTTGGCTGCCTGAATGCCTGTGCCTCTGTATATAGTATGGTCATTCAATCAAATGCTAGGTTTAATATCGTATTATCATTATTAATATAGTTAAAATAACTCCTTTACATCGACAAAGAAGAGAGGCGAGAGAACGTGAACATGAACGTAATCATCTTTCTGTTACAGCATCGAAAGAGAAACGAGAAACGTGTTCCAACACAAATCTTGAAAAGAAAAGAAAAATACATGAAAAACCGTGAATATATAACACACAAAAAAGAAAATACCCCCGAAAAAAATATTTATGTACAAATTAAATAATTCATCATTAATTCCTCAATACATTTTTATAAGCCAGAAAAAAACAGAAGAAAAGTTTATTTTTTTCTCTTACCATAGTGAAACACAGAGAGCACAAATATAATCTTCACATTATTATCAAAGAACTTAACTCTTGCATGCACTGATGCGTATATAAATGCTTTACAAAGTTTTTTTTTGTTTTTACTCTTTCTCCCATTGTTTTGGCAGCGGGACACCTTCACACTCAAATAGTCAATTTCTTTCCTCTGTGAAATATCACTGGACCACAGTGGACTGACACGTCGACAGCCCGCCACTGCTGTATAGAACCAAACTAGATTGGACAGCACATTGGGAAGAATAAAATAGTATAGTGTGTAGAAATAGAATGAACAGAATGTGACTTTTACACTTTTACACTGTTGCCACAAAACCACCCACATGTTCCACCTTACTGTGATACATCTGTTTATGCATTGTGTAATAATCCATCCTATGCATTCTATTTAAACACAACAGTTAGGTTGTAAGAGTATAGCGGTCCCCTGGCTCGCCCTGCACAAATCTGATCTGGGCCCTGTTTCAGTTGGTTTCTAGTGAGTCTCGGTCCAAAAGGTAACTGACCTGGGACCAGTGAGGGGGAAAAAATGTCACCCGTCATTAGTCAACAAACGTAAGATGTTGTTAGTGCTACAAAAGTGGGAAAACTTGTCCCCAGAAACGCAAGTATTATTATTATTGTTATTATTACTATAAGAGAGGGGGCCCAGATTAGACTGCTCTTGTGCTGCTGGATAACAATTAAGCCATTTTTACATGTCATTTTCCTTTTATTGGTGTGACATGTGACAGTAATATCTGTGTATGTTCGCAGATGAAAAACACTATTCAAATGTTCAACCACACTCTTATATTTTGAGGCATGCACACGCACAAACTCACACACACAAACGCACACACACACATACACACATGAACTTTCTCTCTCTTTCTCTTTCTTTCTCTCATACACACACACTCACACACACACCCCTTCTAGCTTCTCACCTCTTAACTCAAGTTGATAGCGTGATGTGACCGGTCTGATTCGAATTCAAACAGGAGAAGCATTAAACTCATAAACAGGAAGTGACTCTCTTAACCCCTGCCCTCATCACCAGATCCCCACACCTCACCACCAATACTTAAACCCCCTTACACAACACATCTCACCAACACAGCCATTTCCATGCTGATAATGTAACCAAATTGTGATCCCCCCCCCCCACTATACACGGTGAACGGTAGGTCTTGTAGTTTTCCCCCTCCATGTAGGTACATGGGAGTTGTAGTTCTCTATATAGGGATGGTCAGTTCAGTGAGACTCAGCCTTTTCAGTGTTATAGTTTGCTCCCACCTACACACACAGCTGGGGCAAAGGAAAGGGGACAGGGAGTGTGTGTGTGTGTGTGTGTGTGTGTGTGTGTGTGTGTGTGTGTGTGTGTGTGTGTGTGTGTGTGTGTGTGTGTGTGTGTGTGTGTGTGTGTGTGTGTGTGTGTGTGTGTGTGTGTGTGTGTGTGTGAGTGTGTTCGTGTGTGTGTGTGTATGTGTGTGTTTGTTTGTGTGTGTGTATGTGTCTATGTTGTTGTTTGTGTGTGCATGTGTGTGCGTGTGTGTGTTTATCTGTAGGCCTATGTACTGTACAGAATATAGTGTGTGTGTGTGGGAGGGGGGGGCATGTGTGCATCTGTTTATGTATGTGTATGTGTCTGTTTATGCATATGTGTGTAATTATGTGTGTGTGTCTGCATTTCTGTATATATGCCTATGTACAGGTATCTATAAATATGGTACCATACCAATAAATGGTCAATTATATTGTAAATATTGTAACTGTCAGTATGTGTGTGTGTGTGTATGTGTGTGTGAGAGTGTTTCTGTGTGTGTGTGTGTGTGTGTGTGTGTGTGTGTGTGTGTGTGTGTGTGTGTGTGTGTGTGTGTGTGTGTGTGTGTGTGTCAGTGTCAGTGTGTCTATGTGTGTGTTTGTGTGTGTCAGTGTGTCTATGTGTGTTTGTCAGTGTCAGTTTGTTTTTGTGTGTGTGTGAGTGTGTCAGTGTGTTCCTGCCGGTGTGTGTGTATCACTGTATATTGCTGTTATTATCTGTGCCATTGGGCTCTCCCATATTCATGCGGCCCAAGGACAGGCCCACACTGCTGACGCCTTCGCGGCGGGGCGGCATGCGCTCGTTGATCCGGTCCAGGCCCTTCGCCTCCGCGAAACTATTGATCCTGTGATGCGGGGAGAAGCCTCGAATGGCTGTGGAAACACACACACACACACACACACACACACACACACACACACACACACACACACACACACACACACACACACACACACACACACACACACACACACATATACATGTGTATACACACACACACACACACACACACACACACACACACACACACACACACACACACACACACACACACACACACGCACATACACAATCACATATAGCGAATTAATATAGAACACAAACATATAGTAGAACCTCTTTTATCTGGAAAACCACCTCGGAAATGAGAATAACATTGAGAATAACAGATACTGTAAATAGGTTGAAATTCCATTTGTGGGGTTTTACTATTAGTATGAAATGTTCTGTGCGTTCCAATTTGTAATTTAAAGATGCAATAATTATTTTCTGACCCCTAGAGGGCAGCAAGGAGCCACTGTAATGACACTGTGTAAACATAACACTGCCTTGGCTGGCATTCACGAGAGATCCACCGGTGCCACATTTCGTAAAAAGTAAAAAAAATTAATTAAAAAAGTATACTTTTTTATTTTTTTAAGTCCGATGACGTCAACTTTTCGTTTACAGCTAAACGAAACCTATGAAGTGTGCCGCACGTTCACGTCAACGTTTACGCGCACAATACACGCTTACCTAGGATTTGACTTGATTCAACAACAAAGCAGTCGGGGCAATGGCAAGCCGAAAACGGTTGCAGGTGTGGTTACACTTTACAAAGCTAGATGCAGACAATGCTCGCTGCAATATTATATATTATATATATTAACAAATTGTTCTAAATAAATAATAATGATAATAAATAATTTGAAGTTTGGAATATTTTTTACAACTGAGGTAGGTGGATTTCATTTTTAGAGACTAAAGTACCGGAAAAAAGGTACCGTTGGGTACCGGTATCGATTCACAGGTACCATTCAAATGTGAACGGTACCCAACCCTAGGTGTGAGCGGTGTGAGCCAGACAGTTGACTATAATGGTCCTGGAGGCTATCTCAGTGATCCTAGGTCAACATCTGAGATGCTTGACAAAATGATTCATCACGAGAAGAAACAGTGAATGAAAGAACAAAAATTCACACAGTTGTTGCACATAAAGCCGTCGTCACCAGAAGTCCCTCTTTGAATCTGTCCTGCTGTGAAGACTCAATGACGAGGTCATGTGAGATGCATTCAATACCACAGGAAAGTAGGAAATATGAAAGTAGGAGGATAATCTACTTAAGAATAACACACAGTGTGTTGTCTCTAACCAAACTGGTGTGTTAAAAACACAACTTGTTGTGTCATGTTTTTGACACATCTGTATGTTTATTTAGTGACATCACATCCTGCATTGTATCAACACATCTTTTTTAAGATGGTATATACACACAAGATATCATACAGTACAGACATAAACCATGACGTCAACCTGTTCAGTAGTACAGTAGAACATTGGCCATCAGCCCTTGGAATGGTAGTCATTCACAAATGTTTGGATTATTGAAATAAAGTGAAAGTGTGTGTGTGTGTGTGTGTGTGTGTGTGTGTGTGTGTGTGTGTGTGTGTGTGTGTGTGTGTGCGTGTGTGTGTGTGTGTGTGTGTGTGTGTACATTATGCACACATTAAGTGGTCTGTTCCATCTAATTTATTGGTGTAAATGATTTCAACTAAGGGATTTAAAGAACACAATACATTTTAAAATGTTAGTATAGAAAAGACTGATTTGCAGGTACACCTACAGAATTAGACTGATAAATCACCATGGAACTTTGTGGAACATTTGACTGTATGTTCCTCACCCTGAAGTTCATATACTGCCACTCACCTTCACATGTACCTTCTGTGCTCTGTGTGGACAGTGAAGATTTATATGTAAAGCGTTTTAACATTGTAAAATGTAAACTTTTAGGTTTTACAACATCACAACGTTTGACAACGTTAGAATATTTTACAATGGATCCTCTTTCGTAAATGTAAATAGAACTAAAAGCATGTTCTTGGTATCTAGGGACATCTATGGATCTCAGGGAATGTATTCCCAATGTCAGAAATATTTTGTCTGTTATAGGCTTGAGTAAATTGTAATGAACCAAAGGAGAATATAATTTTTTTCGTAATCTTTGATGGTGAATAACACGATGCTAAAATTGACCAGACATGAAAAGACAAAAAGACCAGACATTGCCACTGAGCTCATTCAGCACCTACTTGAGATCACGTGTACAAAAAATCTAAGCAAATGAATAAAAGGCAGATGATTAAACAGAAGGTTTTGTAGATACAGTACTGAATTCTGCCATCCGGACACATGCAATTTGAAATATGATTATAGAATATAGAATATCAGGCCTCCCCTTTTCCAATGGAAGAGTTCAATCTGGATTTAGTATCACCAGGCATGCAGCAAAAACCGTGAATGAAATCTACTGTAAGTACAGTTACTTTCTTATAATGTAAATTTCTCTGCCATTTTTCATCAGATTGCAACGCCGTTTTTCAATCACAGATCTGCGTTCTAATTCATGGTAATAATGTTCAGGTTAGTTCCACCCGTGAGATATAAAAAAATATAGAGGTCAGATGATTGACAGGGCTGGCGTGAGCTGGAAAGTGTAGTTTCTTGAAATTCGAAAGCCCATCAAAAACCCAGGGTCTTCTCTCAAAAGACTACACTCAAGTCAGTTGCGCCAAATCCTCGTGCCAATCCTCGCTTTTTCCGACTCGATGCCCTGAGATTTCTATAAACTCATATTTCACTAATATCACTTAAAATCATTGGTAAACAAACTTAGTGCTGAAAATATACACCTTGACTGCTGTTTGGCTGGTTAGGGTCTTTACTCTTGGTTACATTTGAAAAGAAAACGCACATTCTGTAGAGATGGATTTATGGCATCATTCTCGTACTGGTACAGGACCACTCGGGCTTAAGAGGTTAAAATGTTTCTGCTCTATAAAGCTGATTTTGTTTTTAGAACATGACACAAATATTAAATTAGATGCTTGAGTAAATTGTAATGAACCAAAGGAGAATATAAATTATTATTATATATATTATTTTTCATCTTTGACAGTGAATAACACCATGCTAACATTGACCAGACGTGAAAAAAAGCCAGCACCTTCTTGAGATCAAGTGTACTAAAAATCAAAGCATATGTTGTTTTTATGGCAATAACGAATGAGCTCAGTGGCAATTTTTCACTTCTGGTCAATGTTAACATGGTGTTATTCATCGTCAAAGATGGAAAATAAATTATATTAATATTAATTTATCTTCTTCTTTGGTTCATTACAATTTACTCAAGCATAGTAACAGACACAATATTAGGAAAACATTCTCTGAGGTCCATAGATGTCCCTAGATACCAAGAACCAGCAAATGACCTTGTAGAAGTGGAGCCATCTTCCATTTACTTGGGTATGTACTTTTAGGTGAATTTTCTGAAATATGGCTAGGGCTTAAGAGGTTAATACCTTGATCTCCAACCATTGTCAATCAAGTTGTACATGTTTTAATTGATTTGTTATCCCTTGCTTTCATCCCTTGCTTTTCATCATGTCTTGTTGTCTTATTATTTGTCTTCATACATCCAGTTGTCATACAGTTGTCTTCATACATCCAGTCCGGAACTAGCAGACTGACCCAACAGCCTCTATCCATGGGCTGTCAGGCTGCTCAACGATCAACATCAACTTTCTGCCCCCTCCCCTCCGCACCCCCCTCCCCAACCCCCGGTGACATAACTCCCACTTCTCCCTTACAACAATAACTGTGAACTTGCATTGCTGCACTATACACTATTCCATCCATTGCAAGTCAACGCCCCCCCCCCCCTCCATCCATTAACTCAACAGGACTGTCACTGTAATATTTATTTATTTATTTGCACTAGCACTATTGCACTTGGGACATTGATACTATATTATTATATTATTATGATTGACATTATTATTTCGCACATGCTATATTCAGTATGCTTGTATGCAGTGGTGATGCTCCAAACTAAATTTCGTTGTACCAACAATGACAATAAAGTTCTATTCTTTATTGTTGTGATTTTCTATGCTGTATTTATGATAGCTTATCACTGTATGAAAACTCACATAACTGTAAATGAGGGAAACCTCAGTTGCCTTTCAAATATAAATACAGATTTGAATGAATTCATATTTAGTCAGAAGTATGTTTTTGAGACATGGAGAGGTTTGTAAAACACATGGAGGTGAATGAGAGGGTGACATCTTTAAGATTTAAGAACAAACACATACAGTACAAACATTGCAGATTTGTAGTAGAAGTAGTAGAGGGGGGATAAAACACCCCTCCACCAATGACAATATCAATCCCATAGGCTGCTGCTGTTCCTGCTGAGTCATGTCCAACACATGTATCAATGTATGAGACAGAGAGAGAGACAAAAAGCGAGACAAAGGGCTAGACAGAGAACTGGTAATATTTGTTTTCAGAAAGGGATGTGCAATGTGTGTTGGATACTATATACAAGGTAGAGTCGCGTGTATTTGGGTGGTGTGTTTTTTGTTGTTTTTCAAGAGAATGAGAGAAAAAAAAGTGTTAGAGTGTGTTATGATCAGATTTAGAGTATGTCTATGGGTGTGTTATGAGCGGATTTAGAGTATGTCTATGGGTGTGTTATGATCAGATTTAGAGTATGTCTATGGGTGTGTTATGATCAGATTAGAGTATGTCTATGGGTGTGTTATGATCAGATTTAGAGTATGTCTATGGGTGTTATGATCAGATTTAGAGTATGTCTATGGGTGTGTTAACACATCCACCGCCATCCACGCTGTAAAGCGTTATTGCCGCCCAGATCTCGCTGTACAGCGATAATTGAGATCAATATTAAATTTTTTCGCCATGGCATCATAATTCATATATACACCTCCGACGCTGCAGCTGGACCCTACGTCCAATACAACGAACACTCACG
>NC_140180.1:64893708-64948708 GCF_963971535.1 Notolepis coatsorum
TGACGGGACAGTACTCAAGATGTGACAAAACTAGAGCCTGGATGACTTCTTTCAAAGTGGTTGGTGTTAAATACTTTGTGCATTTTCTTGTCACAGCTATGCTCCTTCCTATTTTTGTTATGATACTGTCAATTTTCTTTGTCCACTTTAAACCAGAATCAAGAACCATGCCAAGAAACTTAGCCTCTTTTAACTGTTCCACTGGCTGACCAGCCAGAGTCAGGCTTAATTGTGGATCGCTGCTTAATATGTGCCTGGATCTGAACACCATTGCTTTTGTTTTTGCAATGTTGAGTACCAGTTTGTTATTGTTGACCCAGTCTGTTATGGCTTTAAGCTCTTTTAAGTATATTGTTTAACTCACTACATTTATTTTATTTAAAATACATGCAAGCAAAGAAACAGAAAACAAAAAAACAAAACAAAACAAAATACAAAATACAGTGTTAAATACAATTTAAGATTGTTTTTAAAATTGAATCTTTTTAAGAATTGCTTTTAGAATGCTCATCAATGTTACTAAAACATCAATTTCACCATACCTTTAAAAAGAAAAAAGAAACACACAAAGTAATCAGAAGACGTTTTGGATAACATGGCTGCAGCTACACTCATGCATGACATATATTAATTTCCTTCCGGATTATGGCTCCTTTGAGTTTCTTTTTGAAACTGTCCTTGTTTTCCGTCCGTATAATATGTAATGGGATCCTATTCCAGTATGTTATGGCTCTATACATTGCAGTTTTCTTTAGAGCGTTGGTTCTAGGCAGAGGTAGGGTGAAGCGACTACTTGAAGCATGTCTGGTATTATGGTCATACGTTGGATTAACGTGGCTAGATGCGCTCCTGCGAGGGCTGCGCAGAGCTCTAGGCGTGGGATAGATTGTTGCTTACGTGGGGCTATTCTTGAGCGGGCCAAGATGAAAGCAGTGTGTATCTTTCCTCCCATCTCTTGGCACGCAAATAGGCCACCGATCCGTAGGCTACTTCGGAGGCGTCGCTGAAGACGTGTAGCTCAATCTCGCATGTCACTGTGGATGGGAAGTAGCTGCGGCGTATATTGACACCTGGGAGTGAGCGGAGTTCCGTCTCCCACTCTCTCCATGTTGAGGCAAGGTGTGCGGGTATTGGGTCGTCCCAGCCCTGGTCCTTGTCCCATAGTGCTCGTACAATCATCTTTGCCCTGGTGGTGTAAGGTAGAATACATCCCAACGGGTCATATTGTCTGGCGAGTGTTCTGTACACACTCCGTCTGGTGGTCGGTATCGCCGCCGACCTTCCCTGCTCTGGAGCCAAGGGTTTGTGTCTATAGTGGAGCGAGTCTGTTTTGAAGCGCCAGACTAGTCCTAGTGTCATTTCTTGGGCTTCTCCTGGGATTGTCGCCATCCAGGTCTCGCTGCTGGCAGCCTTGTCCGCGGAGGAGAGGCTGCGCAATACGTGCGGGTCGCTGCTGGCCCACTGCCTGAGATCAAAGCCGCCTTTGATCAGGGAGGCGCGTAACTTGATTAGGAGAGCCTCGGCTTCTTCTTGAGTCGAAACGCTTTGTAAACAGTTGTCCACGTAGAAACTGTTCTTCACACTGTGTTGGACCTCTTCATCTGCTGCTGGGTCCTCTGCGACCTCTGGGTTGAGGTTGCGCAATGCTGGGGGGTCGCTGCTGGCCCGCTGCCGGAGATCAAAGCCGTCTTTGATCAGGGAGGCGCGGAGCAGCGCACGACGTCGCCAGTAAATTTTCTTCTCGGCATGCTGCAGGAGTGTGGTGTCTCCTTCTTCCACTCTGGAGTGGAGGCAGCTAGTGGCTGCCGTTCGGTTGAGAGATTTAGCGAGGGGGCCTTGTAGGGTCCACCCTAGGCGGGTCTCGACTGCTGCAGGACAGCCTCGGGGGCCTGTATGGACCCGGTCAATCGGGACTATGAGTTCTGCATGGTCGGAGCCTATCAGCAGGGTCGGGGTAGCGCCGTCTATGAGCGGGATAGGTAATTGGCGCAGGTGCACATATTTATCCATCAACTTGGTGACAGGGTAGGTGTACTGCGATAGTCCTATTTCTTGGCTGGTGAAAGCATTTGTGATCTTGTACCGTCGCTCTGGCTGCCCGTTGGCTGCGATGGTGAAGGAGACATTCTCGCCCTTTATCGTCTTTAAATCTCTTCTTATTGTCCGAATCGTCATTTCGTTCTTGCTCCCCCGCAGTCCCAACTGGGTCGCAGCGGAGGCGAGCAGAAGGGTCTTCTCTGACCCGTCATCAAGGACGGCGTAAGTGTCCATGACTTTATCTTGGTAGCTCAATGTCACACGGACTACCTTTAAGAGCACTTGGGCTCCGCTGCTGCTGGCGGGGTCAATGTACATGACACTTGCCTTGGTGCCGCTCCGTGGTGCAGGTATAGGCCGTCTTCCGTTACTTTCGTGTAGTATATCTAGATGGGCTCCATCGCACCGGCTGCACCTTTTCTTTAGGCGGCATTCGGCTGCCATGTGGGGCCGCGCACATCGATAACAGCGCCGGTTGGACTTTATCCATTGACTCACTTCTTCTGCATTCATCTTTGTGAATAGGTCACATTGTGACAGCCAGTGTTCTTTCTCACAGTAGGGACACGCTATCTTCCACTTCTCTTTTCTCGAGGGGGTGCTGTGACTCTTACTGCTCGGTACTGACTCTGATTGGTGCATGACAGTCACCGATCTTCTTCCATCATTTATTCTCCTGGGTCCCTCTCTGGAGCTTGGCGTGCTCCGCCCGAAGGTGTCCAGTCGTAAGCTGCTGACCTCTCTCGCCAGGAAGTCGGCCAGATCAAGGAGGGATGGCTCGGGGCCGTCGGGGTCCCGGTAATCCCTCTGCCGCCTAAAGCGCTCCTGTCTTGCGGGTGGCAGCTTCTCCAAAATCCTCTCGACGTTAGAGTTGGCGTATAGCTCATGCATGCCCTTCTCCCGTTGCGCTCCCAGCATCCCTACCAGGGACTGCACTTTGATTGACAGGTCGTCTAGTGAGCGATTGTCTGTGGCTGGGGGTAGGCGGTCAATATGCCTTATCTCCTGGATTACGTAATCCCATATACGTCCATATCTCTGATCCAGCGCTGCAAGGGCCGCTGTGTATGGAGTCGAAGAGGTAGCATAGGCTAGCGCTATATTGTGCGCTCGCGGTACTTTCAGGTGCTTCAGTAGTATTGCATACTTGTGGCGTTCATCAGCGACATCCACCATCATTGTCTCTAAGCACATCCGGAGCTCCGTGTACTGTGCTCGACTCTCATAGGCGAAGTCTGGGAATGACGGCGTGGCATTGTATGACGCCGTGGATGGCTGATACATCGGCGAGCGTTGGGGGAGAGACCTCCTGGGCGAGTCCCCTCTTGCGCCTCGCTGTGGGCTGGTACTGGCAGGGTACCATGGCCCGCTGGTCCAGGTGCTGTTCCTCGGGGCTGATCGTGCGTCGTGCTCACCCGTGAATAGAGTCGGGGGTCTGTAGCGCAGCGCCGCGGGGGTATAGCCTGGACTGTATGGGACCTCCTGGTCCGGTGGAGTACTGTGCTGTCGTCGGGCTTGGTTCTCCTCTTCTCCCTCTTCTTCCTCTATCAGATCTTCCAGATCCTGTAATCGTTTATTTAGCTTCTCCGCAGTGTATGCCGCTCCTTCCTTGTAGCTGGGTCTCGCTTGGACCGGTATGGGAAGGGGGTCTGCGGGGGGTCTAGACTCGGTCTGTTGGTCAAGTTCAGGGTCGCTTGCTCGTTGCGGTGACGCTGCTCTTGACTGTTGTCTCGACGAGTTCCTTGAGCCCCTGGCGGAGGGAGAGGGAGTTGTCCTTTTGATCAGCTGCTCTATTAGTTGCGCTTGTAGTCTGTCGCGCTCTGCGTCTCTTTGGGCACCGGCAGCGGCACGCTGGGCGTCGGCCCGGTCTCTTGCCATATTCTCTTCTGTCTGGAAGCGTCTCATCTCCAGGCGCGTGCGCTGTTCTTCGCTCCGTTGCTGTGCTTGGAGGTGTTCGCGCTCGCTGGTCGCCTGTGCTTGGAGACGTTCGCGCTCGCTAAGCGTCTGTGCTTGGAGCCGATCGCGTTCGGTAGAGGCTGTCAGGCTGACGAGGAACGCCTGTTGTAGTATCCTCTCCGCTTCGCTGGGGGAAGGCGGTTGTGGAGGTGAGCCGCTCCTGCGTGAGCCGCTCCTGGGGGTACTCGTTGGGGAGTCCTGGAGCTCTAGTTCCTCGGCGCTCTCCTCCTCTTCTTCCGTGCAGAGTTCTCTCTCTGTAGGGTTGTCTTCCTCCCGGGGCTGGTCGGGGACTACTTCTTGAGTAGTGGCGGGGGGTAAAGGCATGTCAATTCCCTCCTGGTCCCCACCGTGAGCTTGGTCAGTTACAGTAGGACCTACTAGGGCCTCTGTGGTCGGGGAAACCTGCTCGTTAAGGTCAGACATAATTTTACTTTCTACTTTTACCGCGTTTACCGTTTGTCGAAGGCTAGGTAGTTGACTGACAGTGTAAGCCTCTAAGTACTGAGGTGTCTGTCGTCTGCGCCGCGGGCGTTCTAGGTTAGGAGGATCGTTTCGTGGAGTGTTCATCATAGGCCATTTCGATATTAATAACACTATATTAATATTACACTAGTTACCCTCCGGCTCGAAGGACCAATTGTAACTGAGGGGTACAATTCCCTGACTGTATTGTTAGATATGATATTTAATACCACTACCTCATGTACTTTAACTTCTGGCCACCCAGTACAAGATATAAGTATGATGAACACTTTCCCACCTGATGAAACGAATCCACACAAATGTACCAAATCGAAGGTTTAATACAGCAAAGGGTGTATACAACGATCACTTAATTACATTTATGATTTGAAATATGAAATATGCACTTTTATGGCAAATGAGTATTCGTAGGTAAATCAACATTGAATGTCCAATCTCTGGTTACGCAGGGAGTAAGTATACAACCTGGAATATTTAGGAAACGATAGCGATGGTACTTAAATGATTATAGCTGGATACACTAAGGGGGGGGGGGGGTCCCGCTGGTTGTAAGACAGTAGGAGGGGGGGGGTTAGAGAAGCCGCTGGCGGTATCCCATCTGGCCGACGGTGTCTTGGGAGAATCCAAAGTCTTGGACACGGTGCCCACAGAACCTCGGACCGCAGACGAATACAGCTGGACCCTCTGTGGACGGTATCTGCCGGTCCACAACGGAGAGACGTGAGGCGACCTCACGTGTAGAGCGCCGTCTCACCTGGAGTCCTCTCCGGGGGGTAATTCCAACACTCCGCAGTGTTGGCCTTTATCCATGGAATAATCAAAGCACACAAAGCATAATCCAAGCCGTGGAAGGCTCGCCGTCGTCCGGGTAGAGTAATACAATATACAGGTCCAGTCGCTCTTGGCCCGGAGCTCCTCGGATGCAATCACCACTAGGGGTCTGACCAGCCTGGTTAAGCGTCCAGATAACGTCAGGAACGATGGGGGTACTGATAACTTTAGAACTCTAACCGAACGATGCACCATACATAAATAGACTATTATTAGCTTAATAGAATACGTCCAACTCGACGGTACAGTGCCAAACTACGACTATTCAACTATTAATCTACACGATATCTCAATGCCTATTCTGGGCCAAGTAGGCCTTACTACACCGCACGTGCGTCGTGGGGAGGCTTTGCGTCTGTCACTCTGTTGGAGGGTAAAGAACTGGACTAAAAGAAAGTTCTACTTTACTTGCGCCATATATATATGCGCTATGAACAAATAGTACCATTCGTATTTCGCCCGACATATTACTGCGCGGAACCGGGGGTTGCCACGACATGTTAGGCGGCACGATTGAACTTGGACCTAGGGGTATGGCAACCTGGCGCCAGGTTCTCGTCCAATGGTAGAATGAAACTATTATGGGCTGTTTAGTAGAAACGGGGATATTCAATGCATATTGTACAAGGAATATACAGGGGATATCAAACGATATACAAATACAATTAAATATATATATATAAATAAATATACATATTCGGTTTAATCTGATCCTTCACAACAATATGAATAATAATAATAATAATAATGATACAAATATATATGACTAAAAAATTTTAAACAATAAAAACTAAACTGAAACTAGCAAACGCACTCTGGAAACTGAAATTAAACAACATTTTAAACAAAAATCTAAAATTGTATTAAAATAATGAAAATGACTAAACTATAATAACCCTGGTGTGTGTTTGTGTGTTTGTGCAGCACAAGTGTGTCAGGTCTAGACACGTTGGTGGGAGCGCCACCTGACTCACAGATGAATCACACCTGGATGAATCATGGCCTTGGCCCCGTTCCCCGTACCTGGATAACTGAGTTAGCCGGATAATTTCCAGTCTAGTCTGACTTAAGCCGGACCTTCCTGTTCCCCGACGCTCGATTGTCCAAATCACCATGACAACAGATCAAAAAGTTTGAGCCTGGTCGAGAGCAGGGTTAACTTCAGTTAGCCGGATGAACCATGGCCACGCCCCCGCAAATAAATGACAGCTTGCTTCCTGAAATGATTCTCACAGTCTAGAGATCCCATTTATACCATTCTGAATTATGTTTCTGTGCTTCGTTTTCCTAGAGGGGGCTTTTGAAATGTATAATAATAGAACTAAAGGCTTCAAACATTGGGTTAATTGAATCTGGATAATGGGACTCTTGATCGACTTAGTTGAACCAGGTACGGGGAATAGGGCCCTGATGTGTGACGGATCGTATTGGTCTGCGTTGTGTTGTTGTTAAATGCTTATGTCCCGAGGGGGAGTCGAACAGGGGAGCTCCCGCGCCGCGGGCGACGACATAGGCCGCTGCACTAAGAAGTGAATCCACTGCTATGTACCGTACCTATGCGTCTGTTAACCCTGTTGTGAGGAAGTGAGTTTAACTTACCAGCCCGTAATGCCACAGTCACTTGTCAACACCCCTGTTTCTGTGACTGTGGATAGACTCACGGGCTTCCCCGTTACACTCACCTCCCTAAACTCACGCCCCTCAGGACATCTGGGTCACTGGGCACCACTGTGACGGATCGGATTGGTCTGCGTTGTGTTGTTGTTAAATGCTTATGTCCCGAGGGGGAGTCGAACAGGGGAGCTCCCGCGCCGCGGGCGACGACATAGGCCGCTGCACTAAGAAGTGAATCCACTGCTATGTACCGTACCTATGCGTCTGTTAACCCTGTTGTGAGGAAGTGAGTTTAACTTACCAGCCCGTAATGCCACAGTCACTTGTCAACACCCCTGTTTCTGTGACTGTGGATAGACTCACGGGCTTCCCCGTTACAGATGCACATGAAGAAGGTGAGAATGAAGGTGAGACTTTTAACTCATAATCTCTCATTCCTCCCTCCATTCAAACAATGATGTCTCTCTCCACCACTAACCCCCTTTCTCTCTCTCTCTCCACCACCACAGTATATTCGAATGTAACGACGAATAAACTGAAGAAATTGCAAATGGTACAAAACAAAGCAGCACGCATAGAGCTTCGCTGTGAGTACAGAACTAATGTTGCAGCGATGCACAGTTGTTTAACTTGGTTACTTGTCAAACATAAGTTACTCTGCTCACTCCTTGTATTCACTAGGAATATTCTTGTTACAAAGATTATATTTTATATTTTATATAACAATTTATCTATAAGTCTTGAGAGACGTCTTCAATAAACAGGGTTTTTGTAGTTTCAATGAAATACGCAAAAAATGTAATCTCGCCAAGTCCACACATTACTTTTACGCACAGCTATTGGCATGTTTGAAGGCTCACGGTGTTCCATTAAATATACCAATTGTACACCACAGATACCACAAATTCTTCTATGAAAGAGAGACATCAAGAGGTTTTGTTTCAGATTTTTATGATCAATTACTAACGTCCTCATATGAAACCCTCCACCTAGACTCCGTCTGGAGGAGGGATATACCAGACCTGGAACGTGATTTTGATTGGCAAGAAGCCTGGGCAAATATTCGATTCACATCAAGGAACCCGGACCATCAACAAATCAATCTTAACTATATTCACAGGACATACTTGACTCCTATAAGACTGAAAAAAATGGGTCTTATACAAGACTCCAAATGCTCCTTATGTACAAATGGGGACGAGGGGACATTTATGCACATGTACTGGGACTGCCCACCAGTTAAGATATTCTGGAAAGAGGTGACCCAGCAACTATCAAACCTCTTAAATTGGAATATACCTGTACACCCCTCTGTACTACTGCGGAATGATGTTTTTTTTTTTTTTTTTTTTTTTACTTTGACCAGTCAGCTGGTTCTTTTCGCGTTTATCGCTTTTTCTGGTCAAGTTTGACCGACAGAAACAGGTTGAATGGGGGTATAGATGGGGGGAAGGACACTCTGAGAAAGTACGGCTTGTCCGGGAGTCGAACTCGCTACCCCAGATCCGTGACGCGCACGGTTGTCCCCGACGCCGAAATAGCGTTTGAGGTACGCGGTGAGCTACTGGAGCTCCCCTCTGAATGATGTTTTTGAGTGTGCAGTACATCCACAGCTAAAGAGATTGGTTTTATCGGGTATCACAGTGGCTAAAAAGCTGATAGCATCACGATGGTTCCAACCGGAAAAAATGTGCCGAAAGGTCTGGATTATTACATATCTCGATGTGATCTATCAAGAAATATCTACAGCTAGAATTTTGGGTCTCAATGAATCCAAAATGACATTGTGGTTAGAAGTGGTGGAGAAAATAAAAGCTAGCATATAATGGTAATGTCTGGTTAGGAGCGAGGGAAAGTGGATGGATTATCCAATGGGGGGTCCGGAAGGGGGGGGTACGAGCTGGAGCATATGTGTGTAGGTTTTTAGATAACAGGTATTAGGGGTATATCCTATATAAGACAATTAACTAAAATGTGATTTCATTGGATGTGCACTGACAACTAATGCTTGTATATCTTATCGTGTGTTGTCATGTTTGTTTATGTGTTTGTTTAAAAAATAATACAAAAAAAAAATACAAAAAAAAAAAAAAGTCTTGACAGACACAACCAGACATGCTTCTGCATGAGGTTTTACACTTCCAAAAGTGAGGTTGAATGCAATGAAGCGAACTGTCATGTTCCGTGGTATGCAGGAATGGAACTCTCTTCCCAGACATGTTAAGCAGGAAATAGTAAATGTCGTTTAAAAATCTTGGTAAAACAACATTTTCAACCAAAGAAATTGACATTCCCTAATAGATAGTGTGTACGTAAATGAAAATGTATGTGTCTGATAACGAGATAGGGATATACATAGATGAAAAGGTATGTGTCTGATATCGATATTATTAGAAGATTGTATAATTGGTTGATATGAACATAGATAATGTATGAAAAGCTAAATAGTATATTATGCTGTATTGTATTATGAATTAATTATGAGTAGGTATTGTTGTATTGTATTATGAATTGATTAGGAGTATGTATTGTTGTATTGTATTATGAATTGGATTAGGAGTATTTATTGTTGTTTTAATTGTCTGTATGCCATGTGAATGTTGTGAGTGTATAAAGTCTGTAACTGTATTTTACGTGTTATGGACCCCAGGAAAAATAGCCACAGCACTGATGTGGCTAATGGGGATCCAAATAAACTTAAACTTAAACCACTAACCCCTCTTCTCTCTCTCCACCACTAACCCCTCTTCTCTCTCTCCACCACTAACCCCCTTTCTCTCTCTCTCCACCACTAACCCCTTTTCTCTCTCTCTCTCCACCACTAACCCCTCTTCTCTCGCTCTCCACTAACTCCTCTTATCTCTCTCCACCACTAACCCCTATTCTCTCTCTCTCCACCACTTACCCCCTGTCTCTCTCTCCACCACTTACCCCCTTCTCTCTCTCCACCACTAACCCCTCTTCTCTCTCTCTCCACTAACCCCTCTTCTCTCTCTCTCTCCACCACTAACCCCTCTTCTCTCTCTCTCTCCACCACTAACCCCTCTTCTCTCTCTCTCTCTCCACCACTAACCCATCTTCTCTCTCTCCACCACTAACCCCTCTTCTCTCTCTCCACTAACCCCTCTTCTCTCTCCACCACTAACCCCTCTTCTCTCTCTCTCTCCACTAACCCCTCTTCTCTCTCTCCACTAACCCCTCTTCTCTCTCTCCACCACTAACCCCCTCTTCTCTCTCTCCACTAACCCATTTTCTCTCTCTCTCCACTAACCCCTCTTCTCTCTCTCTCTCTCCACTAACTCCTCTTCTCTCTCTCCACCACTAACCCATCTTCTCTCTCTCCACCACTAACCCCTCTTCTCTCTCTCCACTAACCCCTCTTCTCTCTCCACCACTAACCCCTCTTCTCTCTCTCTCCACTAACCCCTCTTCTCTCTCTCCACTAACCCCTATTCTCTCTCTCCACCACTAACCCCCTCTTCTCTCTCTCCACTAACCCATTTTCTCTCTCTCTCTACTAACCCCTCTTCTCTCTCTCTCTCCACTAACTCCTCTTCTCTCTCTCCACCACTAACCCCTCCTTTCTCTCACTCCACTAACCCCTCTTCTCTCTCTCTCCACTAACCCCTCTTCTCTCTCTCTCCACTAACCCCTCTTCTCTCTCTCCACCACTAACCCATCTTCTCTCTCTCCACCACTAACCCCTTTTCTCTCTCTCTCCACTAACCCCTCTTCTCTCTCTCCACTAACCCCTCTTCTCTCTCTCCACCACTAACCCCTCTTCTCTCTCTCTCCACTAAATCCTCTTCTCTCTCTCTCCACTAACCCCTCTTCTCTCTCTCTCCACTAACCCCTTGTTGGATTCTGATCAATCAGCCAGTATCACATCTTCGTCTGTTTGGCTTGTGTTAACCGCTCCATCCACTGACCTCTGTGTTGTGTATTTTATTCCCCCGACGTCTTCTCATACTGGCTGTACAATCTTATCATTCCCCGTTAGTGTAATCCGCAACCATAATGATTCACCACCTTCGTAAGAATTCGATACTTGACAGCATACTACCTTACAAGGAAAAGCGTTGTTTATTCCATAAACAGAAAGCCTCAGCTCAGATGTTATCACATTGTATTGTCCTTGAAAAGTCTATTCTAATGATCTCTCCTTTAACCCCGCTCGGGGATCCTCGCGGCCTGGTGGTTATTCCAGAAGTCAGTCCTCCCCTCCTTTCCCCGCAAGGGAGGCGGAGGGGGAATCGCTTCCAAGTCTCTGATGGTTCCTCTCTCCTCTGTGGGATTAGTTTTTCAGTCGTGCTTAGTCTCAGTCTGCCTTACACCCGGAAGAAACTCACTTTTCTATATTCTCGCCATAGCAACGACAGGCCCGGCCTCTCTCCTGGTTGTCAGGTGACGCGCTGTCATGGCAAGGGTTTTTAAACCTTTCACACACATCAAAACGTCTGTTTCATTAATGTCAAACCTCTCTCTCAGACCATTGTGCCTGCCTCTTATCAGCTTGTTGATGTTCTTGATGGAATGTAAACACCCTGCTCGCTGGCAGTGTGCTGCTCACACTGACTGCTTCCACCACCCTCTGCTAAACCATGCACATTTTGACCCCTCTGACCTGGCACCGTTTAGATGCTGTCATCTCCCCCCAATCTATACATCACATACATTGAAAAAACACCGATATCTCTCACCCTCTTCTCTCTCTCCACCACTAACCCCTCTTCTCTCTCCATCACTAACCCCTCTTCTCTCTCTCTCCACTAACCCCTCTTCTCTCTCTCCACTAACCCTCTTCTCTCTTTCTCTCCACTAACCCCTCTCCTCTCTCTCTCTCCACTAACCCCTCTTCTCTCTCTCCACCACTAACCCACTAACTAGGGGGCGACAGTGGCTCAGGAGGTAGAGCAGTTGCCTGGTAATCCGGAGGTTCCCAGTTCGATTCCCGCTCCTCCCGGGCAGCTTGTCAAAGTGTCCTTGAGCAAGACACTTAACCCCTAATTGCTGCCGATGAGCAGGTTGGCACCTTGCATGGTCGCCTCCGTCATCGGTGTGTGAATGTGTGAGTGAATGGGTAAAATGTGAGGAACAAATTGTAAAGCGCTTTGGATAAAAGCGCTATTAATGCAATCATTATATAAATGCAGCCATTTACCCCCTTTATCTCTCTTTCCACCACTAACCCCCTTTCTCTCTCTTTCTCCACCACTAACCCCTCTTCTCTCTCTCCACCACTAACTCCTCTTCTCTCTCTCCACCACTAACTCCCTTTCTCTCTCTCTCTCTCTCTCTCTCTCTCTCTCTCTCTCTCTCTCTCTCTCTCTCTCTCTCTCTCTCTCTCTCTCTCCACCACTAACCCCTCTTCTCTGGCTCCACCACTAACCCCCTTTCTCTATCTTTCTCCACCACTAACCCCCTTTCTCTATCTTTCTCCACCACTAACCCATTTCTCTCTCTCTCCACCACTAACTCCTCTTCTCTCTCTCTCCACCACTAACCCCCTCTCTCTCTCTCTCTCTCTCTCTCTCTCTCTCTCTCTCTCTCTCTCTCTCTCTCTCTCTCTCTCTCTCTCTCCACCACTAACCCCCTTTCTCTCTCTCTCTTATTGTATTATTGCACAATCAATGTGGGCATGGCCACCCGCATTTCACTGTATACCCTGGTATGTATGTGACAAATAAACCTCTTGAATCTTGAATCTTGAATCTCCACCACTAACCCCTCTTCTCTCTCTCCACCACTAACTCCTCTTCTCTCTCTCTCCACCACTAACCCCCTTTCTCTCTCGCTCTCTCCACCACTAACCCCCTTTCTCTCTCTCTCTCTCTCTCCTTCTCTCTCCTCACCACTAGCCCCTCTTCTCTCTTACCACCACTAACCCCCATTCTCTCTCTCCACCACCACTAACCCCTCTTCTCTCTCTCCACCACTAACTCCTCTCTCTCTCTCTCCATCACTAACCCCCTCTCTCTCTCTCTCTCTCTCTCTCTCTCTCTCTCTCTCTCTCTCTCTCTCTCTCTCTCTCTCTCTCTCTCTCTCTCTCTCCACCACTAACCCCCTTTCTCTCTCTCTCTTATTGTATTATTGCACAATCAATGTGGGCATGGCCACCCACATTTCACTGTATACCCTGGTATGTATGTGACAAATAAACCTCTTGATCTTGAATCTTGAATCTCCACCACTAACCCCTCTTCTCTCTCTCCACCACTAACTCCTCTTCTCTCTCTCTCCACCACTAACCCCCTTTCTCTCTCGCTCTCTCCACCACTAACTCCCTTTCTCTCTCTCTCTCTCTCCTCTCTCTCTCTCTCCTCTCTCTCTCTCTCTCTCTCTCTCTCTCTCTCTCTCTCTCTCTCTCTCTCTCTCTCCACCACTACCCCTCTTCTCTGGCTCCACCACTAACCCCCTTTCTCTATCTTTCTCCACCACTAACCCCTTTCTCTATCTTTCTCCACCACTAACCCCATTTCTCTCTCTCTCCACCACTAACTCCTCTTCTCTCTCTCTCCACCACTAACCCCCTCTCTCTCTCTCTCTCTCTCTCTCTCTCTCTCTCTCTCTCTCTCTCTCTCTCTCTCTCTCTCTCTCTCTCTCTCTCTCTCTCTCTCTCCACCACTAACCCCCTTTCTCTCTCTCTCTTATTGTATTATTGCACAATCAATGTGGGCATGGCCACCCGCATTTCACTGTATACCTGGTATGTATGTGACAAATAAACCTCTTGAATCTTGATCTTGAATCTCCACCACTAACCCCTCTTCTCTCTCTCCACCACTAACTCCTCTTCTCTCTCTCTCCACCACTAACCCCCTTTCTCTCTCGCTCTCTCCACCACTAACCCCCTTTCTCTCTCTCTCTCTCTCTCCACCACTAGCCCCTCTTCTCTCTTACCACCACTAACCCCCATTCTCTCTCTCCACCACCACTAACCCTCTTCTCTCTCTCCACCACTAACTCCTCTTCTCTCTCTCTCCATCACTAACCCCCTCTCTCTCTCTCTCTCTCCTCTCTCTCTCTCTCTCTCTCTCTCTCCTCTCTCTCTCTCTCTCTCTCTCTCTCTCTCCACCACTAACCCCCTTTCTCTCTCTCTCTTATTGTATTATTGCACAATCAATGTGGGCATGGCCACCCACATTTCACTGTATACCCTGGTATGTATGTGACAAATAAACCTCTTGAATCTTGAATCTTGAATCTCCACCACTAACCCCTCTTCTCTCTCTCCACCACTAACTCCTCTTCTCTCTCTCTCCACCACTAACCCCCTTTCTCTCTCGCTCTCTCCACCACTAACCCCCTTTCTCTCTCTCTCTCTCTCCACCACTAGCCCCTCTTCTCTCTTACCACCACTAACCCCCATTCTCTCTCTTTCTCCACCACTAACCCCCTGTCTCTCTCTCCACCACTAACCCCCTTTCTCTCTCTCTCTCTCTCTCCACCACTAACCCCCTTTCTCTTTCTCTCTCTCTCCACCACTAACTCCTCTTCTCTCTCTCCACCACCACTAACCCCTCTTCTCTCTCTCCACCACTAACCTCTTCTCTATCTCTCTCCACCACTAACTCCTCTTCTCTCTCTCTCTCTCTCTCCACTGTCTTTCAAACAGGCTAGTAGTGTAGCAGTCTAAAAGCACACATTACACAATAATCTGCCAAGTCAGTTTTGGATCACAAGAATATAATTTTTTTCAGTTCTGGTGGTTGTTGTTGTTGTGGACGAGCCCTTCTGCCACCTGGGCCTATTCCCCGTACCTGGTTCAACTAAGTCGATCAAAAGTCCCATTAGCCATATTCAATTAACCCGATGTTTGAATCCAGGCTTTCCCTGTTCCTCGAACGCTGATTCAGTCTCGTTAATTCGAACCAGACTTGATACTCAGGATAATTGCGCGCGGCCGCCTCACCTGAAAAGGACAGCAGGTGTCGATCGCAGAAATCTGATTTTCTAGCGGCATTGATTGATTGATTGATTGAAAACTTTATTAACAGATTGCAGAATGGGTACAATACAGTACGGCTCAATAGCCTCGCAGACAAGTTAAATGGCATAATCTATAGGCACATTTTAAGTCCCTCATTACCCCAATCAATCAGATTATATTTCTTTAAATGTGCCTTCTGGCAGTAGGCTTAATGGAATGAATAATCAAATGAGATCTTGCTAGCGAAAAATAATTAGTTCAACTCTTTCAGAATAAGTAGATAAAAACAAGCCCAAAGAGTATCTAATTGATACGAATTAGTAGATACTTATGAGGATATTTGTACTGTATGTGCTTAGGTATCATGTACTATATAAATACATGGTTCCCAAAGTTTTCAAGGCGCGACCCCCGAAATAACGTGTCAGAGAGGCTTGGAGGCTATACAGTGAAGGAGGTTTAAGGCTTGCTGGCTTAGCGTCAGCGAAGCGTCGAGAAACAAAGAGGGACAAAGAGGAGTTTTCCTGGAGTTCTCTGCAGAGGGATCCACCGATCCACCCAGTGCTAAGTACACCATAATCCTATATTTCCCTCCCACTCTGCTATTTCTCTACTATCCCGCTTCCTCCCTACAACTTTCTCCCTGCCACTCTTGACACCACAATGTGCCTCATACCTATATCCACAATCTGCTCCTCCAGAACAGATTCAATCCATCCATGGCAGTTTGCTAGCAACCCGGCTAATCTCTCCTACCCTTCTACAGCCACTAATACACCTGTCACAGTACGGGGAGGCTTATGGAATTGTCAATCAGCAGTCAAGAAAGCTGACTCCATTACTGCTTACACCCATAGTCAAAATCTGCAGCTCCTGGCTTTAACTGAGACCTGGATAACTCCCAATAACTCATCAACATCTGCAGCATTATCTACAAACTATAACTTCACTCACACACCTCAACCTTCCAGACGGGGTGGAGGCACTGGCCTCATGACATCTCCTTCATGGGCTACAAACTTAACACCACTCCCAGAACTGTCACTCTCCTCTCTCTAATATCATGCAGTATCTGTCTCTAATCCTTTCAATCTCACCATTGTTACACTCTATCGCCCTCCAGGTCCCCTCGATCACTTCACAGATGAGCTGGACATGCTTCTAAGCTCCTTACCGGAAGATGGTACCCCTCTCCTTCTATTGGGCGACTTCAACCTGCCTGACTCATCTCAGTCGGTCCCAGTGGTCTCCCTCCTACAACAATTTGACCTGACTCCCACTGCCATGCCTCCCACCCACAAAGCAGGCAACTCCTTGGATCTCATATTTTCCCGTAACTCCAGCATCATTAACACCACGGTAACTCCCCTACATGTATCTGACCATTCCTTCATATCCTTCTCACTAACTCTCATGCTTAACCGAAAGGTCTTCACCCCAACTCAAACCGTCTCACTCAGACGCAACCTGCCCTCCCTATCCCCCTCCACCCTCTCCTCTGGCATACTATCCGCTCTACCTTTGAGTGACACCTTCTCTGCTCTCCCCACAGAGATGGCAACCTCCACCCTTCTCTCAGCCCTTGCAACCTCCTTCGACAAGCTCTGTCCCCTCGTTGATAAACCTGCCCGCCGTTCCCCACCCAGTCCATGGCTGACGGATGCAGTGAGAGAACAAAGACAGGTCCTGAGAGCGGCTGAGAGGAAGTATAGAAAGTCACGCCTCACTGCTGACATCGACACATATCACAACCTCTTGTTAACATTCTCCAAAACCATTCCTAACTGCAACCATCAACGCCTCACTCAACTCGGGGGTGGTCCCCACCTCCCTAAAACAAGCCAGAGTCACGCCCCTCATAAAAAAAAAACCCTGAACCCCACCGTCATAGGCAACTATCGTCCTGTCTCTCTTCTCTCCTTCCTTTCTAAAACACTTGAACGTGCTGTATCCAACCAACTTACTGCTTATCTCTTACAGAATTACCTCCTAGACCCTAATCAGTCTGGCTTCCGGACTGGCCACTCCACAGAAACGGCCCTCATTGCGGTCACAGAGGCACTTCACTTAGCAAAAGCGAAAGGCCTCTCCTCTGTCCTGATTCTCCTAGATCTATCTGTAGCCTTCGACACAGTCAACCATCAGATCCTCCTCGCGGCCCTCGCAGGAATGGGAGTGGCTGGATCTGCGCTGACATGGCTGACATCATACCTCAATGACCGCTCCTACCAAGTGTCATGGAGAGGGACTCTGTCGGCCACTCACCCCCCACGGACGGGTGTCCCCCAGGGCTCGGTCCTAGGACCCCTTCTCTTCTCCCTCTACACTAAATCACTGGGTAACATTATCACGTCTCATGGCTTCTCGTATCATTGTTATGCCGATGATACTCAACTCTTCCTCTCCTTCCCTCCCTCAGATATCCACGTCTCTGAGCGGATCTCGGCCTGTCTGTCCGACATCTCCGCCTGGATGACGACCAACCACCTCAAACTGAACCTAAGCAAAACAGAATTGCTCCACCTGCCGGCCAAATCCTCCCCCCTGACCGACCTCTCCATCACAGTCGAGAATGCAGCTGTGACCGCATCCCCGACCGCCAAGAACCTTGGTGTTGTCCTCGACGACCAGTTGAACTCCCGGCCACTGCCACCAAGCCTCTTCAACTCATTCAAAACGCAGCAGCCCGCCTGATCTCAAACCTACCAAAGTCGGCCAATGTCACCCTACTTCTTAGGGACCTGCACTGGCTCCCCATTGCTGCACGTATCCGCTTCAAGGCCCTCGACCTAGCATACCGTGTGGCAAAGGGAACCGCTCCCGCCTACCTCTGGTCAATGGTCTCTAACTACACACCCTCAAGACCCCTACTCTCTGCATCTTCTGGCCGCCTCAGACGTACTCCTATCCAAGCTCCGGGAGGGTCATCAAAGAGAAGTCGCCTATTCTCAGTCCTTGCCCCACAATGGTGGAATGAACTACCCACCCCAGTTAGGACAGCCGAAACCCGTCCAATCTTTCGCCGTCGACTAAAGACGCACGTCTTCAACTATTATCTGAAAAAAATATATAATAATAATAATAATAATCTAACCCTAACTAACCTTACTGTCATGCACTTGTCCTAATAAACTAACCTACACTGTAGGATGAACATTGTTACTCAGCTGATAGAGTTGTACCCTTCCTGATGACTTGTCGTACAGAAATTGTAAGTCGCTTTGGATAAAAGCGTCAGCTAAATGACTAAATGTAAATGGGTGTGTGACGTAGTGTGTGTGTGTGTGTGTGTGACATGTGTGTGTGTGTGTGTGTGTGTGTGTGTGTGTGTGCATAACCTGATGCAACCTCTAACTAGAGTTTCAACAATAACATCCCAGACCATGAGGCCTGTGCATGTGATAAGGAGAGAGAGACAGGGTGGAGAAAAGGTGACTTGTGACTTTTCCTTCCCCCCCCCCCCCCCCCCCCCCCTCCATACACCTCTATATATTTGGGCTCATTTCACATATTTTCCCGTTTCCTTTCTTCCATTCAATCAGAGGTGGAAAGTAAAGTAACCAAGTACATGTATTCTAGTTAGTGTAATTGAGTCAATATATTTATTTTCTTGTTCAGTATTTTACCTAAAAGCCTAGGTACCATTGTTTTTACATTGTGTAAATTTTTTAATGATTTGCTTATTAAATGATTATTTATTTACTTTATAAAAACATTTGGCCACAAGAGTACTGACCGCTCAGTAAAACAGAGTCATTCTGGATAATAACTGACACAAGCTTTGTTGGTGTGATTCAATGGTGACTACCCCCAAGGCTTGGACATACAGTGACTCACAAGATCAGCAATGGCCACACCAAACAGGGTGCTCAGTTCACTTTCAAAATATTTATGCATTTCATTCAAAAGTAACAAATTACTAAAAGAAGCAAATACAGTACAATGATTTGAATTCAGTCAGAAATGGTGGAATGTTAATGGAGTGTTTTTTTTCTGCAATAGATGTATCATTTGATTGGTTTTAACTGTGTTAGTGCACCCTCTGAGCACAGCCAACTCTCAGTATGTTTAGGGTTCGTGGCCTTCTGCTCATTGAAAGGAGATGTCAAGTTAGTATCACAATACATGCAGCAAGAAAGGAAACTGGAAAATATGTGAAATGAGCCCAATATATAGAGGTTTATTTGGAGGAGGGGGGGAGAAGGAAAAGTCACATGTCACCTTTTCTCCACCCTGTCTCTCTCTCCTTATCCCATGTACAGGCCTCATGGTCTGAGATGTTATCGTTGAAACTCTAGGTAGAGGTTGCATCAGGTTATGCACACACACACACACACACACACACACACACACACACACACACACACACACACACACACACACACACACACACACACACACACACACACACACACACACACACACACACACACGTCAATGTGAATCACTACCCACTTTCAAAACCACTCTCAAAGAACACCTACGGGAGACTGCAATTCGAAACTGGCCCCTGCAAATGTCCTAACCCAACCCCCTCCAATGTACAGTAAATTACCAAGTATGGCTTGTCAATATTCCAATGTACAGTTTTGCTTGTACAGTGTACAGTGACCCATCCCCTACCCAACCCCCCCCCCCCCCCCCAACCACCTCAAATGTACAGTCCCCCTCCGCCACCCACCCAACCCCACCCCACCTACCCAACCTCCTCATGTACAGTTTCTACATCAAATGTATATACTCTCTTTTCTGGACTCTTTTTGTATCACAAACAGTACTGTATTTGCAAATCTGGTATGTCATAAATGTATAGATCATGTAGCAGTACTGTCTATCTGTATGTCGTGTGTGTCATATAATATGATGAATTGAAAATGGGGGACCCTGATGTAAACAAGACGAAAGTCTTTCTCTGGTCTGCATCCCCTTAACAATTGTATGTATTGAGCTGTACTGTACTGTACCCCTTCTGCAATCTGTTAATAAAGTTTTCAATCAATCAATCAACACACACACACACACACACACACACACACACACACACACACACACATGACACACACACACACACACACACACACACACACACACACACACACACACACACACACACACACACACACACACAATCAGTGTCCTATAGCTATACCAGTATCAATAGAAGACACATTTGTACACATTATGTACTTATATTCACATGCGCAGCACTTTATTTTACCATGTATGACAAGTAGATGGTGCTATTGCAATGTTTTCCTATTTCAAGCCCTACCAGCATACAGCTCAGTGGTGGCGCTAATGAAACACTTTACTGAGGAGGCAGGATGTGTGAAGTACTGTTGATACTGATAGTACTATGTATTGCCATGGCCTTCCCAAAATATACTTTCACTCAGTTTGTCTTTCTTTTGTGGTAATATTGCCTTGGAATTTCATAATTAATATGTGTGAATAAATTAGAGAACCATACTGCAAAAAGGAATGTGTGCCCTTTCAACCGTAGAGGGTGTTTTAAGTGATACTGGTGTTACAGAAATAGTCAATAAACCCCCACTAACAAATGTGCTCAGAACAAAGAGACAAAAGTCACACCTACTGTGACCAGATTACAGCAGAGACAGCTGGGTTGAACACAGGGCAGACCAGTTTAGACTTGTTGAAGCATGGACACTAACTCACAAACAAAGTAATCTATTAATCAACTGTTTAGTATCAAAAGGTCTCATATGATGTCTGGTATCAGTCTAAGAAAGCACTGACTGTACTGGGATGATATTAGACATCTATAGCCATATAGAAGGAATGTTAAAGTTGGCAGCCGGCCTCCCCCCAGAGAAACCCAGAGGGAGGGGCAGCCGGCCTCCCCCCAGAGAAACCCAGAGGGAGGGGCTGCCAGCGCCCACAAGGACACCCCCCACAAGAGATCAACCCCCACAAGAAGACGCTGGATTGGACCAGCCACATGCATTATTGGCTAGAAATGATAGTATATAGGAGGGCCCTAAATGATAATTCGGGAGCTCTCAGGCCGGACCCACCCAAAGGGGGTCTGGGGGCTCCTCCACCGCTTCGTCCACCCAGAGACTACTGTGAGCTGATTGCATTTTACGTGAGTAAATCATGGGAAACACCAATGGTTGTTTATAGATTAGAGTAATGTACAGATCCCTGATCTGTAGACCAGATTTACTCATGTATAATGTGTACAGTAAACCATGTATGTTCAAATTATGTTAACCAAGTGACTGTTTGATGTGCAGTATTGAGGTTTGAGATGCAAACCTGATTGTGATATTTCTGTACAACAGACAGCTGTTAAGGTTATCTGATCATCTTTTGTATGTAAAAGTCAACCTTTTATTCACTCCTGGCCCTGACTCAAATAAATCAGTTGAGTTGAACTACAATTCTGGTTTGTCTGGCGTACACGTTTTATTCTTCATCTGCATTAAGCCAGATGAGGAGACCAACCATTCTATCAGTATGAATCTTTCCTCCTCCTTCCAGATAGTCAATCTCATTGTATTGTGCTACAATAACCTCAAATTATTGTAGAAAGTCTGTGGGAATTTACTACACTTTCTTTCTTTCTTTCTTTCTTTCTTTCTTTCTTTCTTTCTTTCTTTCTTTCTTTCTTTCTTTCTTTCTTTCTTTCTTTCTTTCTTTCTTTCTTTCTTTCTTTCTTTCTTTCTTTCTTTCTTTCTTGGCATGGATCCCATATTTATTCAAAAGAAAAGAAACAAGAAAAGAAAATAACTTATTTTATTAATGTATTATTTATTCATAAAGGAATCGGAATATAAATACATAATAATAATAACTTTATTTGTATAGCAGCTTTCATACAGGGGATTGCAGTTCAAAGTGCTTTACATCAGTAAGAAATAAGACATAAAATCTGTGTAAAACAAGCAGCAAGAGCAAAGCATAAAGTGGGATAAAATAATGCAGATATATTAATCAAAATCATATCAGAACCTTGCGTTCCAATAGGCTTCTTGAATTTCTTCTTTTTTTTATCCACTTTTTCTCCTCCTGTTTTTCTGTGTTTTTCTCCCATCCCAATTTAGTCGTTATGCCAATTCCCCCCTCCCCTTCCTGGTTGTTTCTCGCATGTGCCCCCCACTGGTCGGTCTAGGGAGCCCTGAAGTCTATCACATGCTTCCTCCGAGACATAGGAGACAGCCAGCAGCATCTTTTCACCTGCCAGCGCGGACTCTCATTGGCGAGGTGTAATGTGTGAGAGGTCACACTACCCTCGCCATCTCCCTCCTTCGCTGTGCAGGCGCCCTGACCGACCTGTAGGAGTCGCTGTTTACAACGACCAGAATACCACCCCACCGGCTTCCCTCCCGCTGACTCTGCCAATTGAGCCAGTATGACGGCCGGCCAAGTCGGAGGCAACACTGACAGCCGGATTCGATACCAGTGTCTCTTGCGTTGGTGACGAGCGCTTAGTTCGCTGCGCATGCACCCAGCCGCCCCTGGCTTCTTGAATTTCTGTAATCTGTTACAAAACACGATAAAGGTCATAGTATGCACCCAGCGGATAGTGGGGTGTAGAAATAAAAGTAAAAATAAGTAAAATAATAGCAAGGGTAAAATGAGCACAAAGTGCAAAATCACAGTTTTTCAAGGATCTAACATCCCAACAGGCCACTTTGTTAATGGTTCAGTTTTAGTAGAATAGAAAATACATGAAACCCTCTCATGACCCTCTCGAAAACGAGATACTGTATCTCAAGTGGTTTTCCCAATAAAAGATTTTCAACATATATGAGCACATAAAGTGCAGACATATAAAATCACAGTTTTTTACAGTGCAATAAAATTGTTCTGGATTACTGTTTAACAGTTCAAAGTAGTCTACCTTTTGTGTGGTATCCACAGTTTAAAACCTGACAGCCACATACTGTAGCAACAATTTTTTCATTCTGTGCATTCTAAACATTCCATGCAATGCCTCTATTAGATATGAGTATGACTCTGTTGAATGCCGAGATGGAATCCTCTAACCCTGAAGATGACACACACACACACACACACACACACACACACACACACACACACACACACACACACACACACACACACACACACACACACACACACACACACACACACACACACACACACACACACACACACACACACAACAGGAACACGAATATCAACAAGCTTATATTATTATATTATATAAAATGTTTGCTTGTGGTGTTTTCGATCTAGGATTTAGTGATCATTGCCCTATAGCATGTATCAGAAACACTCGAACAAGGAAAATGCAATATCTCACTATTATGAAAATACATTTTAGTGATCAAGCTTTTTAGATTGACCTTTTCCACAGTGATATTCACTATACTGAAATCCCTGATGTTGAAATGGCACTGGATTTCTTTCATAAAAACCTTTCTCTCTGTCTTTAACAAACACACCTTTCAAATAATTTAGAATAAAGGATAGATCCTTGGTTTACACTACTATACTATGTACTATATATATATATATATAGTATATGTAGTGTGACCTCTTATATACTATAATAAGGTCATTTATAGACCTGGTATTCTATATTCTATAATAATATTTCAAATTGCATGTGTCCGGATGGCAGAATTCAGTACTGTATCTACAAAACATTCTGTTTAATCATCTTCCCTTTATTAATTTGCTTAGATCTCGAGAAGGTGCTGAACGAGCTCAGTGGCCATTTTTCATGTCTGGTCATTTTTAGTATGGTGTTATTCACTGTCAAAGATGCAAAGAAAAATCATAATTTATATTCTCCTTTGTTTCATCACAATTTACTCAAGCCAACAGACACAATATTTCTGACACTGGAAATACATTCCATGAGATCCATATATGTCCCTATATACCAAGAACATGCAAATGTACCGTGTAGAAGTGGAGCAATCTTCCATTTACTTAGGTAATTGTTTTTTAGGCGGATTTTCAGAAAATACTGTAGGGCTAGGGCTTAACTGGGCCCCGTTCCCCGTACCTGGATAACTGAGTTAGCCGGATAACTTTCGGTGAAGTCTGACTTAAGCCGGACTTTCCGGTTCCCCGAACCTGGATTGTCCAAATCACCATGACAACAGATCCAAAAGTTTGAGCCTGGTCGAAAGCAGGGTTTAAGTTCAAGTTAGCCGGATGAACCATCGCCACGCCCCCGCAAAGAAGTGACAGCGCGTTTCCTGAAATTATTCCCACAGTCTAGGATCTGCGTTATACCATTCTGAATTACGTTTTTGTGCTCCATTCTTCCAGAGGGGTCTTTTGAAATGTAAAATAGACCCAAAATGCTGATACTAAATTCACTTTGTCCTAAATAATGCACGTTATATACCGTGGCGCTCGCTCGGTGCGATGTACACATTATGTGGTTATTTTAATTGTAACTGGGATTAAGATGTCTGATGAGATGCGCTGTTTGACGGATTTGAGAAATTGAATGAGCCGTTGACGTCACATTAATGAATGAGCATAAAGAGATAAAACTTCATTCAAAAGAAAGAATATTCTAAACACGGGTCTCTCCTCCATGGATAAACAATGAATTTATCACGTCTGGCACAGTGGCGCAGCGGTAGTGCTCAACCTGGCAACCGGGCGACCGGTGTTCGAAACCCCGCGTCTCCAATATAATTTTTTGGAATATAATATTAATGATTATACGCCAAAGTAGCCTAGTTTTAAGTTAAAATATTATAAATCTACATGCATTGAGGATGTCATTCTTTATATAGCTCTCAACGTGCACCAAATTGAATTATTCCTACATCGCAAAAAGAAGGGAAAGACTAGGTTTCGAACCCCGGTCGTCTGCGTGAAAGTCAAAAGAAGAACCCGTTACACCACAGTGGAGATAAGTAAAAGATCGACCTTACATCAATCAATGGGTAAGAGAGCCGTATCGTTATTCTGTATAACAGTTTAACTAATTATTTTCGCTAGCAAGATCTCATTTGATTATTCAATCCAGCAGGCAAGTTTAAAGAAATATAATCTGATTGATTGAGGTAATGAGGGACTTAAAATTAGCCTATAGATAACGCATTTAACTTGTCGGCGAGGCGATTGAGCCGTACTGCAATATGTTAATAAAGTTTTAAATCAATTAATCAATCAATGCCGCTAGAGAATCAGGATCTCTGCTATCGATACGTGCTGGCTTTTCAACTGAAGCGGCCGCGCGCATTTATCCTGGGTCTCAAGTCTGGTTTGAGTTAACGAGACTGAATCCACCTTCGAGGAACAGGAAAATCCCGGCTTCAAACATCGGGTTAACTGAATCTGGATAATGACATCTTGATCGACTTAGTTGAACCAGGTACGGGGAACAGGGCCCAGGTTAAGATCTTCGGACTCACTCTGAACTTCCTTAGACCCATAAGGAAGTAGAGGTGCTGCCGTGCCTTCTTCACTACACTGTATATGTGTGTGGTCCCTCGGATATGTGGACTCCGAGGTACTTGAAATTGTTCACTCTCTCGACCGGTGCCCCATAGATGGTGAGGGGGCTGTAGTTCCTTGCCCCAGACCTCCTAAAGTTCACAATCAGTTATTTGGTTTTGCTGATGTTCAGGGAGAGGCTGTTCTCCTGGCACCACAGCTCCCAGGTAGGCTCTCTCGTTGTTTGCCGAAATCAGGCCCACCACAGCTGTGTCGTCAGCAAACTTGATGATTGTGTTGTTGTTGTTGTTGTTGTTGTAGCTCTGGTTTTTGTTGTAGTAGTACACAGTACATTTCGCAGAGTAAATTTGACTCAAACTGAGTTAAATTGTACTCAGTTTGAGTAAAATGTACTCTGCGAAATGTACTGTGTAGTTGTTGTTGTTGTTGTTGTCGTTGTTATTGTCTGAATTTAGTTAAGAATTAGGTTGTGGAGATAACATTTCCCCAACAAGGCAGTAGTGTAACACACAGTAACTGTGTGGTAGTGGAACTGAGAAGATTACTTCAAAGTTGATCATTGTTGGTACAAAAGTACTACATGTAAACAATTTATATTCAAATTCTGGTATTTTTAAAACTGGACCCTATTTTCCATCATCATCTAAATGAATAATGGGGACTTTTTTTTTTGTAATTCGTCCAGTATTGAGGGAGATTACTTCAGCCGGCAGCTGCAAAACGGGCTGCAATGTAATCACATGGGACAAACATGAACATGAAAGTATGTCTAAAGAGCTTTTTTTGGCCACTGACAGGCTCAGACTGTTATATAATAATACTTTTAGTGGGACAGACAGGAAATAAACGTTTCTGTTTCTCTCTGCACTTGTCCTAATATACTGTACTAACCTACACGGTAGTAGCACTCAACACTTTGATGAACATTGTTACTCAGCTGATGGGAAAAGTCGCTTTAGGTCACCTTTTGTGAAGCCATACTAGCACATATTAAAGGCGCAATCTGTAATGCTAACATAAACAAATGGGTAACCCCACACTATATGTGAGTCAATACAAAGATTGGTCCTCATTCTCCAAACGCATATACGTGAAAGTTACCAAGGAATTCCTTCGTAACTTGCTTTACGTACTTATTCGGCATTCTCGAACGGCTTCGTATTGTAAATTCGTTTTGGATTTATGTAGGATTTACGAACTCGAAAAGCCAGCCGTAAGTCGGACAGACCGGTGTGCTGTCGATTATACAGACATCCGTGGAATTAAATAATTATAATGATAATAAATACAACAATATTTGTATCATTAACAATTGCGTTTTGCATTTATAGTCCTGACTCAATGAGGCATCGTGAGCATTACACATATACTACAAACTAAATAAATAAGAATTAACCGATCGCCGTGGATATAGCTACTGTATAGTGGAATATACTGTATTAATATGCCATATACTGTCTTCTTCTCTATGATATTATTTATTGTTGGTTTGATTCCTATTGCTAGAACAAAATAAATGTGTGGAGAAATGGCTTAGTGAGGCAGCCTCAGCGCAAAGAGCACACATACACACACACATACTGTATATGTGCAAAATGAATCGTTCCAGCAAAGTAGGCTTCTATTATTCTAATGACTTGTTTTATTAGGTATTATAGTAGTAATTCCTATTGTAGAACATGACATAGTAGCATGACATCTCATTTAGTAATGTCAATACTGAACGACTGCGCGATTGGCTCTTGACAAGCGTGCAGTAGTTCAGTAGACATTACTAAATGAGATGTCTGGGTTTCATTACCTGCACTGTAAAAATGTTCACTGTAAAGTTACAATAGCTTACAGGCAATATTTTGCATGACTTTTACAGTAAAATTCACAATAATTTACTGTGAATGGCTTCACAGCAATGTGTTGTAATTTCACAGTAATGGTAGTACAATACATTGTTGTAATTTCACAACTTCTTACTGTAAGAAATTACTGTGATATCACATTATTTTGTTGTATATATATTACAACAATGTATTGTGACTTCACAACATCAAATTGTAAGACATTTACTGTAATATCACATTATTTTGTTGTATATATATTACAACAATGTATTGTGACTTCACAACATCAAATTGTAAGAAATTACTGTGATATTACAATATTTTGTTGTATATATATTACAACAATGTATTGTGTATTTACAATAGCCTACATGTATTTTTGTAGTCCAGCTCCAGTACACTTCCTGAAGGTCACACTTTGGTTTCCTGTCGTGATTAATCACGTCATCCTATTGTATCTTGACATGAAACTATTGTATGAGCTTCCTCCAGAAGTATACTGGAGCTGGGGACTATAGAGTTATGCATGTCTATCATTGTAAATTGACTGTTATTTTGCCAAATTATATAATATAATAATTATTATTTTTCAATTATTTTGTTGGCAAGTCTTTTGCATTACTTTTCAGACTTGCCAACAAAATAATTGAATAATAATAATTATTATATTATATAATTATAAATAATTTGGCAAAATAACTGTCAATTTACAATGGTATGCATAACTGTATAGTCCCCAGCTCCAGTATACTTCTGGAGGAAGCTCATACAATAGTTTCCTGTCAAATACTATTGGATGACGTGATTAATCATGACAGAAAACCAAAGTGTGAGCTTCTGCCAGGAAGTATACTGGAGCTGGACTTCAAAAATGCACGTAGGCTATTGTACATTAAAAACAACAGTCCAAACGCACAAATGAGGTAAGCCAGCATTTATTGTCAAAAGACAGAATTATTACAAATAATTATATACAAGAATTACACGAGGTAAGCCGGCATTTATTGTCAAAAGACAGAATTATTACAAATAATTATATACAAAGAATTATATTCTTATTCTTGAAATGGTAAATGGCTGTTTTCTTTTTTACAATTTGTGCACATTTTACCCATAGGAAAATCCTGCTCGTTGTACAAGTATCGCAGAGAAAATTCAAAGGTACTGTACTCACAGTTGCACGAGAGTTTCGGACAGAGAAACGCAATGGTTTGAAAGCTCTGCGTTGCTAATAAACATTTTAAATATTATTTTATAAACTGCTGGTCAACACTGCTCAAACCGGCTTTAGCTGACTGATGCGCCTTGCACATCGAGCGTTTCGCCAGTTCTTCAGAGTTAATTATGGGATTTTATTGTCAAAAGACAGAATTATATTACAAAGAATTATATTCTTATTCTTGAAATGTTAAATGGCTGTTTTCTTTCTTCTTTTATATACAATTTGTGCACATTTTACCCATAGGAAAATCCCATATTAACTCTGAAGAACTGGTCCTCTGCGAAACGCTCGTTGTACAAGTATCGCAGAGAAAATTCAAAGGTACTCACAGTTGCACGAGAGTTTCGAACAGAGAAACGCAATGGTTTGAAAGCTCTGCGTTGCTAATAAACATTTTAAATATTATTTTATAAACTGCTGGTCAACACTGCTCAAAACGGCTTTAGCTGACTGATGCGCCTTGTATGACGAGCGTTTCGCCAGTCTTCAGAGTTAATTATGGGGTTTTATTGTCAAAAGACAGAATTATTACAAAGAATTATATTACAAAGAATTATATTCTTATTCTTGAAATGGTAAATGGCTGTTTTCTTTTTTACAATTTGTGCACATTTGACCCATAGGAAAATCCCATATTAACTCTGAAGAACTGGTCCTCTGCGAAACGCTTGTTGTACAAGTATCGCAGAGAAAATTCAAAGGTACACAGTTGCACGAGAGTTTCGAACAGAGAAATGCAATGGTTTGAAAGCTCGGCGTTGCTAATAAACATTTTAAATATTATTTTATAAACTGCTGGTCAACACTGCTCAAAACGGCAAAACTAAGACAAAGTAATCATATTCGTAAGTAAAATGGTAAATGGCTGCTTTTTTTCTTTCTTTTTTTACAATTTGTGCACATTTTACCCATAGGAAAATCCCATATTAACTGTGAAGAACTGGTCCTCTGCGAAACGCTTGTTGTACAAGTATCGCAGAGAAAATTCAAAGGTACTCACAGTTGCATGAGGGTTTCGGACAGAGAAATGCAATGGTTTGAAAGCTCGGCGTTGCTAATAAACATTTTAAATATTATTTTATAAACTGCTGGTCAACACTGCTCAAAACGGCTTTAGCTGACTGATGCACCTTGTACGACGAGCGTTTCGCCAGTTCTTCAGAATTAATTATGGGATTTTATTGTCAAAAGACAGAATTATTACAAAGAATTATATTACAAAGAATTATATTCTTATTCTTGAAATGGTAAATGGCTGTTTTCTTTTTTACAATTTGTGCACATTTGACCCATAGGAAAATCCCATATTAACTCTGAAGAACTGGTCCTCTGCGAAACGCTCGTTGTACAAGTATCACAGAGAAAATTCAAAGGTACACAGTTGCACGAGAGTTTCGGACAGAGAAACGCAATGGTTTGAAAGCTCGGCGTTGCTAATAAACATTTTAAATATAATTTTATAAACTGCTGGTCAACACTGCTCAAAACGGCAAAACTAAGACAAAGTAATAATATTCGTAAGTAAAATGGTAAATGGCTGTTTTTTTTTTTTACAATTTGTGCACATTTTACCCATTCACACACCGACGGCAGTGGCAACCATGCAAGGTGACAACCTGCTCATCGGGAGCATGTAGGGGTTAAGTGTCTTGCTCAAGGACACATCGACACGCTGCCCGGGGAGGAGCGGGAATCTCCGGATTGCCAGACGACTGCTCTACCTCCCGAGCCACTGTCGCCATGAAATTAGTACTTCCAGGTCTTACCCGAAAATGGAACTAATGAATACACTTTATGCACTCACTCAAAAGAACAAAAGAGGCACTCAAAATAACAAAAGAGGCGCAGGGACGACAGGAGCATGACAATTGTCTTTGCAAACCATTCAAAGTCTATGAGCTTCCGAAGAAGGGTGTTCACGTCAGGGGACGACAGGAGAAGGACAATTGTCTTTGCAGACCAAAGTTTATGAGCTTACTTACGAAGAAGGGTGTTCACGTCAGGGGACGACAGGAGAAGGACGATTGTCTATGCAGATGCAGACCATTCAAAGTCTATGAGCTTCCGAAGAAGGGTGTTCACGTCAGGGGACGACAGGAGAAGGACAATTGTCTTTGCAAACCATTCAAAGTCTATGAGCTTCCGAAGAAGGGTGTTCACGTCAGGGGACGACAGGAGAAGGACAATTGTCTTTGCAGACCAAAGTTTATGAGCTTACTTACGAAGAAGGGTGTTCACGTCAGGGGACGACAGGAGAAGGACGATTGTCTATGCAGATGCAGACCATTCAAAGTCTATGAGCTTACGAAGAAGGGTGGTCACTTGAGGGTTGATGGCGCTTCGCTTCTTTGCCCTGGAGCCTTTCTCCGGGTTGATGCCCAAGAAGCACCTGTTAATAAGCAAAGATACGTTTCAGTTTTAAATAGACTCAGCATTTATCAAGGTGCTCACCTGTGTTTTTTCATGGTACCTCTAACATAATGTTTACTTATCCGAATTTTGAAGCCATACTATAATGTGAATTAAACCATTATGTCAATTTCTTAACAAGATAGCAGCAACATCAAGTGATGGTGTGGTCCCAATTCACATAGTTGGTTCCAGGCTTCATACTCAAAGCATTTAATCTACTTTATGGCCTCTGTAGAAAGGCATGGACTTAATAGCCAGATAGTCTTTGCATGATAAGTCTTACTGATGACATTGATCATCTGTTCAGAGTGTTAAAATACCTTTGGATGAACTCAAGTGTGGATGATCCAACGGAAGGATACTCCAGGTTGAAGACATAGTAGCTGGTGAATAAAGCAGCTACCCCATGCAAAAAGAATGGGTGTGGGCCCATCACAACTTCTCCCTCGATGGATAGCATCCATCCAGAAGGCTGCATTGTGTCACCTGAAATGAACAGATACCCCGTCATGCGTTGTTGTGGATAGGTATACATTCCTGCAAGGACATGACACAGAACTAAGGCTGTCTTAAATACTTCAAAGCTTCGTTCGATGGGCATGGGATTCGAATATGAAAATAAAATTCGATTATTATTAAAAAAAAAAAAAAAAAAATGCATATATATATATATTTTTGCCAAATCAACTCTGCCTCTCTTTGTTAATAACAACAAGCAATGCTGTCTCTTATTTAAGATGAGGTCGCACTGACAGATTTGTGTTAATTGTGCTGCTTTTATAAAGCCTCAAATGACGGCTTACAATATTTCATGAAAGCAAAGTGTTTTGTTTGTCTAAGATTTAAAAAGGTTTCAACTTTACAGCACTGACAAAGTTGAACATGAGACATGCCAGCTCAGGATATTATTTATAAGCGTCATATGTGTGCCGTATCACAAACTGCCTTCTGTCAGATTTTCCCGCTCGATGCAAAGGAACACAAGCTCATCCCTGAACATTATTACCTTGAATTATCAAACAGGGGGTGCTTGGGAGTGCTGCAGTATTCACATCAGCAGCAGTGGCACAGGTCTGCAACAAAGTAACACACAATAGCAGATTTAACATTATGAAAGGATGAAGATAAGCTAATCCACGCACTACAGCTCACCACACATCAGCTCGGCCCATTTGGAGCAACTTGGGGGTTAAGTGTCTTGCTCAAGGACACTTCCGACATGCGGACAGTCAGAGCCAGGATTCGAACCACCAACCCTACGGTCGATGAACGACCATCTCTACCAACTGAGCTTCAGTCGCCCCTAATGTAATCACTCGCATTTCAAATATTTTAATATTTAAATAAACTTACATCAACTTCGAGCAGTAGTTTCTCCGTAGGCTCCTTGAAGTACACCATAAGTAGCAGGACGATGCAGGCACTGATCTCCGAAACCTCTGGATCATATCTGGCCAGAACATCCCTGATCTTCGTGTTGTCCAGTTTCTGGCAGAACTGCAGGATGGTCCGTCCTCGATGACACAGGGCATCTTTGATCTTTTGAGGGACATCGGTGTCTGTCAGGAGGCCAAAGTGGGAGAAAAGCCCCGTCTGAGAGAAGAGAAAAGGCCATTCTTCTTTGACCTCCACCATCGTTGTTGCAGGCATTTTGTTCAAGTAACGCCGCAGGATGACGTAGGTCCTCTCCATCAGAAGTTCTGCTCTCGCTGTCCCACCCATCCCTTCCTCTGTGTACAGACATACAAACCAAGTAACAACAATTAGATTTGATGTTGCCACATCTGGGAAATTGAGTGGCAAACCTTTAATTGTATGCTCTCTCATCATTACTCATTCTGAATATTAAGGTGGCCTTTTTGCTTAATGTGGGATATTTATTTAGGTGTCAATTCACCAAAAGTAAAGTAGATTGCATGCCTGAGTAGATGTTCCGCAGATCCCTTTTCAAAGCCGCCAAGGTTTCCTCTGTCTCCCTGTCCGGTAAGCTTGCTGGGCCCCACCTCACACACCTAGGGATAGGAAGGAATCATAGCCAACCTCTTAGTGGAATACATAAAAAAAAAGAAAATTATAATATATATATTTTTTTATCATTCTTTCCAAAAGAAAAAAGGCCTCTAACGCTAATGGCATGCATACCAGAGGCTAACTGCCTACGAAAACAGGCACAGAAACACTGAAAGAGGAGTTCACCCATCTAATGAACACACTAGACTAGACAAATATCAAGATGTATCCATCAGTGGACCAATTGCATGCTTTTGCAGAGGACAAGAAGCCTTCAGTCGACTCCTTCAGACATTAAGCACCCCCCACAGCCCAAATGGAATGATAAAAAAAAAACTATATATAATATATATATATATATATATATATATATATATATATATATATATATATATATATATATATATATTCTACTTTTTATTTATTTTTTGTCGACTAACTGCACATTTTGGCCAATCATAGTCGACTATCCAAATCCTTAGTCGGGGACAGCCCTAGAAATTATATTAAAAAAAGATCTACACATAACTTAAACATTCAATCCAAATAACCTAAGTTAGTCTAGCATTGGCAGTGCCACTTTAACCCCTAATTGCTGCGAGTGTGAATGGAGAGGACACTGGCGCCGTTTGTTTTGCCATCCTTACCCGTATTGGTCAACAGGACCTCTCGTCAGCCTGGACTCTCCTGCCACGCCAGTGGGCCGTCTTTCCTCTCTGCCTCTGCGGCGTCTAGCCAGAGTGTTGTTCCTGCTTTTATACTCCACTCTTGTTTTTACTTGTTGGAGAAGAGAGTGGCATCTGTCTCCAACAACTTCACCTCGCCTGCTAATGTCAGCAAAGGTGTCAGGATGGCTCCTGACAATTGTTCGGACGATACTGAGGCACGTGGTTCTGGTTGGGTTGTGCTCGTGCTCCATCAGCTGATCCACCAAAGCATTCACAAAGGCCCTTCTCTCATCTGGCTTTGGTCTCTCTTCTTTTTCCACTGCACGTTGAATGGCTGTTGACATCCGGTTCCAGTTGACACAAAAGTCTACATGCCATGCGCTGCCAGGCTGTGAAGAGTTTGAAGTGCTTGGGGGGCTGCACAACAGAGAGTGCGGGAATGATTGCATAGAGGTGTTCGGAGAGGACAGAGTGTTCACAGAGCTCGTTGTTGGGGAACTTGAAGCAATTAGATGGGGAGGGAGCACCTCCATATTAAGGGTTACTAACCCTAGAAGGGACAAAAACAGTTATGCCAATGTTCCAAGGGCATAGTTCTAAGTGTCACGTGAGTCTAAATATGAATTTACCTTTATTAAGACCATCCATCAGCTTCCGACACTGGATTGGTTTGAGGTGTCGGACCAGATCCACCCTCTCCATTAAGGCCAGATCTTCGACACTCTCCACTCCAAGATCCTCAAGTAGGGTGGTCAGTAAGTCATCAGGGAGGCCCGGTAAATATGACCAAACTGCTTCCTTTATAGCTTCCATTACCTAGTCTCATTGATTAGGGTCAATCATGAATCAGTTTGTGCATATTCCCTACTTGTCTGTTTGCAGTGCACTATATGCGGTTAACTGCCAACATGTGCTCGCTATACAATCAACAATACAAATTTAAATACAAAATCAACTATCTTAAGGTTACTTGATATCCTGCTCCACTTACGTCTGTCCTCACGTCTGTCATATCCTCCCTTTCCTGTTTAAACTGCTCCTGGAAAAGAATGGTGGAGCGCAATAAGCATCTGATCGTGCACGTTGTATGCTGGAAGAGGATAGTAGTCCAGTACATCTTTGTGCTTAATGCACACGTAATCCTCTTGGGCCACTCCTAAGTCACAGTACACACCCATGTCAATCAACTTCACACAAATGTGTTTCTCCGAGACAAAGTGGACAGAGTTTTGGGCAACAATGACCAGCATAATCTTCCCCATGTGAAGTCCTTCATCACTGTTCCCAAACAAGATGAACATCCCCTTTCTGTAGTCTGTGCCTTTGACTGTAACATTGTTACAAGCCACTGCAGACTGAGACTCAAATTGACAACTGGCTACAGATGCCCTGATCTTGTTGTTGTAATCATCCAAATAAAAGGCAGTCCCCTTCTCTACCTGTATAACAGGAGGAAACAAGTTTCCCGCACTCAGGTAGGCCTGGAGGAGTTGGTGTCTCTCTGCTAGTGTTTTGCACAGATTTTTGAAATTGTGCAATTTTCTGGCACACTGTTTGAAAAAAGTGTGTTTGCTTTCAAACCGCAGAGTCCACAGGCGAATAAGTGGGCCAAAGTGGATGATTAGATCTGGATAATGGCCAATATAGTGATGCTTTGGCCTCAGGGGGGCATTGGGGAAGAGCCTTTTTTTGTTGCATATGTACTCCTCTGTGATGACTTTCAGATATGCTACCTGGCCTTCTGTAATGACTGGTGCACAGATAAGCTCAACCATCTCTCTCAGCTGCAAAATGAGCTGCCACACCTCATTGTCACAGGGATCTTTAATCCTGCCACCCACCAAGAGAGGGAGTAATCTAAGGAAACACCAGTTTTGAACTGCATGCCCACTTAGTTTGTCACTGCTGGGAGAGAGGTCTGCTGGTTTGTCCCTACCATCGTTCCCTTCATATCGGAACTTGTTTTTGCACCGATTTAACTGCAGGTAAGTAAAATGATTCTCCTGGACTAAATGGCGAATATATAAAGGAAGGTCATAAGCCATGACTCCCTCAAATAAATCATGGCCTAGACATGGTGGGAGGCCAGGCTGGCAAACATGGAAATGAGAAAGCTGGTTGAAAGGAGAGTCAAACTTGATACCGCATACAGAGTCTGTGGCACTAGTTTCCAGGTCTTGCAAATTACTTGTGTATGATTGGACCGTTCTTGTGGCACCACACAACACTGGATTCTTCACAAAATCCTCTCTCTGTACCTGACAGTAGCGACAAAAATATTTAGACCGACTGAAGTTTTCTAAAAATCCCCCAATAGAATGGGATCCTAAGTTGTCTCCTGCAATGGCAACCAAAGAGCCCTTTAGTACAGTGCCATCAGATATGACTACACCTCTCTCCTCCAGGATTTTGAGGTCCTCAATCAGATGTGCAAAAACCTTTTTTAACCCAAAATACTTAAAGTCCTGCTCCCTACATAAGAGAACAAGTTGCATCTGATCTATAGAAGTTCTATTGTGAGGCAAGATGTCAGTCAGGGTTAGGTAAACAGCTAAGACCTTGTGCTTTTTCTTCCCTGAGCCCAGTGGATTAACAACCTCGAAGGCATCTTGGTACAGTATCAAACCAAGTGAGGAAGGGTCAGCTTTCAACATTGGATTACTTTGAAATCCTTCTCCATCCTTGACATCCTGATAGACAGCATCAGTAGATTGCTGCAAATGTGTCATGTTATACTGTTCTCATAGAGACTCATTTTTGAACAGTGTCACCAATGTCTCATGTATAGGTACATACTGAGCAAAGCATTCTTTGTCATTTTCATCATTGCCCAAGAGCAAAGGCACGGGATGAACATGGTTGAAACACTCTTTAAAAGCAGACTTCCTCTTTGTATCTGTACTGAGTCTTCCCTTGTTATAGAGTGTGAGTAGATCCTCTCTGTTCACTTCATCAACCATGCTGCTTATAGTGGCCTGAGGGATTCCAAGTTTCTTCAATTTCTCACTCAGAACGTTAAGTGAATGAGACAGGCCAAGTTCATGAGCAATTTGAAAGTCCTCAATAATGGTTTGTATGGTGCTTGCCAGTAAGAGTAGCTTAGATTGCAATTTCAAAATAGAAAAGTGTAAGGTTCTGTAAAAAAAGGGTTTCGTCCACAGCTAATGGCACTTCTGGTTCATCATGTTCACCAGCAGCTTCTGAATACGTCTGACTGGGTTCTGGCAATGACTCTGTAGACTTGTCTAGTACCAAGTCATCTAAAACTGAATCCTTGTGTTTCCTGGAAATATGTGAAGCAAAAGTCATTACGTTTGTGAACCTGCAATCACAACCTCTAAATGGACATGGTGATTCCATTCCTCCCTTTATGTGTGTCTTCAAATGCTTGATAAGAGAGGCTAAAGTGTCACACTTATATGCACAAGCCTCAAGCACACATTTCAAGGATGTGTCAGGTGGTAGAGCTGATCTAGGTCTAGGCGGCTGACCAGCTTGCAGGTAGCACCTATGCAGCCTATATATATGAGATCTCAGTGCTGCATGTTTTCTGAACCTCTGTGAGCAGTCAGGTACCCCGCACTGATAATGATAATTGGGGGCGTTACTGTGGAGCTGCGCATGCTGGACAAAGGTATGCACACTCTCAGACACATGCTGACATCGAAAATATTTTTACAGTGGAACATTGTTGTGCTATAGTTACCTACCCAATCATTACATCTGCCTCACACTGAACACTGGTTAGCCTGGCTGCCTCACTGAACAAGATGGTTATTGGCTGCCACTGAACAGGATACTGTATGTTAAAGACCTCTCTGATGACCTAGAAAAAAGGAAACCAGAGAAAGGAGAGATTACAGTTTGCATGCAGATTATGAACGTATACTATAGGCTAATCTCAGGTGTACTGCACAGGAAACAAATAGTCTATAAACTACGATCTGTGTTGCATATAGGCCTACCTATACAACCAGGAAGCAATCCGTGCATGGATCTGGGGAGAGGTTGAACCCGTCAGTGCAGATTACTGTCCTGTACGCCTTGTTGGCCGGAAGATTCAGGCAGGCAATCAGTAGGCAGGCCCTAGGACAAGGGAGGGAGGCAAGGCAGTAAGAGGCAGTAAGAGGCAGTAAGGCGTTTGCAATCGAAATCATAGATACAACATAATATCCACCATCGACTTTATCATGCACTACTCACGTATTATTGTCGATTAACGATGCAGAGACACGCTGATACAGCAATGGAGGAAGGTTGCAGGTACATTCTGGGAGGCGGGGCACAGGTGTAGTGCATTCTGGGAGGCGCCCGCCCAGGAAGCTGGTGTGTGTGCAGGCAGCCTGGACAAGAAAAAAAACACAGGGAACGACGCATAAATTCATGTCAAACAGTACTGGATGAGGTGATTAATCTCAGGTGTACTGCACAGAAAACAATAGTCTATAAACTACGATTATACCCCCCCCCCCCAAGCACCTTTTAGCAAGCAAGCATATATGGTATAGCAATGCAAAGTAGGCTTGGGCGGTATCATTTTTAGTTAGCCAGCGTCAGCCAGCTACTACAGTTAGCTCCCAACGATACATTTACATTTAGTCATTTAGCTGACGCTTTCATTCAAAGCAACTTACAAATTGTGTACAACAAGTCAGCAGGAGTGGTACATATCTAGCAGCCAAGGATTAGTATTGTTTGTCTAGCAGTGTCAAGCTTGAGTGTTATACTCTGAGTACATACTGTAGTATAGACAGCATAGTTGGTGGTAGTATAGACATGGTAGCATAATAGTAAAATTCAGTAAGACAGTTATTATTAGTTAAAATTCTGATATTGAAGAAGTGTGTTTTTGGTTGATAAAGTGGGCAGTTTATCCTGTGCTGAAAAGTCTCCATTCCAATAGAGAGAGTATATATTTTAGTGTTTATTTGATTGATTTGGCCTTTTATTTATTACGTTTCCACAGTTATTTCCTCATACTTTATTAACATTTTGTACATAATACAAGTTCATGTTAAAATGATGACACAAAAAGCCAGACGAGGGCTTGTTTCATAAACAATCAAACTGAACTTTTTTTTGCCTGCCTACTGTATTTGTTTGGTGGAAACCTGATCATAAAGTAAAGTAAAAAAAATAAAAAAGTAGTGTGCTATTTTTGCCATGTTCTTGTAGTGTAGCTTGCTACATTTATCTGGGGATAGCTTCCATTGTAGTTGAGCTATATTTAATCGAGAGTAACTAGTGTAGCTTACTACATTTTCCAAGTAGCTTGCCCATCACTGGCTAAATGCTGCATGTAGCTAGTTAGCTGAACTGGAGCTATAGGTAGCCAGGTAGCTAAATGGCTGGCTACCTATAGCTCCAGTTCAGAACAACACTTTTTCACTGGTAGTTTGTGGAAATGAACCAACTTTCCTCTCTTTCACACGGTAAAATTAGTTTGAACAGCCAGGAGCAATACAAAAAAAACACCGTGGTCCCGTTGTTTGGTAGGCAACGTTGCATTACCCAGCAGAGGCCAGACATAGCTAACAGCTAACGTATAGCTAAATTAGCAGCAGGCACGCATAACGTGTAAAAACGCATAACCATGTAAAAAACGAACACAGCACTACTCCGCTGGCGTTTGCAATCGAAATCATAGATACAACATAATATCCACCATCGACTTTATCATGCACTACTCACGTATTATTGTCGATTAACGATGCAGAGACACGCTGATACAACAATGGAGGAAGGTTGCAGGTACATTCTGGGAGGCGGGGTACAGGTGTAGTGCATTCTGGGAGGCGCCCGCCCAGAAAGCTGGTGTGTGTGCAGGCAGCCTGGACAAGTCTCAACATGTCTCCTAATCATGCATTATATAGTGGCCCCCAATACGCAGGTGCAGAACGGGTACTGATTGATTGATTGATTGAAAACTTTATTAACAGATTGCAGAATGGGTACAATACAGTACAGCTCAATACACACAATTGTTAAGGGGATGCAGACCAGAGAAAGACTTTCGTCTTGTTTACATCAGGGTCCCCCATTTTCAATTCATCAGGACATACATCGTCATCATCATTTATTTATTCGTACATGGAATTACCACAGTCCAACAGTACATATTCATATAATTCACCAAATACCATGGCCGAAAGGAACAGGAAGAAGAAAAAATCCTATATATACCTGCCCATACACACACACAACACACCAATAGACTTATTGTGTAAAACCAAACAGAATATACCATTTTGCAAAAATGGAAACATCAACACAACCAAATGAAATCAACATAAATAAACCCATTTTGTGTATCTATCAGCAAACTACATATTTCGGTTCATTCATTTACACACACACACACACACACACACACACACACACACACACACACACACACACACACACGCACACACACACACACACACACACACACACATACATGACATACAGATAGACAGTACTGCTACATCTATACATTTATGAAACCGTACATTAGGTGGGGTGGGGGGGGGGCTGTACATTGGAGGTGGTTGGGTGGGTGGGGTGGGGGGGTTGGGTAGGTTGGGTATAGGAGGGGTGGGTGGACACTGTACAACTGTACAAGCACATTGGAATATTGACAAAACCATGTTTGGTAATTTACTGTACATTGGAGGGGGTTGGGTTAGGACATTTACAGGGGCCAGTTTCGAATTGCAGTCTCCCGTATAGGTGTTCTTTGAAAGTGGTTTTGAAAGTGGGTAGTGATTCACATTCCTTTACAGCTTTGGGTAGGGCGTTCCACATTGATGTGGCATAATTGCGAAATGTGTTTAGTCCCTGATTGAGCCGAATCTGGGTACCAGGCCCATTGCATGTTGCTGTACTCTGTCGTCTACTCTAAGCCATCCTAGGTTGTCAAAGTGGGCAGGGGTGAGGTGGGTTCTAGGAGTAAGGTCAAGCATGTAGTCTGACCAGTTTGTTTTGAGATGTTTGTGTAGCAGGGTGGATTATCCCTACTTTATGAGAGTAGATGTACACTTTCACCAGGTAGGGGGAACGCAGCATGCAGATCTGAGTCCAACTGAATCCCTGACTTTAGTGCAGGAGTAGAGTGGAGCTTTAGCAGAGTGGTGGATGGGGCCTATAGGATTTACTAACCTAGGGGTAGTGCGCTGGTCCTTCTTGCCCTCCAGGGCGACTCGCAGTAATTCCCCACACACCCACACTTCTCCTAATACTACCCGCACCCTCCCACACCCGGTGGCAGTAGTGATAGATGATATACTTTCTCCCCAAAGCAGTACCTTTCCTTGCTGATGAGCAGAGACCTGTCCCAATGATGCCTAGGCTCCCCTGTTAGGGAAGTTTAGGCTGCAGAGGACTATGATGGTCCAGTTCTACACTGCCATCATCCAGTCCATCCTCACCCTCTCCATCATCACCTGGTTCCCTGCAGCCACGGTCAGGGACAAGGCCAAGCTGCAGCGGGTGATACGATCAGCGGAGAGTGTGATCGGCTGCCCCCTTCCCTCCCTCGAGTCCCTACATTCCTCCAGGGCCTTGAGGAGGGCGAGGAAGATCATGGCAGACCCCGCCCACCCGGGTCACGACCTCTTCACCATGCTTTTCACCCTAGCAACCACCTAGAAACACCCTAGCAACCACATATAACACCCTAGCAACCACCTAGAAACACCCTAGCAACCACTTATAACACCCTAGCAACCACCTAGAAACACCCTAGCAACCACATATAACACCCTAGCAACCACCTAGAAACACCCTAACAACCACTTATAACACCCTAGCAACCACCTAGAAACACCCTAGCAACCACATATAACACCCTAGCAACCACATAGAAACACCCTAGCAACCAGCTATAACACCCTAGCAACCACCTAGAAACACCCTAGAAACCACTTATAACACCCTAGCAACCACCTAGAAACACCCTAGCAACCACTTATAACACCCTAGCAACCACCTAGAAACACCCTAGCAACCACCCATAACACCCTAGCAACCACCTAGAAACACCCTAGCAACCACCTAGAAACACCCTAGCAAACACATATAACACCCTAGCAACCACCTAGAAACACCCTAGCAACCACATATAACACCCTAGCAACCACCTAGAAACACCCTAGCAACCACTTATAACACCCTAGCAACCATCTAGAAACACCCTAGCAACCACATATAACACCCTAGCAACCACCTAGAAACACCCTAGCAACCACTTATAACACCCTAGCAACCACCTAGAAACACCCTAGCAACCACATATAACACCCTGGCAACCACTTATAACACCCTAGCAACCACCTAGAAACAACCTAGCAACCATATATAACACCCTGGCAACCACCTAGAAACACCCTAGCAACCACTTATAACACCCTAGCAACCACCTAGAAACAACCTAGCAACCATATATAACACCCTAGCAACCACCTAGAAACACCCTAGCAACCACTTATAACACCCTAGCAACCACCTAGAAACACCCTAGCAACCACCTATAGCACCCTAGCAACCACCTAGAAACACCCTAGCAACCACCCATAACACCCTAGCAACCACCTAGAAACACCCTAGCAACCACCTAGAAACACCCTAGCAACCACCCATAACACCCTAGCAACCACCTAGAAACACCCTAGCAACCACCTAGAAACAACCTAGCAACCACTTATAACACCCTAGCAACCACCTAGAAACACCCTAGCAACCACCCATAACACCCTAGCAACCACCTAGAAACACCCTAGCAACCACCTAGAAACACCCTAGCAACCACATATAACACCCTAGCAACCACTTATAACACCCTAGAAACCACCTAGAAACACCCTAGCAACCACATATAACACCCTAGCAACCACCTAGAAACACCCTAGCAACCACTTATAACACCCTAGCAACCACATAGAAACACCCTAGCAACCACATATAACACCCTAGCAACCACCTAGAAACACCCTAGTAACCACTTATAACACCCTAGCAACCACCTAGAAACACCCTAGCAAACACTTATAACACCCTAGCAACCACCTAGAAACACCCTAGCAACCACATATAACACCCTAGCAACCACCTAGAAACACCCTAGCAACCAGCTATAACACCCTAGCAACCACCTAGAAACACCCTAGCAACCACTTATAACACCTTATTGTGAAATAAGAATAATATAATGTGATATGTTGATATGCTATTGTGAGATTACAACATCTGATGTGATATTACAGAGAAAGACTTTTGTCTTGTTTTTTTTTATAAAATTACAATATATTATTGTGAAATAATAAATAAATTATGTGAAATATTCATATGCTACTGTGAGATTACAAAATGTGATGTGATATTACAGAGGATTTTGATTGCAATATTTTATTGTGAAATAATAAATAAATTATGTGAAATATTCATAATTATGCTACTGTGAGATTACAACATCTGATGTGATATTACAGAGGATTTTGATTGCGGTAATTGTGAAATAAGAATAATATAATGTGATATGTTGATATGCTATTGTGAGATTACAACATCTGATGTGATATTACAGAGACAGACTTTCGTCTTGTTTTGTATACAATTACAATATTTTATTGTAAAATAAGAATAATATAATGTGGTAAATTGATATGCTATTGTGAGATTACAACATCTGATGTGATATTACAGAGAAAGACTTTTGTCTTGTTTTGTATAAAATTACAATATTTTATTGTGAAATAAGAATAATATAATGTGATATGTTGATATGCTACTGTGAGATTACAACATCTGATGTGATATTACAGAGGATTTTGATTGCAATATTTTATTGTGAAATAATAAATAAATTATGTGAAATATTCATATGCTACTGTGAGATTACAACATCTGATGTGATATTACAGAGGATTTTGATTGCGGTATCTTATTGTGAAATAAGAATAATATAATGTGATATGTTGATATGCTATTGTGAGATTACAACATCTGATGTGATATTACAGAGAAAGACTTTCGTCTTGTTTTGTATAAAATTACAATATTTTATTGTGAAATAAGAATAATATAATGTGATAAATTGATATGCTATTGTGAGATTACAACATCTGATGTGATATTACAGAGAAAGACTTTCATCTTGTTTTGTATAAAATTACAATATTTTATTGTGAAATAAGAATAATATAATGTGATAAATTGATATGCTATTGTGAGATTACAACATCTGATGTGATATTACAGAGAAACACTTTTGTCTTGTTTTGTATAAAATTACAATATTTTATTGTGAAATAAGAATAATATAATGTGATATGTTGATATGCTACTGTGAGATTACAACATCTGATGTGATATTACAGAGGATTTTGATTGCGGTATCTTATTGTGAAATAAGAATAATATAATGTGATATGTTGATATGCTATTGTGAGATTACAACATCTGATGTGATATTACAGAGGATTTTGATTGCGGTATTTTATTGTGAAATAAGAATAATAAATGAAATCAAAAGATACTGTCTTTTTTACATGTATTTGTTGGGATATTACAGGAGGCCTTAATTACAATATGTTACTGTAAGATAATACTGTTAAATGTTGTGAAATGCTGGTTAATATTTACAGTGCATTGTATGTTATTATACAATGGCATGCACATTTCTTGAATCTGATTGGCTGAAACAGTCAAGTTACCGGGGTTAGGTGGGGTGGGGTGGGGAAACTGTACATTGGATTATCGACGAAACCTTACTTGGTCCCAAGAAAAGGGTCTCATGTATTATTGGGTTAGGACATTTACTGTACATTGGAGGGGGTTGGGTTAGGACATTTACAGGGGCCAGTTTCTAATTGCAGTGCGTAGTGATTCACATTCCTTTACAGCTGTGGGTAGGGCGTTTAGTCCCTTGTTTGAGCCGAATCTGGGTTTAACATGGTTCATAGCTGTCAACATTGGGATTTGAAAAAACTGGAGATTTCGCCCGTTCCAGTGCTAACCGTCTAATCTACATTGCTGCCACCTGTCGTCACGGAGAGGAATTGCAGCCATTTTGTATAAATAAAAAAATACGGGAAAATATTTTAACTGGAGGACGGCGGGAGAGAAGGTTGAAATACGGGAGAATCCCAGGAAAAATGGGAGGGTTGACAGGTATGACATGGTTTGTGGAGGCCCTCTGGTGTCTACTGGATCTACTATTGGATCTACTTTCTCTGTGGATGCATGGTTTTGTGAATAAATCTCCATTATGCTTCAATTACTGTGTGTTTATTGTATAGCAATAAAGTTGGGAGAATTGGGTCATTGGACTGGGAAAGTGCAGAGAGACATTTCATCTGTGACTCAGTGCATGTGTGTGTGTTTCTGTGGGTCGCCCATCTCGCATGTGTGTGTGTTAATCTGCATGACAAATAAAGACTTCTTCTTCTTGTATTTTACTGCATAATGAGGACAAGGCACCTGTAGGGCACTCGGCATACCAATATGGCCAAATATACCTAGAGCAATATTGGCTGCTCTAGGTATCTGTAGTGTCCCTTACAATGATTGACTAGTGATTCTTTAAAAAAAATCTTGGATGTTATTTACTGAAATGACATTGCTGAAATGGCATTGACATTGTGATAAATAATGTACATTTGGTATATAGCCTAGAGTAGGCTTACATATTTGAAATATATATATATCATTCTTGAGTATTTTCTACTTAAATTGCATTACACTGTTGTTCATATCGATGCCTTGTGAGTCCATGTACTTAGTGAGTTTGTGTTATGTAAGTATGTCTGTTAATAACAGGCCCAGTCAGTTCCAGGAGATGTGACAGCAGCATGAAGCTAAAGGGTGTCAGCTACTATCATAGTGAACATTCCTGTGCTGTTGGGAAAGTGGACGCCTACAAGAATTTTGTATATCATACAGGGGCGCAGATGAAAGCGGGCCAAGGTGGGCCATGGCCACCCACTTGGCACTGAAAGCCATTTTATACTTGTTTCAAAACCGGCTTCAGCCTTCATAAGTAGGTACCTGTCAACCCGATGAGAGATCATTTTATGAACTTAAAGGAACATGCCAACTTTTTGGGAAATTAGCTTATAAGCTAATTTCCCCAAAAGTTGGCATGTTCCTTAAAAATGTACATAAACTAATGAGAAGCTAATGTTGAGTCAAAGATCATCCAGCTTGTAGGCTACCTGTCATTGAACCTTGTGTGGTGTTGTGTTTTTGTTACTCACCCAATGTTCAATTACAATCAATATAGACAGCATATATGGTTAATATTTGGCATTTACCTCTGCTAGATCATGTTTATTACTATTTGTTATTTGTGATGATATATAAATATAAACGAAACAAGGTGAAGGCAGGCAGTGAACCTTCTTGTTTAATTTTTACCATCTTTACTTCTTTTCACCTACAATTTCCACACCAACACCACTTACAGCATGTGTAATATAAATGTGTATAGTGGGGGGGGGGGGGGGGGTGTATAGACTAGTGTGCACTCAATGAGCATGTGTTCTTTTATATGTTCACAGAAAATGAGCCAATGAGTTAAAAATATATTCATAGTATCATTTCTCTTTTATAAACATTGAAAATGGGTCCCACAGACCCGAACACCACACAAGAGTTAAATACTGCTTGTAAACCAGCTAGTAAGCTACCTGTCATTAATACTGCCTGTAAACCAATACAAATAAAACATTAGGCCTCCGGTGTTTCAATTGATGTTTTATTTTGTTTAGCAGCAGTGCATTTCACAAAGAAAATGCAAATTATAACATACTATTTATTTAGACAGTATTTGTGCTTTAGAGTTTATATGAATGGTTGTTGGACAGACTAGTGACCCTGCTCTGTGCCCATTTACACTGAGATTTGTAGGTTATGCCACTAGTATCATTGTGTGTGTGTGTGTGGCTCAAGGATCGGACTCAACGGCCACGAGAAGGAGTAGCCTCCAGCTGCAACCGCGCGCGAGCCCCTCACTAGATGCTGTGGCAGACGCACGCTGATTGGTGGAGAGTACGGAAGTTAGCACTAGCGTCACTCCCATTGGGCCTAGCCCCTCCCCCTTGACCAAGCTCGGTTGAGATGTGCGGTTGGAGAGAGGGTCGCGGCCAGGAATTGATTGATTGAAAACTTTATTAATAGATTGCAGAATTGGTACAATACAGTAAAATACTTCCCCAACCCTAACCTCTATGGTTGAGGGCCTATGTTGCTTTGTTACAGGAAGGATTACCAGCCCTGACTGTCACTCTAACCTTAACCTCTCTTAGATGAGGGCCTAAACCTAACCAGTGTTGCGTTGCTGATATCAAAACTGGTTGCACGCACGCTAATGACGCCACGTGCATGCGCGCTCCCGTTACCTAACCCTTAAGAGAAACTTCCGCTCTCTGTGGCTGCCACAGTGTCTAGTGAGGGGCTCGCTCTGCGGTTGTAGCTGGAGGCTATTGACGAGAAGTGGCACCAGTGGCAGCGTCGCTGAACCCCCCCCCATCCCTGGAGCAAGCGTCATCATCGAACGCGATGGACAGCTAAGAGTGTGTGTGTACACGATGAAGACGATGCTCTTCATATCCTTAAGTGCCCTTAAGAGGTAGTTAATTTGTTAGCAAAGCTTGTGGAAGTAAATGCAAATCAAGCAAGTTCATAGTTTACTTAATGCTTAAATTTCATGAAACTGTTGTTAGCTTTCTGGGAGCTGTTTTATGTCCTGTTGACTTCACCTTAATAACAAATACTAACAATGTCTGCTTCCAGTGTTTAAAAAAACACAAACACAATTATAAGTGCTTTATTGGATCGACTGAAACGACTACCCATTAAAGCCATGTCAAACCTTTGAATTTGAAACCTCTTACCTATGTACATAATTGGTGGATTCAGATGAAGCATCCAATGTGTTTATTTGTTTATTTAAATTGTTCCCCATTAGCTGACGCCTATGCGGCAGCTAGTCTTCCTGGGTGTGTGTGTACCAACGTCCTCTAAATGTCTGTGTGTGCGTGTGAGGAAATAAAGACGAGGTGTCCATATCAAAAGGTTCATGCATATTTTATTCAAGAGTAAAAAAGTGAATGTTCCCATGGGGCATGCTTACAGTGTTGGTGACTTGGGGGAGTCCAAACAGAGAGGGAGAACCGACCGTGGCACACAGGGTCTCCCTGGGGGGGGGGGGGGGGGGGGGGGGTTGGGCGGGGCGGGGGACCTCTCCCAAAGAAGCACAACGAGATCAACCAAGGAGCAACGCAACGTGAAGAGCAACCAACAGAGAGCTTGAATATTAAGAATAATGTCCATAATAATTAATAATAATCATATAATCAATAAATATCAAATAACAAGAATAATCATCAAGAATTAATTATCAGAGAGTACACCTTTCCTTTAAAATTGTGATGGCGACATTACTGGCTCTTCTGTAAAATGTGTTTTGCTGCCTTTTTTGCCTGAATGGCGCAAATTTGTATAAACCATGCAATCATGCTTTTGGCTGCCTGAATGCCTGTGCCTCTGTATATAGTATGGTCATTCAATCAAATGCTAGGTTTAATATCGTATTATCATTATTAATATAGTTAAAATAACTCCTTTACATCGACAAAGAAGAGAGGCGAGAGAACGTGAACATGAACGTAATCATCTTTCTGTTACAGCATCGAAAGAGAAACGAGAAACGTGTTCCAACACAAATCTTGAAAAGAAAAGAAAAATACATGAAAAACCGTGAATATATAACACACAAAAAAGAAAATACCCCCGAAAAAAATATTTATGTACAAATTAAATAATTCATCATTAATTCCTCAATACATTTTTATAAGCCAGAAAAAAACAGAAGAAAAGTTTATTTTTTTCTCTTACCATAGTGAAACACAGAGAGCACAAATATAATCTTCACATTATTATCAAATAACTTAACTCTTGCATGCACTGATGCGTATATAAATGCTTTACAAAGTTTTTTTTTGTTTTTACTCTTTCTCCCATTGTTTTGGCAGCGGGACACCTTCACACTCAAATAGTCAATTTCTTTCCTCTGTGAAATATCACTGGACCACAGTGGACTGACACGTCGACAGCCCGCCACTGCTGTATAGAACCAAACTAGATTGGACAGCACATTGGGAAGAATAAAATAGTATAGTGTGTAGAAATAGAATGAACAGAACGTGACTTTTACACTTTTACACTGTTGCCACAAAACCACCCACATGTTCCACCTTACTGTGATACATCTGTTTATGCATTGTGTAATAATCCATCCTATGCATTCTATTTAAACACAACAGTTAGGTTGTAAGAGTATAGCGGTCCCCTGGCTCGCCCTGCACAAATCTGATCTGGGCCCTGTTTCAGTTGGTTTCTAGTGAGTCTCGGTCCAAAAGGTAACTGACCTGGGACCAGTGAGGGGGAAAAAATGTCACCCGTCATTAGTCAACAAACGTAAGATGTTGTTAGTGCTACAAAAGTGGGAAAACTTGTCCCCAGAAACGCAAGTATTATTATTATTGTTATTATTACTATAAGAGAGGGGGCCCAGATTAGACTGCTCTTGTGCTGCTGGATAACAATTAAGCCATTTTTACATGTCATTTTCCTTTTATTGGTGTGACATGTGACAGTAATATCTGTGTATGTTCGCAGATGAAAAACACTATTCAAATGTTCAACCACACTCTTATATTTTGAGGCATGCACACGCACAAACTCACACACACAAACGCACACACACACATACACACATGAACTTTCTCTCTCTTTCTCTTTCTTTCTCTCATACACACACACTCACACACACACCCCTTCTAGCTTCTCACCTCTTAACTCAAGTTGATAGCGTGATGTGACCGGTCTGATTCGAATTCAAACAGGAGAAGCATTAAACTCATAAACAGGAAGTGACTCTCTTAACCCCTGCCCTCATCACCAGATCCCCACACCTCACCACCAATACTTAAACCCCCTTACACAACACATCTCACCAACACAGCCATTTCCATGCTGATAATGTAACCAAATTGTGATCCCCCCCCCCCCACTATACACGGTGAACGGTAGGTCTTGTAGTTTTCCCCCTCCATGTAGGTACATGGGAGTTGTAGTTCTCTATATAGGGATGGTCAGTTCAGTGAGACTCAGCCTTTTCAGTGTTATAGTTTGCTCCCACCTACACACACAGCTGGGGCAAAGGAAAGGGGACAGGGAGTGTGTGTGTGTGTGTGTGTGTGTGTGTGTGTGTGTGTGTGTGTGTGTGTGTGTGTGTGTGTGTGTGTGTGTGTGTGTGTGTGTGTGTGTGTGTGTGTGTGTGTTTGTGTGTGTGTGTGTGAGTGTGTTCGTGTGTGTGTGTGTATGTGTGTGTTTGTTTGTGTGTGTGTATGTGTCTATGTTGTTGTTTGTGTGTGCATGTGTGTGCGTGTGTGTGTTTATCTGTAGGCCTATGTACTGTACAGAATATAGTGTGTGTGTGTGGGAGGGGGGGGCATGTGTGCATCTGTTTATGTATGTGTATGTGTCTGTTTATGCATATGTGTGTAATTATGTGTGTGTGTCTGCATTTCTGTATATATGCCTATGTACAGGTATCTATAAATATGGTACCATACCAATAAATGGTCAATTATATTGTAAATATTGTAACTGTCAGTATGTGTGTGTGTGTGTATGTGTGTGTGAGAGTGTTTCTGTGTGTGTGTGTGTGTGTGTGTGTGTGTGTGTGTGTGTGTGTGTGTGTGTGTGTGTGTGTGTGTGTGTGTGTGTGTGTCAGTGTCAGTGTGTCTATGTGTGTGTTTGTGTGTGTCAGTGTGTCTATGTGTGTTTGTCAGTGTCAGTTTGTTTTTGTGTGTGTGTGAGTGTGTCAGTGTGTTCCTGCCGGTGTGTGTGTATCACTGTATATTGCTGTTATTATCTGTGCCATTGGGCTCTCCCATATTCATGCGGCCCAAGGACAGGCCCACACTGCTGACGCCTTCGCGGCGGGGCGGCATGCGCTCGTTGATCCGGTCCAGGCCCTTCGCCTCCGCGAAACTATTGATCCTGTGATGCGGGGAGAAGCCTCGAATGGCTGTGGAAACACACACACACACACACACACACACACACACACACACACACACACACACACACACACACACACACACACATATACATGTGTATACACACACACACACACACACACACACACACACACACACACACACACACACACACACACACACACACACACACGCACATACACAATCACATATAGCGAATTAATATAGAACACAAACATATAGTAGAACCTCTTTTATCTGGAAAACCACCTCGGAAATGAGAATAACATTGAGAATAACAGATACTGTAAATAGGTTGAAATTCCATTTGTGGGGTTTTACTATTAGTATGAAATGTTCTGTGCGTTCCAATTTGTAATTTAAAGATGCAATAATTATTTTCTGACCCCTAGAGGGCAGCAAGGAGCCACTGTAATGACACTGTGTAAACATAACACTGCCTTGGCTGGCATTCACGAGAGATCCACCGGTGCCACATTTCGTAAAAAGTAAAAAAAATTAATTAAAAAAGTATACCTTTTTATTTTTTTAAGTCCGATGACGTCAACTTTTCGTTTACAGCTAAACGAAACCTATGAAGTGTGCCGCACGTTCACGTCAACGTTTACGCGCACAATACACGCTTACCTAGGATTTGACTTGATTCAACAACAAAGCAGTCGGGGCAATGGCAAGCCGAAAACGGTTGCAGGTGTGGTTACACTTTACAAAGCTAGATGCAGACAATGCTCGCTGCAATATTATATATTATATATATTAACAAATTGTTCTAAATAAATAATAATGATAATAAATAATTTGAAGTTTGGAATATTTTTTACAACTGAGGTAGGTGGATTTCATTTTTAGAGACTAAAGTACCGGAAAAAAGGTACCGTTGGGTACCGGTATCGATTCACAGGTACCATTCAAATGTGAACGGTACCCAACCCTAGGTGTGAGCGGTGTGAGCCAGACAGTTGACTATAATGGTCCTGGAGGCTATCTCAGTGATCCTAGGTCAACATCTGAGATGCTTGACAAAATGATTCATCACGAGAAGAAACAGTGAATGAAAGAACAAAAATTCACACAGTTGTTGCACATAAAGCCGTCGTCACCAGAAGTCCCTCTTTGAATCTGTCCTGCTGTGAAGACTCAATGACGAGGTCATGTGAGATGCATTCAATACCACAGGAAAGTAGGAAATATGAAAGTAGGAGGATAATCTACTTAAGAATAACACACAGTGTGTTGTCTCTAACCAAACTGGTGTGTTAAAAACACAACTTGTTGTGTCATGTTTTTGACACATCTGTATGTTTATTTAGTGACATCACATCCTGCATTGTATCAACACATCTTTTTTAAGATGGTATATACACACAAGATATCATACAGTACAGACATAAACCATGACGTCAACCTGTTCAGTAGTACAGTAGAACATTGGCCATCAGCCCTTGGAATGGTAGTCATTCACAAATGTTTGGATTATTGAAATAAAGTGAAAGTGTGTGTGTGTGTGTGTGTGTGTGTGTGTGTGTGTGTGTGTGTGTGTGTGTGTGTGTGTGTGTGTGTGTGTGTGTGTGTGTGTGTACATTATGCACACATTAAGTGGTCTGTTCCATCTAATTTATTGGTGTAAATGATTTCAACTAAGGGATTTAAAGAACACAATACATTTTAAAATTTTAGTATAGAAAAGACTGATTTGCAGGTACACCTACAGAATTAGACTGATAAATCACCATGGAACTTTGTGGAACATTTGACTGTATGTTCCTCACCCTGAAGTTCATATACTGCCACTCACCTTCACATGTACCTTCTCTGCTCTGTGTGGACAGTGAAGATTTATATGTAAAGCGTTTTAACATTGTAAAATGTAAACTTTTAGGTTTTACAACATCACAACGTTTGACAACGTTAGAATATTTTACAATGGATCCTCTTTCGTAAATGTAAATAGAACTAAAAGCATGTTCTTGGTATCTAGGGACATCTATGGATCTCAGGGAATGTATTCCCAATGTCAGAAATATTTTGTCTGTTATAGGCTTGAGTAAATTGTAATGAACCAAAGGAGAATATAATTTTTTTCGTAATCTTTGATGGTGAATAACACGATGCTAAAATTGACCAGACATGAAAAGACAAAAAGACCAGACATTGCCACTGAGCTCATTCAGCACCTACTTGAGATCACGTGTACAAAAAATCTAAGCAAATGAATAAAAGGCAGATGATTAAACAGAAGGTTTTGTAGATACAGTACTGAATTCTGCCATCCGGACACATGCAATTTGAAATATGATTATAGAATATAGAATATCAGGCCTCCCCTTTCCAATGGAAGAGTTCAATCTGGATTTAGTATCACCAGGCATGCAGCAAAAACCGTGAATGAAATCTACTGTAAGTACAGTTACTTTCTTATAATGTAAATTTCTCTGCCATTTTTCATCAGATTGCAACGCCGTTTTTCAATCACAGATCTGCGTTCTAATTCATGGTAATAATGTTCAGGTTAGTTCCACCCGTGAGATATAATAAAAAATATAGAGGTCAGATGATTGACAGGGGCTGGCGTGAGCTGGAAAGTGTAGTTTCTTGAAATTCGAAAGCCCATCAAAAACCCAGGGTCTCTTCTCTCAAAAGACTACACTCAAGTCAGGTTGCGCCAAATCCTCGTGCCAATCCTCGCCTTTTTCCGACTCGATGCCCTGAGATTTCTATAAACTCATATTTCACTAATATCACTTAAAATCATTGGTAAACAAACTTAGTGCTGAAAATATACACCTTGACTGCTGTTTGGCTGGTTAGGGTCTTTACTCTTGGTTACATTTGAAAAGAAAACGCAACATTCTGTAGAGATGGATTTATGGCATCATTCTCGTACTGGTACAGGACCACTCGGGCTTAAGAGGTTAAAATGTTTCTGCTCTATAAAGCTGATTTTATTTTTAGAACATGACACAAATATTAAATTAGATGCTTGAGTAAATTGTAATGAACCAAAGGAGAATATAAATTATTATTATATATATTATTTTTCATCTTTGACAGTGAATAACACCATGCTAACATTGACCAGACGTGAAAAAAAGCCAGCACCTTCTTGAGATCAAGTGTACTAAAAATCAAAGCATATGTTGTATTTTATGGCAATAACGAATGAGCTCAGTGGCAATTTTTCACTTCTGGTCAATGTTAACATGGTGTTATTCATCGTCAAAGATGGAAAATAAATTATATTAATATTAATTTATCTTCTTCTTTGGTTCATTACAATTTACTCAAGCATAGTAACAGACACAATATTAGGGAAAACATTCTCTGAGGTCCATAGATGTCCCTAGATACCAAGAACCAGCAAATGGACCTTGTAGAAGTGGAGCCATCTTCCATTTACTTGGGTATGTACTTTTAGGTGAATTTTCTGAAAATATGGCTAGGGCTTAAGAGGTTAAGACCTTGATCTCCAACCATTGTCAATCAAGTTGTACATGTTTTAATTGATTTGTTATCCCTTGCTTTCATCCCTTGCTTTTCATCATGTCTTGTTGTCTTATTATTTGTCTTCATACATCCAGTTGTCATACAGTTGTCTTCATACATCCAGTCCGGAACTAGCAGACTGACCAACAGCCTCTATCCATGGGCTGTCAGGCTGCTCAACGATCAACATCAACTTTCTGCCCCTCCCCTCGCACCCCCCCTCCCCAACCCCCGGTGACATAACTCCCACTTCTCCATTACAACAATAACTGTGAACTTGCATTGCTGCACTATACACTATTCCATCCATTGCAAGTCAACGCCCCCCCCCCCCTCCATCCATTAACTCAACTGGACTGTCACTGTAATATTTATTTATTTATTTGCACTAGCACTATTGCACTTGGGACATTGATACTATATTATTATATTATTATGATTGACATTATTATTTCGCACATGCTATATTCAGTATGCTTGTATGCCAGTGGTGATGCTCCAAACTAAATTTCGTTGTACCAACAATGACAATAAAGATTCTATTCTATTATTGTTGTGATTTTCTATGCTGTATTTATGATAGCTTATCACTGTATGAAAACTCACATAACTGTAAATGAGGGAAACCTCAGTTGCCTTTCAAATATAAATACAGATTTGAATGAATTCATATTTTAGTCAGAAGTATGTTTTTGAGACATGGAGAGGTTTGTAAAACACATGGAGGTGAATGAGAGGGTGACATCTTTAAGATTTAAGAACAAACACATACAGTACAAAACATTGCAGATTTGTAGTAGAAGTAGTAGAGGGGGGATAAAACACCCCCTCCACCAATGACAATATCAATCCCATAGGCTGCTGCTGTTCCTGCTGAGTCATGTCCAACACATGTGTATCAATGTATGAGACAGAGAGAGAGACAAAAAGCGAGACAAAGGGCTAGACAGAGAACTGGTAATATTTGTTTTCAGAAAGGGATGTGCAATGTGTGTTGGATACTATATACAAGGTAGAGTCGCGTGTAT